>NC_056735.1:1211520091-1211874591 GCF_019279795.1 Protopterus annectens
CCCTTATCCTACTCATATATTGTTTATGCTTTGGAGAGTGCATCATGGTCTGCAAGCTCCACGTACTCTATCCTGAAGTCCTGATTTAAGGACAGAGAGGACCACAGTCTGCTTCATCTGCTTCAGATCAGCTGGAGCCAAAAGTTCAGTAGACTTTGACGCCTCCAGTGCAGACTGCATTGGGGCTGATTAAACATTGTCAGACCAGTTCTCATGGATTGTTGGTGTCAGAGAGACCCAAGTCTCCCTCCCCTAACATCCCCAGTTCATTTTTAGTCAGCAATACTACTTGCCCAGTTAAATTACATACCTCCTTTTCTCTAGTGACACCAGCGGAGTTTTCTCCTAAGTCTCTATGCCCCTAATCAAAGTTTCTCCAGATCAGATCTGGTTGTTGGATACTATCCCCAGGAGGAGAACTTCTAAGCTTGCTTCAGTGGCCTTTTCCATTCATTCAGTCTGATCAATTGGGAGTGGAGCAGATAATGTGCTCCTTTTTGCAGGCCTAGATTCCGTTAGGGGTCCTTCCAGCTGCCTTGGCACTCATACTGGATGGTTCATCTTCTGCTGTTGCTTTTCCTCCCTCAGTCCCTTTGGATCCAGGGTTCATGTGTCCTCTTGTGCTACCATCACCCGTGTTTGTTCTGGCAGCTTGGTTTCTTCAGGCACTGACTCCATGCTTGCCATTCTCAAATCTGTACCTCTCATAACTTCAGCACTTGACAGATGTTCTTCATCTCACATTGCTGCAGTCCTAACACTTGGGTAGTCCGCTGTCCCTCGGTCGGCCCGAATATCAGAGTATAAGGCTGACGTCGGTCAAGGCGCATTTGACTGACATCAGAACGTCAGGGTACAAATGCGCATGACCGACGTCATATCCTCAGTCTTTTTTGCCGCATGGTCCGATGCAGAAGCAGTGTTGCAAGTGCCGTTCGGCGTTCTGAAATATTTCGAATTCGGAGTTTCAGACCGAAGTCAGAGTTGGTTAAGTACCCGTTGGGGAATATTTTGGTTTTTCTTGCCTCAGTGGTTTACCGGATGTCAGAAAAGTGAATAACTGTATTTCTTGTGGGAAACAGATACCGCATAGAGATTACCATAATTTGTGTATACCTTGTTTGGGACCTGAGCACGACGTTGTTGGGTGTCGCTTTTGTGCTAGGTTTAATAAACGCACTATAAAGCGAAGGTTGGATTGTGCCAGGTTGGTCTTTGGGAAGCGGTGCAATTACAATATGCCGCCGGATGCTCCGGCGGCTTCCTCAAAGAAGCGCAAGGACAAGGCAGTTAAACCTAGGTTAGAGGAGTCGTCCGAACCGGACGCCGGTTCTTTAGAGGCGCCAGTGGAACCGACGGAGGCCTCTCTGGAGTCCCAGGGAGAAACTTTGTTTTTACAGGATGTGGCCTCCCAGGAGGCAGGTCAGGCTGTAGGGGCTTCTCAGATAACTGTACTCCCCTCCCTTCCTAAGGTGTCTAGGCCCTCTCTTTCTGCTTCCAAGGCTTCTCCTAGAGGCAGGTCTAGTTTTGCTTCTGTGGGTGTCCCTCCTAGTTCTTCAGGTTCTGTGCCCAAGACGCACATGCTTAAAATGGCAGAAGATTTAATTACTTTAATTAGAGGCTCTATGCCCCCTCCTGATAAGAGGCCTAGGATGGAACCTGTGTTGGGGGATTTTGAGCAGGCTTCGGATGTGTCTGAGTCTTCGGCTGAAGACTTGCAGGAGTATTCTCATTATTCTGATTCTGATGTGGATGATTCTACTCCTTCTGCTTCTCCTCCTGAGGATTTTTCTTTTCAGAGACCCTTCACTCCATGAGAGAGCATTTTAAATGGGAAGGTCAGGATTTCTCTGATTCCAGGAAAAGGCTTAGGGAATTTTTGTTTTTACCCCAGCATAGGCCTTTAGCTATACCTCCTGTTCTGAATGTGGTGGATGATGTGTTTGCAGAGGCTTCTCTTAATCCTGATTCTTTGCCTCCTGCTCCTGTTAAACCTGATAGGTATTACAGGGTGCCTGAAGCTCATAAGTATCTTTTTAAGAGTCCTAGGGCAGACCCAGAAACTGTTAGCCAGGGGCCTAAGGGTGTTAAGGCTTCTGTTGTCAAGAATCCGGTCCCTACAGATAAAGAGGCTAGGGCCTTGGATAGATGGGGAAAGAAAGTTTATACTTCTTCCACTCTAGCCATGAGAGCTTTGAATTGCCAGTTTCACATGTTGAAATATCAAAATTATCTCCTTTCTCAGTTGAAATCTAAGGTTGATGCTCTGGCGGAAGGTATTGACTGTAAAGAGTTGCAAGATTTAGTGCATGTTTCTGAACAGGTGGGTAAGCATTCTTTGCAATGTGGTTTTGATGCTGTACAGGCCTCGTCTAGGGTGGCTGCCACTGGGTCAGTTCTTCGCAGGCATGCCTGGCTGAGGGATCAAAATTTATCTGACCATGTTAAAACTAGGATTTTGGATGCCCCTTTGCAATCGGATGTCTTGTTTGGTTCTCCTGTTGAGGCAGTTTTGAAGAAAATGGAAGACAAGGCTAAGTCTATGCAGACTGTTAAAGATTTTTTGCAGGTTCAGCCTACAAAGTTTAGTAGAAATTGGCCTACTAAAGGGTGGACGTATCCTTCTTATGATTCCCAGTCTAGTGGTAGATCTAGACGTGGCAGGGGCAGAGGTCAGGGCTCTTTCAGGCCTAGAACAGGGAGTTCTCCTGCACAGTCTTCGAGTGAGGGCAGGGGTCAGTCCTTTCGTAAACAGACCCAATGACCTACCTTTTCAGCTGCCAGAACCTTCTCGCCTGGCAGCACCTTTGGGAGGAAGGTTGGCACTTTTCAAAGAAAATTGGAGTTTGATTACCCAAGACAAATGGGTACTGGATATCATACATCACGGTTACAGGTTTTATTTCCATACCTTGCCTCCTTTCAAAGGCATGCCAGACATTCCTCCTCAACAAAGAATAGAGGCTCACAAGCAAATTTCACTGTTACTCCAAATAGGGGCCATACAGCCGGTTCCTATGCCAGAAAGGGGCCTAGGATTTTATTCTCACATGTTCCTAGTACCAAAGAAGGGGAACACGTGGAGACCAATTTTGGATTTATCTACCCTCAACACTTATCTGGACATTCCCAAGTTCAAAATGTTGACGTTGCAGCAGCTTTTGCCTCTGCTGGGCAAGGATCATTGGATGGTAACTTTGGACCTCAAGGAGGCCTACCTTCATGTTCCCATCAGACTAAGTTGCAGGAAGTATCTGCGTTTTCGAGCTGGGACTTCTCACTATCAGTTCTCTGCATTGCCCTTTGGCTTATCTACTGCGCCCAGAGTGTTCACGAAAGTTCTGGCTCCAGTGATAGCTTTCTTCAGGCTAAAAGGAATACAGATCTATCCTTATTTGGACGACTGCCTGATTCTGGCTCAAGGAAGGGAAGAGCTTCTTCATCATTTGGAATATGTGATAGCAGTGCTAAGATGCCTGGGGTATTCTGTGAACGAAATAAAGTCCAGTCTAGTACCCTCTCAGGACATGTGCTTTCTGGGTGTGAGACTGAATACAGCGTCCCAGATGGCCTTTTTATCCCCGGACAAACAAAAGAGTCTATCCTTTTACTTCCATCAGCTATCTCATCAGTCCGGGCTGACTGCAAGGACAGTCCTTCAAGCCTTAGGGTTCATGGCATCTTGTATTCTGGTGCTTCCCAATGCCAAACTGCATATGAGGAAGCTACAATGATATCTCAAAAATGTATGGACACAGCACTGCCAGGATCTGGACATTGTCATTCAAATAATACCTTGCATTCAAAAGGAATTTTTGTGGTGGGCTCAGGAATGTCACCTAAACAAGGGACTCTCTGTGACCCAGCCAGAGGCGAGTCAGATTTTAACGACAGATGCCTCGGACATAGCTTGGGGAGCTCATCTAAATGGAAAGTGGATACAAGACAAGTGGCCTGCCAGACTACAACATCTACATATCAACATGAAGGAGATGTTAGCAGTCCAGTTTGCATTAATAGCTTTCAAGGATTTACTTCTTCCAGGGCAGGTGTTGATTCTAACAGACAACACAACTGTCATGTGGTACATCAACAAGCAAGGGGAACACATTCTTATCCTCTATGCAGGCAAGCAATGATTTTGTGGGAGACTGCTCTCAGTTTACAACTAAGTCTTCAGGCAAGGTTTCTGCCGGGAGCACAGAACTCCTTAGCAGATGTGTTAAGCAGACAAATCATGGCTCCCCACGAGTGGAAACTGGATCTTCATGTATTTCAGAAATTGACAGTGTCCTGGGGAACTCCAGACATAGATCTGTTCGCTTCTCCACTAAACCACCAGCTGCCAAAGTTTTGCACAAAGCGGTTTCATCCCACAGCTTGGAAAGTGGATGCTCTTTCTTTCAGTTGGAAAAATCTTCATGTGTATGCCTTTCCACCTCTGCCTCTCCTCTCAAAGGTACTTCTGAAGGTCAGACAGGACAAGCCAAGGATGATTTTGATAGCTCCAGATTGGCCTCGACAGCACTGGTACCCACTACTGAGAAGTCTAGTACGGAAGCCTCCATGGCCTTTGCCTTTGATTCCACATCTGTTGTCCCAGGAGGACAGTCATTTGCTCAATGTCAAACTTCACTCTCTTCACCTAACAGCATGGCGTATTCTGTTTTAAACCATAGAGGGTCTCAACTTCCACAACAAGTTTTGAATGTGATTTTGGAAGCTAGAAGGCCTAGTACAAGGAAAGTGTACGCAGATAAATGGAAGAGATTTTTATTTTGGAGTACAGCTAAGGATTTGGATGTTTCTGAGCCTGATTTAAGTGTGGCTCTTCAATATCTTACTGAGTTATTGGACAAAGGTTTGTCCTTCTCTTCTATTAAGATTCATGCTGCAGCAATTTCAGCTCACTACGATTGTGACCCACCATTGTTTTCTCATCCTTTATTCAAGCAATTTCTTAGAGGGGCAAAGAATATAAGACCCCCACGAAGGGCTCCTACTCCTGCTTGGGATCTCAATTTTGTGTTGGAGAAACTCACTCTACAACCTTTTGAGCCTGCAGCTACTGCTGAGTTGAAATATTTGTCATGGAAGACTGCTTTTTTGTTGGCCATTACCTCTGCAAGAAGGGTTTCTGAATTGCAGGCCCTTATGGCAGTTGAGCCTTTCTTAATTTTCCACAAGGATAGGGTATCTTTACGTAAATCCTTCCTTTATGCCTAAAGTGGTTTCTAGTGTGGCTTTAAACCAAACTATTCATTTGCCTACTTTTTATGCAAACCCCCAAAATAAAGGGGAAAAGATTTTGCACACTTTAGATGTACACAGGCAGTTGCGATATTATTTGGACAGAACTAAAGGGTTCAGACAATCTCAGCACTTATTAGTTTCTTTTGCTTTGTGCTCTCAGGGCAAGCCCGTGTCGAAACAAACTATTTCTAAGTGGATTGGATTTTGCATTGCCTTCTGTTATTCCCATCATGGCAAAGAGGTTCCAGCTGGGATTAGACCTCATTCCACTAGGGCTACTGCCACTTCAACAGCTTTTTTGAGGGGGGTGGCTACTAAGGATATTTTGGAGGCAGCCACTTGGAGTTCAGTGCATACCTTCTCTAGGCATTACCACCTTCCACTGTACTCTAAATCCAGGGCTGGTTTTGCCACTGCTGTGTTGCAGGGCATTTTGGCAGCTCCTGCTTCATTATAGTCTAGCCATCCTCCCTTACCTCTGCTTTGGGATTCTACCCAAGTGTTAGGACTGCAGCAATGTGAGATGAAGAACATAGTACAGTTTTGTACCTACCATAAATGTAGATGTTCGAAGATCCACATTGCTGCAGTCCAATTTACCCTCCCTCCTTCCCCTCTGTTGTTTGAGGTGGTTGTGTGGGTTGGGTTATCCATCTGAGGTATATTGCATTTTGTATATATTGTATATATTATACATATTTTTGGTGTTAGGCTAGTTGGTTGTTTAGTTATTGTCTATGGGTTTTTGACCTTTCTTTTTAGGGTCTTCTGACATCTGGGGCAAGAAAAGACTGAGGATATGACGTCGGTCATGCGCATTTGTACCCTGACGTTCTGATGTCAGTCAAATGCGCCTTGACCGACGTCAGCCTTATACTCTGATATTCGGGCCGACCGAGGGACAGCGGACTACCCAAGTGTTAGGACTGCAGAAATGTGGATCTTCGAACATCTACATTTATGGTAGGTACAAAACTGTACTTTCCGCTCCATTTTCAGCATTGCAGCAGGTTGCATCAGCACTGGATACTGGTGTCTTGCTCGGGTCTTCTAGTCCAAGGAGTGTTGGATCTGATCAGACTGCTTTGACTTTTGACACTATGAAGAGGATTTTCTCCTGGTCAGCGATAGGATGGTCAGCTGCAGCTTCAGATCCTTACCCTTCCCCCTGCTCAAAGCCAGCAGATGTATGTCAAGTAGCTCTGGGACAGCCCACACCATTTGGTTCTCAGGCGACCTTGCTTTCAGGTTCCCCTCTTTCTTCTAGGTCTCCCTCAGACTTTCCAGTCTAAGTGGGGCCGTAGTAAGAGTCGATGGAAGAGAAAGTATATGGATTCCCCTAATAAATCCCTCGGCAAGTAGTTGAGCTTGATGAATGGGAGGGCTCTCCAAATTCCCCACAACAATGCCTCCTTTGGTTATCTTTTGGAATTGTTGAGACAGCATGGGAGATAGACTGCAGAAGCCCTTTCCCTAGAGGAGTCCATGTTTATGAAGGTTTTTGGAGTGGACCCAGCCATATCCTAGGTAATCCCCCTCCAGATGTGCTTATTGACTTGGTGTCTCAGGGGCTTGGAATGAACCCACCATGGTGGAAGTAGTCCCCAAGAAGCAGGATAGGGCTTTGACCCCCCCCAACGACAGATCACAGTGGAGTCCAGCAATTGATGCAATCATGATGGTGGCTGCCGCAAAAAAGGATATCTTGGAAGACAGTTCTTCAGTCCATCCACCCAACAAAGAGTCTCAGGCTTTGGACTACATGGGAAAGTGCACATACGCTTCAGCAACCTTCACATTGCATGCACTCAGTTACCTGGCTCATCTGACGAGGCTTCAGTGGGACCTAGTGTCTAAAGTGTCAAATGTGGTGAAGACCCAGCAATCTCTAGAGTTGCAAAAAGACCTTAGAGGCTCAATTGTCAATGATGCATTCTATCCCTAATGTGTCCGTGAGGTTTTTATCTACCATGGCCAGTGACACATCTCACAAGGCAGGTTTCCACAGTTTTCTGGACTGATTTAAATGCATATTTTTTTCAGTGCTTCATTTGATGTTTATTTTCCCTGTTTTGTCAAAGAGACACTAACCAGAAATAAGCAGGATGGAAAAACTGTGCTGTAGGAATGTGTTTTGCCACCCTGTAATGATCCTTTTCCAGAAATCAGAAAAGGGGTTAAAGCATCTCCTCTTTTTAAGGTGAAGCAGCATTTCCGTGACACTCCTGTGAAAGGTTATCCTTGTGGTGAGGGGAGTAACCAGTAACCTAAAGGACGCTGACCATGTGGCAGAGGTGATCCGCAGAATCAAGCCTTCTGCAGGGTTTTCTCTGGGATGCCTTTTCAGATTACCTGAACAGTTGCCCATCTGCTGCTGTCTGGAGGAAGTTTGGGGTCACTTGGCTCTGCACTCAAATGCTTGGAAGGCCATCATCTCAGATGTATGAGTGTTGAAAGGTGTATACAGAGGTTATATGATTCCATTTTCCTTTACCCTAGAAAAAATCACAAAAATCCCTTCCAGATGTGCCACCCTGTCAGAAAAGGGAAGCAGCAGTCAAAATTCAAAAACTGCTGACCAATCAAGTCATTCAAGAGATCCCACCAGACCACTGAGGGTCCAGGATCTATTCCAGGTCCTTTTTGGTGCCAAAGAAGAACAAGGACCTTAGATCAATTTTGGATCTCGGCAAATTGAATGTTTTTCTCAAAGCAACCATTTTCTGGATGTTCAAGGTGCAGTCCATTCTACCTCTTTTGATGAGGATGATTGGCTGTGCTTGATAGATCTCAAGAATACCTAACATCATGTAAAGATAGTAAGTCAGTTCAAGAGATTTCTGTGCTTTCAGTTGGGCATCAGTCATTACCAATTTTGAGCTTTGCCCTTTGGTCTCATCACAGCTCCCCAAGTGTTCGTCAGGTGGGATTCCAGTTTTTCCATACGTGGACAATTGCCTCCTCACTGCTTCCATGAATATATCTCTCATCAAGGCTTGAGACTCCTTACTCCATCTGTGTTTGTCCTTGGGCATTACAGTGAGTCACAAAAAGTTCAACCTAGAACCAGTACAAGTGTTGGAACTTGTAGACTGCCATTTGGATACAGTCTCCCAGACAGACAATCTTCCATTACTCAGGTTAACTTCACTTCGCCAGAGGTGTCTCAAATGCTTCAGACTCACAAACCTCCAGCCTCCATGGTCCTATGCTGTCTACAGCTAGTGGGATTTGGCTTTATTGCCCTGAATGTAATCATAAGAATACCTAACGTCATGTAAAGATAGTAAGTCAGTTCAAGAGATTTCTGTGCTTTCAGTTGGGCATCAGTCATTACCAATTTTGATTCAGAGGCCATGTAGCTGACACACGTGATGCCCTTGGGCATATTGCAGCTTCTACCTGCCTAGTTCCTTTTGCAAGATTCCACAAGGAGATTTTGCAGTGTATTCTAGCAGTCCAGTGGCCTTACCTGACGTATTCCTGTGGACTTTCCAGTTGCTCTAACGAACATTTGTTGTCACCATATTCATTAATGATTGGAGTATCATCTGGTCGCAGCAAGACATTTGTTTGTTCTTCTGTAGCCCTGGGCCACAATCATTATGGAACGTTTTCCTTCTTGGGTGGGGGACACTTTGAAGGGAGCAGCTTCCAAGGGACCTGGTTGACTTTCAAGGACAGACATCACATCATTATCTTGGAGATGAGAGTGGTCCTGCTAGCTTTGCCAGCCTTTCATGTCTTTCTCCACAAGGGTGTGATTTTTACCCAGACAGACATGTCTGTGTCAAGGTACCTAAAGAAGCAAGGGGGGGACTCAGACCTATCCACTGTGTTGGGAGGCCATGAGGATTTGGCAATGGGCAATGTCCTCTCAGTAGTTTCTGATTGCCATGCACATCCCAGGAAAATCAATATTCTGGCAGAAAGCTTGAGCAGGAACATTTTTTCTTCATCACAAGTGGTCCCTTAACCCAGAAGTAACAACATGGATTTTCCATCACTGGGGCGCACCTGCTGTGATATGTTTGCTTCCCTGTTAATACAAAGTGCAACAGCTTCTACACCTTGATCTCTCCCAAGGGACAAGCACCCAGGGATGATCTTTTGTATGCTTGACACCAGGGATTTCTAGATGATTACTCTCCAACACCACTGAAAATCAAATTTCTTCAGAAGGTAGCCAGTTACAGAGCAATGGTGATCCTTATTGCCCCATTCTGGCCCTCACAAGTTTGGTTCTCTTTTCTCTGGCCTCACCTGTATCACTCTCCTTGGGTGCTGGATCCCATTCCAGATCCTGCAGGAGTCCCTCTACCTAGTCTCCATGCCCTCACATTGACCGCATGGTTTTTCTAATTCCATTGATGGCCAGGAATCCCAAGTTCTCTGACAGAGTTGTACGTGTTCTTTCATCATCCTGGAAGCCTTCCAACCAGAAAGTTTATGATGGTAAGTGGAAACGTTTTTCCATTTGGGCTTCATCCAAAGGTTTAGGCCACTTTTCAGTTCAGTTGGATGCTATTTTTGGCTGGTCTTTTTCAGGTGGCGTTAAGTTATTCTACCATTAAGGTTCATTTGGCTGCCATTTCTAAATTCCATGTTGGCGGGGATATTATACCTTTAGCAATTCTTAAAATATCCAAAGCATTCCTGAGGGTTAATTTTTGTTGCAGCCACCAATTTGAGATCCGGTACCTCCCTGGGATTTTTGTTTGATGCTCCAAGTGCTTGCTGGCTTGCCTTTTGAGCCCTCAGACACAAATCCCTTGAAGCTTTTGTCTTGGAAGACCATCTTTCTGGTAGCTGTAACTTGCACCAGGAAGACATCTGAGCTGCATGCGTTATCCTTGGTCTCCCCATACTTAATTTTTCATAACAACAGAGTTACTCTTAGGACAAAGCCTTCCTTTTTGCCCAATGTCTCCTTAAACCAAATTATTCACTTGTCAGTCTTCTTTCCAAATTTCAGTAACAAGGAAAAATATTTACTTCATTGCCTGGACATGCTTTGACAACTCAGATTTTATTTGAACAGAACAAAAAGATTTAGGAAAGTGGATCAGCTCTTTGCTTCTTTCTCCAGGGCTTTGCTTGGAAAGCCTAGAACAAAAGTAACTCAATCGAAATGCCTCTCCAACTTTATCTCTGTGTATGCCTTGAGAGGAATGTCTTTTCTTTTTAAGCCAATAGGTCTTTCCACTAGAACAATTTCAGCTTCTACTGTGTTTTTTTCACAAGCTTCTGTCGATGATATTTGTGCTGTTGCTACTTGGTCCAGTACTCATACCTTTGTTTCCCATTACAAGCTGGATGTTCAGTTGAGGTCTAGGGCCTCCTTTGGTTCCACCATTTTGTAGAATGTTCTCTCCTAGGGTCCTCCCTGGGGTTGTGTCTAGCTGGGAACTCTATTCCACAAGTTGAATCCACACAGAAAAGACAAAATCAGATACAAAAGTTATGTACTTACCATAATGATAGAGCCGTGTTGTACTATTCCATCTGGTTCAACCATCCCTCCTTCCTTTACCCCTCCAAAGTGGTTGTTGGATACTTAAATGCTCCTGACTGGTTGGGTGATCGGTTTTGCAGGTCACCATGTTTGGGTCCATGTCTGTTACCCTTATGACCATTCTCATGAAGTAGTGGATTTTGTCTTTGACATTAGGGAGAGTGGTCAGGGGCAGACTTGATGTGATTAGGATATGATGGTTGAAGGAGGCAAAGCCCCCAGGCTGAAGACTCTAAAAAAGGCCAGCTTCAGAACTCAGATCTGATAACCCACAAGTTGAACTAGACAGTATGGTAAGTATATAACTTTTGTTTATGATGCTGATAGTTTACTTGTAACACTTTTTAACTAACCCGCGGTGGTGGTGCTGCGGTAGCATTGTCACCTTACAGTAAGATGCTGTCCGGTTCGATTCTCAGCTGGAGCGTCTTCTGCGTGGAGACATGCGTGAATGGGCATACCTTCGTTGAAGGTTGTGCGTCAGGGCTGGTAACTCGGCACGTAAAAATCAACTACCAATCATTAGCGGACCAGAGTTCCACTGTGGCGACCCCTAACCGGGAAAACCCGAAAGACACAACAACTAAGTCTGTATCCATTTGAAAATGACAAATTTTTATTTTTTTCATTGTATTTGTATTGACTGAACCTGAAGATGGCACATTGGGATCGGTGTACTACCCCAGTTAACAAAAGAAAATAAAGAAACAAGGAAATAACTAAATAAAGATTGGATACCACTTAAACATGCTGAAAAACAAATCCTTGGTTTTCTGTGTTAGTGAATGTGGTAGCAGAGATGAACAAAACAACTAGGGAAGACATTTAGCTTTTTGCTGACTTAGCTCACTGACATGTAGCTTGTTGAGAGACAGTTTCTTTTCCCTGTAAGCATGAACCTCCAAGTTAATTTATAGTAATACTTTATAGCTTGTAGTAAGAAATGCAAACCCTCCAGAATTAACTCTTCCACAGTAAACTCTTGGTGTACAAAAAATGGGCACAGACTAAATGCTAAAAAGTGTAGTATCATTGTTTTACTAGACAATCCCTCCCCTCAGCATATTGTATAGACAACACACTTCTAAAAAATGAAAATATAATCAGGGTCTTCGAAACTTGGCTTGATAACTCCTCTTTTGACTTTCAAGATGATGGTCGTCAGGAAATGCTTTTATTAAGCACAGCTAATTGCCAGAGTAATGCTGTCAGGGTCTAAAGAGGTAATCACTCACATGTTCTCAGCACTGATTAGATCAGTTATCACATACAGTGCCTCTCTTCAGGATATGTCTCACTAAACATGAAAAGCACTGCCAACCAGAATTCACAGTGCATATATGTGGGACAGAGGTTACAGTCTTTGGAATTGCTCCTCTCCTCCAAATAGACTTTATGACCATCAGAAGGATGATCATTCCATTTGTACCGGTGGTGCTCAAAGATATTAAATTAAAAAAAAAAAAAAACTGCACACTGATTCACTAAACAAGTGACCAAATACACTGTGGTCTCAAGGGAATATAGAAGGATGCCCTGGGTACGGGCTTCCAACATCTACTTGTATACTAGGACTACAAACTGACAGTGTACTGACCTGAGTCTTTGGTGTAACATCTCAGATCCTTTTGTCACAACTGACTGTGTGAAACACTGTGTATTCTATTGCATCTTACCAATTGTAACTACCTTTCAAACAAATTATGCTCTCACACACACACACACACACACACACACACACACACACACACACACACACACACACACACACATTTATTTTATTTATGTATTTAATATTTGTTCACCTGGAAAATCTGACTGGGACAGAGCCCATTTTCAGTGGAGACCTAGAGAGAAGTGGTCCAGATACACGTCTTTGGAATGTAGGAGGAAACCAAATCACCCAGAGAAAACCCAGGCAAACACAGGGAGGACATGCAGACTCCACAGAGAAGGCAACCCAGCTGACAATTGAACCGGAGAACCTCTTGCTGTGAGCTGACAGTGCTAACAATTACACCAATTACAAACACACAATTCCCAGGGAAGGCTGGCAGAAGTATTCAGTGTCCCACAGTTTTGACCCAGACAAGTTTTCATCAGCATTATAAATTATAGAACTAGAAACCCACTAACTGCCATACCACTAAATAATAAGAAACACAAAATTGTATTTTTTGCATGGTCTGGTTTTTGGAGACATGGTAGCCTACATTACTAAATAATGCCATGTCCTCAAATAATGAGTAACACATAAATAACAGCCACAATATCTTAAACGTGAATAAACAAAATGTTACTAAGAATGCTGATACAGATTAAATACATAGAGGTCAAGATGGGTGCATAAAGAAGAGAAAAATATAAGTCAGTTGTAGAGAAAATATTTAAAGGAAAATTTCTGACAGAATATTGAAGTCATAGCTATGTTTATGATAGTGTACAAGAAGATTGCAAAACAGCAGACATATAGATGACACCAAGATGTTCTTCTGTTGCAGTATTCCTGACATAAGGAAGTTACCTGCCAAGGCAACAACCTGATGTTGGCCAGTATATCAAATTATTTTACTACCTAGAGTGAGCAGTACGTCTGATGTAGGCCACCAACAGATGTTGTCCATAAAAGAGCTATATGCACACACCACCTTCAAAACTTCTTTGCTGCCAGTCAGATCACTAGTCCTGGACGTTGCTCTGCTGTCAGAATCACTGATTTTCTAAGGTAAGTGTCCTCTTGGGGAATTTGTTTTTGCCTTTTCTTTACTGAGGTTCATGTCATCTAGAAAAGGGATGTGTGACTGGAAGACAGATTCCACATAAAGATAGTCATAAGCAGTGCTTTTTTTGCCTCGGCTCTCAGCACAACTACAAAAACTGTTCCATCTGCTAACCCTCCAAAGTCAGTTATCCTCCCTCGTGATCTACCTAGAAAACAAATGCCTTAAGCTTCTAGTGAAGAGTGAGATGGATTCCCTTCCAGACCCAATGACAGAGCCTGCAAAACGAAAGGGTGAAAAACATAGGCCCGAAACTGAAGCTGCACCTCTTGAGTCTGACGTCTCTCCCAAAGTGCATGGAAGCTCAGAGACGTGCACTGGCCAGGATCTGGACCCACGGGCTGCCTTGGCTTAAGACATTTGCATGTCCTTAGTGGCTTCTCAGCATGGCCGGCCTTAGGCATAGGCGAACTAGGTGACCACCTAGGGCGCCATACACGCCGGCCTTGCAAAGGGCACATTGTATGTATTTATTTTAATTCTAAAGTTTGCGCTCTTCTTGGCGCTGGAACCAGAGGGCGGAGGGTGGGGGAGGGGAGGCGCGGTAAGCAACCTCCCACTTACAGCTGCAGGTTAGCCAGGAGGCTTTAAAAAAAAATCTGTAGTTTGTTGTGTGAGTCTTCCTTAAGGAGTAACGTGCATGCGTCACAACGCCAACGTCATCAAAATGCATTCTGAAGTTCCGCGCGGAGTTTAAGCCAGGCCAGCCGTTTAAGAGAAGAGTTATGTCTCTGCGTGTTTTCGTTTGGATTGTAAAATTAAAGATGGTAAGTGTATGTTTCTATGTGTAATTTAAACTGTTCATTTCTGTATGAGAGAGAGTGTGTGTGGGTATGTGTATGGAATTTAAACTCGCTGTTTTGTTTGTGTTAGATATGAAGTGTGTGTGTTACTGTGTGAAAGTAGGTGTGTGTGTGTGTTTGTGTATATGTATGGAATTAGACTGTTAGCCGAGCAATCTTGGGTTTAATGACAGTATTTAGAGTCTTGATTAGCAGTATTACTAGAGGGCTGTAGAATGGCGCCTGCAAAAGAAACTCAAATGTTAGCTCTCCATGGGTGGTTCTTAAAACTGTGACTGCCAGGAAACGTAAGGACAATGAACTTTAGGGTGGTAGGTGGCAAATAATGGTATACTTATGGCACTGATGTTTCAAGGATATTATCTTTAAACATACTCTAATTTACTTAGAAAAACTTACTAGAACAGCAGGTTTATGTCAACATGCATTTTGTGGGCTATATTAATGTCTGAGGTTAATAGCTGAGTGCAATCTTTAGTGAGTTACTAGAATCACAGGGAGCAGGGTAAAACACGTGACAAAAAATGGAGACATTCTGTAAAACAAGAGACAAATGAGAGGTAAGGTGATTCTCAGCGCCACGACCTATAAAAACGTAATTATTGCTCTGGTATGAGATGACAACAGATCTGTGCATGTCTTAATGTAAGCATTTTTGAAACTACGTTTATGAGGTTAACTTTGTGGCTAACAATATTTTGCTGGGGAGGATGCTGGTAAAGTTTGGTGCTGATGGGTGGCAAGCCTTTTCAGACTGAAACAAGATCTAGGATTTCACTTTTACCGGCAAATCAAATTTTTTTGTTTATTCTGAACTAAAATGCCGGAAGGGAACCGTGCAGTAGTTGTTTTCATTTCCCTTAGAAAGACTGCATAATTGTTTTCTCCAATATTTACTGTAACTGTAGTTAGTTGATTAAATGACATCCATACTTCACTTGAATTACATTGTGATGCTGCTGTTGTTTATTATTTTTACCATTGCAGTGTTATATTACTATTATAGTTTGCTGCAGTATTGGATCATAAATAAATAACAGCGTTACTGGTCCTACCTCACTTTCTTATGTTGATACGGCCTTTGCCCTAAATAGTTATTACTTCGAAATTCATGTTGTGCTAAAGAGTGTATTTCATACATCCTTCACTGCGTGTATGTGTGTGGTGGGAGCGCCCGTGACCCTTTTGATTAGTGTGGGAAAAAGGTTAACTGAGAAAACATCACCACCTTCAAACTATTCCATTTTTATACATCTGGTTTTGTTTGGATCATAGCTCTCAAACTTTCATCTGCAGAATGTGGAACACTACCTGTCATAATACAGGACAAATGGGTAAAATGTGGAACACTTGCTAACGGCTTACTAATTTCAAGTAGAAAGCTCACAGGATGGTTAAAATGTACTACTTTATGCTTATACAAAGTCCTGTTTGTAAATTAATATGGTTCAGTACTATTTGTCATGAGTGTCGATTTAAAAAGTTATTAACACTGAATGCGTGATTGACCCCTTTGTTATGGAACAGTGAGGAACTTGGATTCTTTAACAATCAAAATGAAGAAGGGATTGTACACTTGAAAGGCATGGTCTGGATCGTGCTGCCGGCATAGATTCATGTGACTATGTTGATGTACTTTAATAAATCTACCATACTTCCATAATTCCATTCCCTTTTCTTTTAGATTATACATGTTAATCATGTGTATAGCTCCTGGTTTAGACCTTGCATCTCCATTATCTTGGAGATCAGTGTTCCCAGAACTGAACTTACATATAGGTATTATTTATTCATTTCTTTATTTAGTTAGATTTGTTGACCATGGTACAGCAGTAATCCAGCTAGACACATTTCATGCTTTGCCCAGGAGAGAACACAAAAATGAAATAATGCTTAAGATTCTTATGACCGATCTTCTTCTTTCGACTGCTCCCGTTAGGGGTCATCACAGCAGATCAACTGTTTCCATTTCCTCCTGTCCTCTGCATCTTGTTCTGTCACAGACAGATAACATAGTTTAACAAGGTCATACAATTGCTGACATCAAACATACACACAATGGTATAAAGCAGGGATTATAATAAAGTTTGTAAGTTTACAGCAACGTTGTTGAAAAAGAGTTATGGTACCCCTCTCCCTGGGTTTGGGGCACTAACATTTGGATATGTCATCAGATGTTCAGGTGCTTTACAGATGTCAGTAAGGTAAAAAGCATAGCTAGGGCAGAGTAAATGGGGCAACTGCTAGACTGAAGAAGTGTCATTTTTTTACAGTTCAACTTAGTGTTGTAATTCTATTTTTAAACTACATGACAACATTTGTGGTGTAATTCTTGTATAACATAAATGTCTAGTAGCTACAGAGGGAAGCTACAGTCCCAAGAGGGTACTTGTTTGCTATGCAGACAATGCATGAATTTGTTGTGGTATGCTGAAATCACTAAGTTCCAGTTCTACTTCCTGTTCTATGGCTTAGTATTAATAGATGTCTGTTTTGAGTTACACTGATAATGACCACTGCAGATTGATGACCATAAATTTTCTTATTCTTTATGATCCCATTTTGTATGTTGCAGCCTGCCATATTTCCTTATGCTTAGGTAGAAAAAAAAGTCTTTATGGTTAAGACTTTCTAAACTAGGTCCGATATCTAATTTAGCTATTTATCTTTCTGCAAGCCTGTCTGTGTATGTGTGTCTGTATGTGTAGATCAATGATTACAGGGAACTGGACTGACTGCGCACCTACACCAACATCTGCTTGGCTGACACCATTTGATCAATGCACACAGATGGTTGATAGGTGTGTGAGATTGACAATGTCTGGATAGGGGAATTTCCCTTTCCCCAGGGATTGTGTGATCTTGAAGTTGTATGTAATTAGCAGGGGGTGGGGGGGTGGGGGGGGTGGAGTTGGTTTGCTCCACTGCCAGGCAGTCCCTGGAACATATGCAGAATGTGTCTGCCTTTGTAGTGTCAACATTTTCATATCAGGATTCTGTGTGTTGGTGTAGATGCACATTTGATCCAGTGCCCTACACCCGTGTGTGTGTGTGTGTGTGTGTGTGTGTGTGTGTGTGCGCGTGTGCGTGTGCGTGTGCGTGTGTGTGTGTGTGTGTGTGTGTGCGTGTGTATATGTGTGTGGATTGGATTGCCTTTCTGCTGGAATACCATTGTATTGATTATTGAAGTGGTGTTCCAACCTTACCAGATATGCTGCTAAGTTTGGTAGAGGTGATGGACAACTATCGGCATATGTAAAAGGTGAACATACATATCCAAACTCTAAAACTGTTGTGCTCATCCATTAGTAAACCTCTTTGCTGTCTCTTATTCTGTCTGACAGAACAGATTGCTGTCGATCTTGTGCATTGTAACACTACGTTTATGCTATATATTTGATTACAGTCAGTTAGTGCCCAGTGTTTGTTGTACATGCTGGTCAGTGATGTGCTGGTGTGTAAGGCTTGTTCCCTTTGTTACACTATAACAAAGCATTCACTGATTTTTCAAGCATTTAAAAAAATTGAAAGAAATGACTGGAGTGGCTTTTGTGGGAGTGACCTACATGTGGGCGTGGCTCAAATAGGGGTGTTCCTTGAGAACGGCGTGGGTGGGGCTTAAGGGGCACCAGAGTACTACTTCGCCTAGAGCGCCATTTCAGCTAAGGCTGGCCCTGATTCTCAGACGTCTCTCTCCAGCGTTTAGGGGGAACCGAGACTTATTGTGTCAGTGGGCCCTAGGGGAGTAACACAGATAATTATTAGGGGAGGCTGTCGACTTGGATGTCGTGGAATGTAGACCTACATGTAGTCCTCCTCCTTTGCACCGCATAGATATACCTGCAAAGAAGAAACAAAAAGAAAACTAGCATGATGTTCATCGTGTTACACTGCTGCAGTCATCACACTTGGGTTATCCTGCCATCAGGCGGTCCCGCAGTCGGCCAGAGTTCCAAAGTCTTGGTCCGGCGTCGGTTGCTGTTGCTTCTTCCCTGACGTCAGTGCGCCAGGGGTATATAAGAGGCATCCGATGTCATTTTCTTCGGTCTTTCTTACCGCGCAGTGCCCGAAGCAGAAGCAGTTCGCAAGTGCCGGTCAGCCGACTCCTGAGATTTTCAAATCGAATTTCAGACCAAAGTCTTCAATAAAGCTAAGTACCCCGTTGGGGAACCTTTTCTTGCCTCAGTCCGATGTCAGAAAAAGTTAACAACTACATTTCTTGTGGGGGGTCAAATACCTCATAAGGACTTTCATTCTTATTGTATTTCTTGCCTAGGCCCAGACCACAACGTCACAGGTTGTCGGTTTTGTGCTAGGTTTAACAAACGAACTATAAAACGTCAGTTTGATTTCGCCCAACATTATTTTGTTAGGAAATTTAATTATACCATGCCATCGGAGCAACCGACGATCGGAATGCATAAAAACCGCAAAAATAAGGACAGGCAGCCGAGACCCAAACCAGACTCCGAGGCCTCTGCAAGGCCAGTCGCTGGTTCTCTGGTTTTCAGTGAGGTGCCTACACAGCCCCTGACGACCTCTGATTCAGAACTCCAAGCGGCATCCGATTCCCACGAGGAGATTGTTAGGCCTCCACAACCTTTATCTTTAGGCCCTTCCGACTCCATGGCTGAAGGAGATTCAGTTGAAACGCCTTCAGTTGCAGAAGGTGTCTTCAGACCGACTACGCTCACTGTTAAATCCTATGCAAAGCTGAAAACTCCTTTAAAAGCAAAGAAGACTGTACAGCAGTCTCCAGTACAAGGCCTCATGCCTAAGAAACAGATGCGTAAGATGGCTGAAGACTTAATTACCCTAATCAGGGGTTCCCATCCCCCTCCTGATAAAAGGCCTAGACAGGAGGAGGACTACGCTTCCTCTGACCAGGTTTCAATTTCCTCAGATTCTTCTGAGGAACAGGAATATTCTTTTCCCCCCTTATGAAGACTCTGATGCTGAAGAGTCTATTCCTTCAGCATCTCCCCCAGAAGACTACTCTTTTGGGGAAACTTTACATACCATGAGGGAACATTTCCACTGGGAAGGCCAGGATTACTCTGATTCTAAGAAAAGGCTCCGAGAGTTCCTTTTACTACCCCATCACAGACTACTTGCTATTCCACCAGTGTTAGACATTGTGGATGATGTTTATTCAGAATCTAGCCTTAACTCAGATTCACTACCTCCTGCACCAGCCAAACCAGACAGATACTACAGAGTCCCTGACTCACACAAATTCCTATATAAAAGCCCTGTTGCTGACCCAGAAACCATTTCCCAGGATCCCAAAGGGGTTAAGGCCTCTATTGCTAAAAATCCTGTACCCTCTGAAAGGGATTCTAGAGCACTAGACAGATGGGGAAAGAAAATATATACCTCAGCTACTCTAGCTATGAGGGCCTTAAATTGCCAGTTTCACATGCTGAAATATCAACAATATTTGATGTGTCAATTAAAACAAAAAATGATCACACACACAGGGCAGACTGATTACAAGGAAATGCAAGATTTGTTGCATGCAGCTGAACAAGTGGGAAAACATACTTTGCAATGTGGATTTGATTCATTGGAAGCTTTTTGTAGAGCAGCAGTGACAGGGTCTGTCATACGTAGGCATGCTTGGTTAAAAGAACAAACTTTACCCGATCATGTAAAAGCAAAGTTATTGGATGCACCTTTACAGCAGGATGTTTTATTTGGTGTAAAAGAAGACGTTTTAAAGAAAATGGAGGATAAGGCAAAATCTATGCAGACGGTCAAGGATTTTTTACAGGTTCAGCCCCCCTCGTTTCAGCAGAAATTGGCCAACCAAAAACTGGTCCTTTCCAGCTTCTGACAGACTACAGAGGGGCAAATACAGCCGCCCAAGGGGCAGAGGTTAGTCACAAGGCTCTTACAAGCCTCGACAATGGGGTGCCACAATCCAGAAAGGAGGAGAAGACAGGTCGCAAACTACCAGAAGACAAACACAATGACTTACCCCTCAGACTTCCAAGCAAATCCCTCTGGGCAGCTCCCTTGGGAGGAAAACTAACTCTTTTTGCAGACAACTGGCGCATCATCACAAAAGACAAATGGGTCCTAAATATTGTATCTCAAGGATACAGATTCCACTTTCACACTTTACCAAGGATAAAAGGAATGCCAAACCTGCCACCAAATCAATGGGCAGAGGCTCAAAAACAAATTACAGCTCTAATGGACATGAGAGCCATTCAACAGGTTCCTACACAGGAGCAAGGACAAGGATTTTACTCAAGACTCTTTCTAGTTCCCCGAAAGGACAAAGCTTGGAGACCCATTCTGGACCTCTCAATTCTAAACACATATCTCGAGGTACCCAAATTCAAGATGCTAACACTACAGCAATGTCTTCCCATGCTGGGCAAGAAGGCGTGGCTAGTAACGTTGGACCTCAAGGAGGCATACCTGCATGTCCCTATCAGACAAAATTGCAGAAGATACCTCCGATTTGTAGCAGGTTCAACCCATTACCAATTCTCTGCACTGCCCTTTGGCTTATCTACTGCGCCCAGTGTCTTCACAAAATGCCTGGCACCAGTAATTGCATACTGCAGGCAAAGAGGAATTCAAATATATCCATACCTGGACGACTGCCTTATTCAAGCAGAAAGCAAGGACATTATTTTAAAGCAGCTGGCGTTTGTCAAAAACCTATTGAGTTGCCTAGGTACACAGTAAACGAAAAGAAGTCAAAACTAGTCCCCTCACAAGACATAATATTCCTGGGTGCCAGCTTAAATACAACGGGCCAGATGGCTTTTTCTCATGCCAGACAAGCAAGGACAACTGACTCAATACTTCAAAATGATGGCAACAAAGATCCAACTCCGTTCAAGAAAAATTCTGCAGGCCTTGGGATTCATGGCATCTTGCATACTACTAATACCATATGCAAAACTGCACATGAGGAAAGTACAATGGTACCTGAAAAGCGTATGGACTCAACACAGCCACAACTTGGAAACAATAATACCACACATTCCTTGCCTTCAACAGGAGTTTCTATGGTGGGCTCAGGCATGTCACCTCAACAAGGGTCAGCCTTTTACCTTACCCACAGCCAGACAAACTATAACAACGGATGCATCGGATTATGCCTGGGGAGCACACATGGCAGGACAGTGTATTAAGGGCAAATGGTCTGCAGATCAAAAGCATCTACATATCAATCAAAAAGAGATGCTAACTGTACAAAATGCCCTAACAGCTTTCAAGGACCTCCTACATCAAGGACAACTACTAATAAAGACGGATAACACCACAGTGATGTGGTACATAAACAAGCAAGGGGGCACATATGCAATGACCTTGTGGAACACAGCACTGACCTACCAAGTTCAACTACAAGCACAATTCCTGCCAGGAAAGAAAAACACATTGGCAGACGATCTAAGCAGAAACATCATAGATCCTCATGAGTGGAAACTAGATCCACAAGTATTCGCAATGATAACTCAAAAATGGGGGAGCCCAGACATAGATCTGTTTGCCTCCCCCCAAAACTACCAACTACGGAAATTTTGCACAAGGACATACCACACACTAGCTTGGAAAGTGGACGCCCTCTCATTCAGCTGGAAAACATTAACAGTGTATGCCTTTCCTCCACTGCCTCTTCTGGCAAAGGTGCTGCTGAAAGCCAGATTAGAGAGCCCACAAATGATACTCATTGCTCCAGACTGGCCACGCCAACACTGGTATCCAATACTAAGGAACATGGCTCAAGTTCCACCATGGATTTTACCTCAAATTCCTCACCTGCTCACTCAGCAAAACAATCAGATTCTACACAGCCAGCTCAAGACTTTAAATCTGGCTGCATGGCAAATTACCTAAACAACCAGTCAACACTTCTCTCTAAAGCTGTTATAGACGTCACTCTGGAGGCCAGGAGACCCAGCACCAGGAAAACCTATTCAGACAAATGGAAAAGATTCTGCGCCTGGAACCAGGCTAACGGCCAGTATCCCCTTGTCCCAAATATTCCTCAGATTCTACAATATTTAACTGAGATGCTGCACAAAGGACTTTCCTTTTCATCTATTAAGATCCACGCCTCAGCTATTTCAGCTCAATACAACACAGATCCTCCTATATTTTCACACCCATTACTAAAACAGTACCTCAGAGGGGCTAAGAACATAAGACCACCCCGGAGAGCACCAACACCAACTTGGGATCTCAACTTCGTTTTGGAAAAACTTACACTACCGCCCTTTGAACCAGCTTTTACAGCTGATTTACAGTTTCTATCATGGAAAACTGCCCTGCTGCTAGCAATAATTTCAGCACGAAGAGTCTCAGAGCTACAGGCCCTAATGGCAGTGGAGCCTTTCATCATTTTTCTTCAAGACAGAGTTGCTTTACGAACTAACCCTTCCTTTATGCCAAAGGTGGTATCCAGTGTGGCCCTAAAACCAAACCATTAATTTGCCCACCTTCTATCCAAATGCCAAGAACAAAGGGGAAAGGCTCCTACACTCTTTGGACATTCACAGGCAATTACGCTATTACTTGGATAAGATTAAGGCTTTCAGAAAATCTGACCAGCTCTTTGTATCCTATGCTGCAGGATCACAAGGAAAGGCTATCTCAAAACAGACCATTTCAAAATGGATAGGATAGGATAGGATATCCGTTTCTGCTACACACACCATGTGAAACCTGTACCTGGTAACATTAGGCCCCATTCCACCAGGGCTACAGCAACATCAACAGCCTTCCTCAGAGGGGTACCAACCAAGGATATTTTGGCGGCTGCAACTTGGAGTTCAGTGCACACCTTCACCAAGCACTACCACTTACCTCTATACTCTAAAACCAGAGCTGGCTTTGCCACTGCAGTTCTGCAGGGCCTACTAGCTTCTCCAAACCCTGTTTAGTTCCGCCACCCATCCTTAGCCTTGGGATTCAACCCAAGTGTGATGACTGCAGCAGTGTAACACAATGAACATAGTACAGTTTTGTACCTACCATAAATGTAGATGTTTGAGTGTTCACACTGCTGCAGTCCAGGTTACCCTCCCTCCATCTCCTCTGACCTAGCTGAACTTTCCTATACCTTTCTATCCTGTACAACCTTTGTGGTGTATTTGCTTGTAACTGAAGGTATTCCTTTTATATGTTTTATTAGCAATATGTATTGCCTACCTACTTGGGGGCACCTGACATCTGGAGCAAGAAAAACTGAAGAAAATGGCGTCGGATGCCTCTTGTATACCCCTGGTGCACTGACGTCAGGGAAGAAGCAACAGCAACCAATGCCGGACCAAGACTTTGGAACTCTGGCCGACTGCGGG
Source organism: Protopterus annectens (assembly GCF_019279795.1). Taxonomy (NCBI): domain Eukaryota; kingdom Metazoa; phylum Chordata; order Ceratodontiformes; family Protopteridae; genus Protopterus; species Protopterus annectens. Next base: position 1,211,543,766 of record NC_056735.1, read on the forward strand.
ACCGCCTGATGGCAAGATAACCCAAGTGTGATGACTGCAGCAGTGTGAACACTCGAACATCTATATTTATGGTAGGTACAAAGCTGTACTTTTTTCCTCTCCCTACCCACAAAAGGAATGGCTTAACTTCTCTCTGGGCCTCTTTAAGGCCTTTATGGTGCTTAGGCCTCCGTCAGGTCACCCTGCTTCCCCTCCAGCCTGGCCTGCTTTCCCACAGAAGAGACCTAGGTGCCATTCTTCCTCAGAGGAAGATTCCTCCTCTGAAGAGGAGGACGACCCTTTGGATTATTCCTCACAAATCCCCTCTCCATTAGATTATGCCTCCCCTGAAGAGGATTCTAATGGAACAGATTCCCCCATAGAGGAGATTTTTTTTGGGGAGACTGTATCAAAATGTGTGACTACTTCAAATGGGACAGTACAGAGATGTCTGAGGTCCAGAAGCGTTACTATGACCTCCTCCAGGTGCAATCCCCTAGTCCTTTAGCCATCCCTGCTGTAACACCTGCCTTTTTAGATGCCTTTGCTTCCACTTCCACCCACCCGGACTCTCAGACTCCAGCTTAAAAAAAGCCAGACAGGTACTACAAAGTACCCAAGGACTGCCAATTTCTCTACAAAGCCCCTGCTGCAGATCCTTCTGTAATGTCTGTTGCCTCTGATCCTTCTTCCTCCCTGTTGCCCTCAGATAAGGATAGCAGACAGCTAGAGAGGCTGAAAAAGAAAATCTATACCTCAGCTACCCTGGCCTTCAGAGCATTAAATTGTCAGACACACATGACCAAGTACCACTTGGAACTCCTTTCCCAAATTTCAAAACTGATATCAGACATGCTTGATTCTGAAAATAAGGCCCTGGCATCCTCCCTCCTTGCCACCTCTTCTTAGGTAGTCAGACATGATATCAACTGCACCTATGATGCTGTAGAAGCCTCCTCTAGAGCTGCCCATTTCCTCTTCTGCCCTCAGAAGATTTGCCTGGCTTAGACTTCTGCCTCTACATGAGGATATCAAGGCAAAAGTGATGGATACCCCCCCCGGACAATACTGCCCTTTCTGGCAAACCTTCTGCAGAGCTCTTCAAATCTCTGCAAGAAAAAAAGTAAAGGACTTAAAGACCTCAACCACATTTTGGTATCCCCTGTGCCTAGATTTCATAGGAACTACCCTGCAAAGCAAACTTTTGTACGTAGGGAATCCAGAGCTCCACAATCTAGACCTCAAAAATCTAACAGATTCGTGTTTTACTGTTGCAGTCATTACATTTGGGTAATCTGCTGGCAGGTTGCCCTCAGTCGGCCTGAATAACAAAAGTCTTGGGTCCTGCGTCGGTTGCTGTCTCCTCTTCCATGACATCAGGTCATCAGGGGTATAAAACATGCAGCCGACGCCATTTTATTCAGTCTTTCTTGCCGCGCAGTGCCCGGAGCAGAAGCAGTTCACAAGTGCCGGTCGGGCAACTCCTGAAATTTTCGCATTTGAGTTTTCAGAACCGAAGTCTTCAACTAAAGCTAAGTACCCCGTTGGGGAAACTTTTTCTTGCTCCTTACCGATGTCAGTAAAAGTTAATAATTGGATTACTTGTGGAAAGCAAATACCTCATAAGGATTTTCATCTGTACTGTATTCTTTGCCTAGGCCCAGATTATAACGTGCCTTGCTGTTGGTTTTGTGCTAGATTTAACCAATGCACTATTAAGTGTCGGTATATTTTTGCTTCAAAATATTTTGGAACCAGATTTAATTACCCTGAAATGTTGTTGGTTAGCAATCCGACTACCGGAGTTCACAAAATAACGCAAAGAAAAAGACAGAGACAGACCGTCGAGGTCCAAAACTGACGACAAAGCTTCTCCTAAGCCATTCGCTTGTTCGCCGCTACTGAGTGAGGCGCTTTCACAGCCCCTGATACCCGCTACTTTTGAGTCGCAGGCCTCTACCGAGACCCATGCGGAGTCCAGTATGCCACGAGATTCTCAGAGTATTGAACCCGCGGATGTCTCGGATGGGTCCGGAGCCACTGAGCAGGCACCGGCTTCTAAGGGTGAGTTCAGGCCTTAACATTTGTATATAAAACTGATGCCAGCTTCAAAACCAAGATCAAAAACATCTTCTAAGTCTAAAAAACCGACGCATGAGCCACATGCTCAGGCCCCTATGCCTAAAAAACAGATGATCAAAATGGCTGAGGACTTAATTACCTTGATCAGGGCTTCCCAACCCCCCCCCCCCCCCCCCCACTAAGAGGCCTAGGCAAGACACTGATTATGAATCTTCAGATCAGGTTTCTGTTTCTTTTGATTTCTCTTCTGATCAGGAATTTTCTGTACCACCCTATGAGGATGCAGATGCAGAAGAATCCATCCCATCTGCATCTCCTCCTGAGGATTATTCTTTTGGAGAAACCTTGCATACTTTAAGGGAACATTTTCATTGGGAGAGTCAGGATTTCTCTGAATCTAAAAAGAGGCTTAGGGATTTCCTTCTTCTTCCTCAGCATAGGCCTTTGGCTGTACCTCCTGTATTAGACATTGTTGATGATGTGTTTTTGGAATCAAGCATGGCTCCTGATTCCCTACGTCCGGCTCCTAGTAAGCCAGACAGATATTACAGGGTTCCGGACTCCCACAAATTTCTATTCAAAAATCCTGCTGCTGACCCTGAAACTATCTCACAGGGTCCCAAAGGTGTAAAGGCCTCTACAGCCAAAAGTCCTACCCCTTCTGATAGAGACTCCAGGGCGCTGGATAGATGGGGAAAGACGGTTTATACGTCTGCAACCTTGGCAATTAAGGCCTTAAACTGCCAGTTTCATATGCTTAAATATCAACAGCATGTTATGGGCTTATTGAAACAGAAAATTATGTTGATTTCTGATTGTGTGGAAAATAAAGAATTACAGGAAATGTTGCATGCAGCAGAACAGGTTGGAAAGCATACTTTGCAATGTGGTTTTGATTCTTTGGAGGCCTCTTGCAGGGCCGCAGTTACTGGATCTGCGATTAGGAGGCATGCCTGGCTCAAGGAGCAAAATCTGCTTGATCATGTTAAACCTAAATTGTTGGATGCCCCTTTATAGCATGATACTCTGTTTGATAATAAGGCAGAAGAGGTTTTAAAGAAAATGGAAGACAAAGCTAAGTCTATGCAAACTGTGAAAGATTTCTTACAAGTGCAGCCACTCAGATTCAGTAGGCACTGGCCTACAAAAAATTGGTCCTTTCCTGTGTCCAACAGAGCCTCTCAAGGCAAATCCAGGCATTCAAAAGGCTCTAGATACCATTCACAGGGTTCTTACAGGTCAAAGCAATGGGGTGCCTCCACTTCCAAATCTGGAGGAAACAAAGCACAACCCTACAGTAAGCAGTCTCAAAGACAGTGCCTGGCATTCAATACTGGACTTATCGATTTTGAACACATTCCTGGACATTCCAAAATTCAAAATGCTGACTTTACAACAGCTACTTCATATGCTGGGCAGGAACGCTTGGTTAGTGACTCTAGACTTAAAAGAGGCATACCTGCATATCCCAGTAAGGGAATCGTGCAGAAGATACCTCCGCTTCAAGGCAGGTTTTATGCATTACCAATTCTCTGCACTGCCCTTTGGCTTGTCTACTGCACCCAGGGTCTTTACAAAGTGCCTGGCACCGGTAATTGCATTTTGCAGACAAAGAAGCATACAAATTTATCCTTACCTGGAAGACTGTCTCATTCAAGCAGAGAACAAGGACGTTCTTCTTCAACATCTGGTGTTTGTAAAAAGGCTTCTAACACGCCTAGGGTACACAATAAATGAAAAGAAATCACAACTGGTACCCTCTCAAAAAATTACATTTCTGGGTGCAAGCTTGAATACAACTGCCTAGATGGCTTACGTTATACCAGACAAACAAAGGTAACTGACTATATACTTCAAACAGATGGCAACAAAAACCCAGTCGTCTGCAAGATAAATTCTGCAGGCTTTGGGATTCATGGCATCCTGCATTCTACTAATTCCATATGCAAGACTGCATATGAGGAAACTTCAGTGGTACCTAAAAAGTTTATGGAGTCAACATTGTCACAGTCTGGAAACAATGAATGTTCATCGTGTTTCACTGTTGCAGTCATTACTCTTGGGTTATCCTGCTGGCAGGCTACCCGCAGTCGGCCTGAATTCCAAAGTCTTGGTCCAGGGTCGGTTGCTGTCGCCTCTTCCCTGACGTCAGTGCGCCAGGGATATAAAAGATGCAGCCGACGCCATTTTCTACAGTCTTTCTTGCCACGTGGTGCCCGAAGCAGAAGCAGTTCGCAAGTGCCAGCCGGATGACTCCTGAGATTTTCGTGTTCAAATTTCAGATCCGAAGTTTTCATTTAAAGCTAAGTACCCAATTGGAGAAACTTTTTTCTTGCTCCAGACCGATGTCAGAAAAAGTTAATAATTGTATTTCTTGTGGGAAGCAAATACCTCATAAGGACTTCCATTCTTATTGTATTCCTTGCCTAGGCCCTGATCACGATGTTGCTAATTGCAGGTTTTGTGCTAGATTTAACCAACGCACTATTAAGCGTTGGTACGATTTTTGCATTTCATTACTTTGGCCAAAGATTTAATTACACGATGTTGTCGGATAGCCATCCGACTACCGCAATTCACAAGAAATGCAAGGAAAAGGACAGGCATCCGAGGTCCAAAATTGACGACGAGGCTTCTTCTAAGCCAGTCGCCGGTTCTCATTGAGGTGCTTTCGCAGCCCCTGACGCCCACTACCTCAGAGCCGCAGGCCGCTTCCGACTCCCACATGGAGCAGACTAGGCCGCTGGAAACTCAAGGTATTGGACACTTGGAAAATATTCCCTCAGATGGATCCAGAGCCACTGAGCAGGCATCGGCTACTGAGGGTGTTTTCAGGCCTACACAGTTATATATAAAACAAACTACAGCTTCAAAGGCAAAGACTAAAGCACCACTAAAGATAAGGAAACAAGTGCAGCAAGCCCATGGACAGGCCTCCATGCCTAAAAAACAGATGCTCAGAATGGACGAAGACTTAATTACTTTGATCATCCCCCTCCTGATAAGAGGCCTAGGCAAGAGACAGAATACGAATCTTCAGATCAGGTTTCCATTTCCTCTGACTCCTCCACTGAACAGGAATACTCTCTCCCTCCCTATGAGGATGTCTCCTGACTCTTTACTCCTTGCACCTGTTAAACCAGACAGATACTACAAGGTTCCAGATTCACATAAATTTCTTTATAAAAACCCTGCTGCTGACCCAGAAAATATTTCTGAGTGTCCCAAAGGGGTCAAGGCTTCCACTACAAAAAACCCTATCCCCTCTGATAGGGATTCAAGGGCATTGGACAGATGGGGGAAAAAGGTTTACACTTCTGCTACCTTGGCTGTGAGGGCTTTAAATTGCCAATTTCATATGCTTAAATTTCAGCAATACTTAATGTCACTGCTTAAACAGAAAATGTTAACAAATTCTGAATGTGCAGAAAACAAGGAAATGCAGGATTTATGCATGCAACTGAACAAGTGGGGAAAGCATACTTTGCAATGTGGTTTTGATTCTCTGGAAGCCTCTTGCAGGGCCGCTGTTACGGGTTCTGTCATTAGGCGGCATGCTTGGTTAAAGGAACAGAATCTGCCTGATCATGTTAAAGCAAAATTATTAGACGCTCCATTACAGCATGATACTTTGTTTGGTTTTAAAGCAGAAGAGGCGTTGAAGAAAATGGAGGATAAAGCGAAATCTATGCAGACAGTTAAGGATTTCTTACAGGTGCAGCCACCCAGATTTAGCAGGAACTGGCCTACAAAGAATTGGTCCTTTCCAGTGCAGACAGGCCACAAAGAGGCAGATACAGACACCCCAGAGGCAGATCCCAGCCCCAAGGCTCATACAAGCCTAAACAATGTGCTTCTACCTCCAAAAGCGGAGAAGACAAATCACAGCCATACAGGCAGCCCCCTTAGGGGGAAAACTAGCACTCTCTTCACAACATTGGCACATGATCACCCAGGACAAATGGGTCTTGAATATAGTGTCTCAGGGCTACAGGTTCCACTTTCACACCCTGCCAAGGGCAAAAGGTATGCCAGGCCTGCCACACAATCAATGGGCCGAGGCACAAAAGCAAGTTTCATCCCTCATGGACATGAGGGCCATTCAGTGAGTACCACAGCAAGAGCAGGGACAAAGATTTTACTGGAGACTTTCCTTGGTACCCAGAAAGGACAAAGCCTGGAGACCAATACTGGACCTGTCTATTCTAAACACATTTCTGGACGTTCCAAAATTCAAAATGTTAACTTTGAAGCAGCTTCTGCCCATGCTGGGCAAGAAGGCTTGGCTTGTAACTTTGGACCTAAAAGAGGCATACCTGCATGTCCCAATCAGACAATCCTGCAGAAGATACCTCAGATTCATAGCTGGCTCAATGCACTACCAATTCTCTGCGCTGCCCTTTGGCTTATCTACTGTGCCCAGGGTCTTCACAAAATGCCCGGCACCAGTAATTGCATTTTGCAGACAAAGAGGAATTCAAATATATCCTTACTTGGACGACTGCCTTATTCAAGCAGAGAACAAGGACATTCTACTAAAGCATCTGGCGTTTGTAAAAAGATTACTAATTTGCCTAGGGTACACAGTAAACGAAAAGAAATCAAAACTAGTACCCTCTCAAGCGATAATATTCCTGGGTGCAAGCTTAAATACAACTGCCCAGATGTCTTATCTCACGCCAGACAAACAAAGGCAACTGACTTCTTACTTCAAAATGTTGGCAACAAAGACCCAGTTTTCTGCAGGCTTTGGGCTTCATGGCATCCTGCATTCTGCTAATTCCATATGCCAGACTGCATATGAGGAAACTACAATGGTATCTAAAAAGTGTTTGGACTCAACATTGCCACAGCCTGGAAACATTAACTACCCTTATTCCCTGCCTGCAACAGGAGTTTCGATGGTGGGCACAGGCCTGTCACCACAACAAGGGACAGCCATTCACTTTACCCACAGCCAGGCAGACACTAACAACGGATGCATCAGATTATGCCTGGGGTGCCCACATGGCAGGAAAATGTATTCAGGTCACATGGCCCACAAGCCAGATGCATCTTCATATCAATCAAAAAGAGATGCTAGCTGCTCAGAATGCCCTGACAGCTTTCAAGGATCTACTTCATCCAGGACAGCTACTGATAAAGACGGACAATACTACAGTCTTGTGGTATATAAACAAGCAGGGAGGCACACATTCCTACCCTCTCTGCAGACAAGCCATGACTTTGTGGGACACAGCATTGACTTATCAAGTTCACCTGCAAGCAAAATTCTTGCCGGGAAAGATAAATACTCTGGCAGACGAACTAAGCAGAAACCTCATGGATCCCCACAAGTGGAAACCGGATCCACAAGTCTTCAGCATGATAACAAGGAAATAGGGATGCCCAGACATAGATCTATTTGCTTCCCCTCACAACTTCCAACTACAGAGATTCTGCACAAGGACTTATCACAAGCAAGCATGGAAAGTGGATGCCTTATCCTTCAGCTGGAAAAAACTAACAGTATATGCCTTTCCTCCACTGCCTCTCCTCTCCAAGATACTCCTAAAGGTCAGACAAGAGAAACCAAAAATGATACTGATTGCCCCAGACTGGCCACGCCAGCACTGGTACCCAATCCTAAAGAACTTGTCTCAAGGCCCAGCCTGGACATTGCCCCAAATTCCTCACTTACTGACCCAACAAAACAATCAGATCCTGCACAGCCAACTCAGGACCTTAAATCTAGCAGCATGGCAGATAATGTAGCCATTCAAAACACTTCTCTCTCCAAAGCTGTGATGGATGTTATTTTGGAGGCCAGGAGGCCCAGTACCAGAAAATCTTATGGAGAAAAATGGAAGAGATTCTGTGCTTGGAATCAGGCATAAGGAATTGACACGTTTGTACCAAATATTCCTCAGATTTTACAATACTTAACTGAGATGCTGGACAAAGGCCTATCCTTTTCATCAATTAAGATCCATGCCTCTGCTGTTTCAGCCCATTACAATACGGAACCACCTATTTTTTCTCATCCTTTAATAAGGCAGTACCTCAGAGGGGCCAAAAACATAAGACCTCCAAGGAGAGCACCAATACCTGCATGGGACCTCAGTTATGTCTTGGAAAAACTCACACTGCCTCCTTTTGAGCCAGCCTCAACAGCTGATATTAAATTCTTATCCTGGAAAACAGCTTTGCTCCTAGCAATAACCTCTGCAAGATGAGTCTCGGAGTTACAGGCACTCATGGCTGTGGAACCTTTTATCATTTTCCATCCAGACAGGGTTTCTCTGAGGACAAACCTGACATTTATGCCTAAAGTGGTGTCCATTGTGGCCCTTAACCAAACCATTCACTTGCCTACCTTTTATCCAAACCCACAGAACAAGGGTGAGAGACTTCTGCATTCTTTGGACATACACAGACAGCTACACTTCTACTTGGACAGAACTAAAGCTTTCAGAAAGACTAAGCAACTTTTAGTAGCATATGCTGCAGGATCACAAGGAAAGGCTATCTCAATACAGACTATTTCAAAATGGATAGGCCACTGCATTCGTTTCTGCTACTCACAACATGGCAAATCAGTGCCTAAGGGCATTAGGCCACATTCAACCAGAGCAGCAGCCACTTCAGCAGCCTTCCTCAGAGGAGTGCCAACCAAAGACATCTTAGAGGCTGCAACTTGGAGTTCAGTACACACTTTTACAAAGCACTACCACTTACCTCTGTACTGTAAATCCAGAGCAGGCTTTGCCACTGCAGTTTTGCAGGGCCTCATAGCCTCTCCTAATCCTATTTAGCCTCAGCCACCCATCCTCAGCTTTGGGATTCAACCCAAGATTAATGACTGTAACAGTGAAACACGATGAACATAGTACAGTTGTGTACCTACCATAAATGTAGATGTTCGAGTGTATTCACTGTTGCAGTCCAGGTTACCCTCCCACCATCCCCCTTTCTTTTGCTGGGTCTTATCTGTACTTCTCTATTCTAAACCACGTATTTGCTTGTAGATGAAGGAAATGTTTAACTTAGTGCATGCATGTTTATTGGCATATTTTTTTAGCCTACCCTTTTGGGGGCACCTGACATCTGGGGCAAGAAAAACTGAAGAAAATGGCATCGGCTGCATCTTTTATACCCCTGGCGCACTGACGTCAGGGAAGAGGCAACAGCAACCAACGCTGGACAAAGACTTTGGAATTCAGGCCGACTGCGGGTAGCCTGCCAGCAGGATAACCCAAGAGTAATGATTGTAACAGTGAATACACTCGAACATCTACATTTATGGTAGGTACACAACTGTACTTTCCTCTCATTCCCTGCCTACAACAGGAGTTTCTTTGGTGGGCAGCGACATGTCACCAAAACAAGGGACTGTCATTCACTCTACCCTCTGCCACCCAAACCCTAACTACAGATGCATCAGACTATGCTTGGGGGGCCCACCTGGCGGGGAGATGCATTCAGGGCATATGGAGCCCAAAACAAATGGATCTGCATATCAACCAGAAAGAGATGCTAGCTGTTCAAAATGCCCTGACAGCCTTCAAGGACTTACTTCATCCAGGACAACTACTGATAAAGATGGACAACACCACGGTTATGTGGTACATAAACAAGCAGGGGGGTACACATTCCTGCCCCCCTTTGCAGACTAGCCATGGCATTGTGGAACACAGCCTTGACTTACCAAGTACATCTTCAGGCTCAATTCCTGCCAGGAAAACAAAGTACTCTGGCAGATGACCTAAGCAGAAATCTTATGGACCCGCACGAGTGGAAACTGGATCCACAAATCTTCAGCATGGTAACAGAGAAATGGGGGAGCCCAGACATAGATCTATTTGCCTCCCCCCAAAATTATCAACTGGACAAATTCTGCACAAGGACTTATCACAGACAAGCATGGAAAGTGGATGCCCTATCCTTTAGTTGGAAAAACCTATCAGTCTACGCCTTTCCTCCTCTGCCTCTTCTCTCCAAAGTCTTACTAAAGGTCAGACAGGAAAAAACAAAAATTATCCTAATTGCTCCAGACTGGCCTTGCCAGCACTGGTACCCAATTCTAAGGAATGTCTCAACTCCCTCCTTGGTACTTGCCTCAAATACCTCATCTACTGTCTCAGCAGAACAATCAAATTCTGCACAGTCAGCTCCAAACTCTGAACCTTGCAGCATGGCTGATCATGTAATTATTCAAACAGCACCTCTCAGTAAATCTGTGACGGATGTCATTTTGGAAGCCAGAAGGCCTTGTACTAGAAAATCTTATGCTGATAAATGGAAGAGATTCTGTGCTTGGAACCATGCACAAGGAACGGACACAGCAAAACCAAATATCCCTCAGATTTTACAATACTTGACTGAGATGCTTGACAAGGGCCTATCTTTTTCTTCAATAAAAATCCATGCCTCTGCCATCTCGGCTCTTTACAACACGGAGCCTCCCATCTTTTCTCATCCTCTGCTAAAACAGTATCTTAGAGGGGCCAAAAATTTACGGCCTCCCAGAAGATCACCAACTCCTGCACGGGACCTCAATTTTGTGCTGGAAAAACTCACCCTGCCTCCCTTTGAACCAGCAGCTACTGCGGATATAAAGTTTTTATCTTGGAAAACAGCTTTCCTTTTGGCAATCACTTCATTAAGAAGGGTTTCAGAGCTACAGGCCCTCATGGCGGTGGAGCCTTTTATTACATTTTACCCAGACAGGGTGTTCCTCCTTCCTTTATGCCTAAGGTGGCATCCAGTGTGGCTCTTAACCAAACTATTCACCTGCCAACATTTTACCCAAATCCGCAGAACAAGGGGGACCGGATTCTGCATTCACTGGACGTGTACAGACAACTAAGGTTCTACTTAAACAGGACCAAATCTCTAAGAAAGTCTGAGCAACTACTGGTGGCATTTGCTTCAGGATCAGATGGGAAGGCTATATCAAAGCAGACTGTTTCTAAGTGGATAAGCCACTGCATTCGTTTCTGCTACTTGCATCATGGTAAACCTGTGCCCAAGGGAATCAGGTCCCATTCCACCAGGGCTGCCTCGACCTCAGCAGCCTTTCTCAGAGGAGTTCCAACCAAAGATGTTCTAGAAGCTGCTAGATGGAGCTCTGTTCATACCTTCACAAAGCATTATCATTTGCCTCTCTTTAAATCCAGAGCAGGCTTTGCCACTGCAGTTCTGCAGGGCCTCATCGCCGCTCCTAATGCTGTCTAGTTCCATCCTTCCAGCCATAGATTTGGGATTCTACCCAAATGTAATGACTGCAACAGTGAAACACGAATAACATAGTACAGTTGTGTACACTTACCATAAATGTAGATGTTCGAGTGTATTCACTGTTGCAGTCCGGGTTACTCACTCGCCATCCCCGTTTTTCTATAACTTCTCTTTCCTTTATTCTAAAGCCTTTGTGGTGTATTTGCTTTTAGGTGAAGGTAAAGTTTATGTTGCTAAAAGTGCATTTATATATATTTTGCTGTTTATATAGATATATTTGCTCCCCATTTGGGGGGCACCTGACATCTGGGGCATGAAAAACTGAATAAAATGTTTTATACCCCTGACACCCTGACATCATGGAAGAGGAGACAGCAACCGATGCAGGACCCAAGACTTTGTTATTCAGGTCGACTGAGGGCAACCTGCCAGCAGATTACCCAAATGTAATGACTGCAACAGTGAATATACTCGAACTTATACATTTATGGTAAGTGTACACAACTTTACTTTTTCTTCTTCTGCCTTTGCTTCCCATATAACGAAACAGCCCTTTCCTGATCGGATGGGCTCCTCCTCGTGACACTTGCATCAACCAAACCACTTTTTCCCAACACCTTTTCTTTCCCTCCCTTCCTGGGAACTCATCAGTCAGGACTCTTGGGTGTTAAACATCATCCATAGGGGGTACTTCATGGTTTGGCAAAAGGTGCCTACCATCAGGGGAATTTCCCTACCACCAAAAGAGCAGACCCCCCCCCTTTTCCCTCCAGTCCTGCAAGACCTCCTAGAACAGGGCACTATAAAACCTGTTCCCCAAGAGCAAGAGGGAAGAGGTTTTTACTCCCATCTTTTCCTAGTTCCCAGGAAGGAAGGTCCCTGGAGACCAATTTTAGACCTCTCTTACCTGAATGATTTCCTCATAGTCCTCTCTTTCAAAATGTTAACCTTACAAACACTTTTTCCCCTTATTCTCCCTCTGGCATTTCTAGCTTCCATAGATATGACAGATGCCTATCTCCATATTCCCATCCACCACAGGTACAGGAAATTACTACAGTTTACAATTTTCTGTGGGATCTTCGCACTGTCAGTTCTTGGCTTTGGCTTTTGAACTCTCCACAGCCTCAAGAGTCTTCACAAAATGTCTAGCCCCAGTAGTAGCCTTTTGCAGGCTTTAAGGGATCTTAATCTACCCGGACAACTTCTTAATCCAAGCCACTTCACAAACAGAATTGAACAAATCCCTCCAAATGGCAATTGCCATTCTTCAAAGCCGGAATTTACCATCAACTTCAAGAAGTCATTCCTGGTCCCAGCCCAAAATCACATTTTTCTGGGCTGCAAATTCCAAACCCTGAGCCTGATGGTGTCTCTCCCACCTCCCAAGGCACAAGAGGTGTCATTAATCTTTGCAAAGACACTCAACCTAAATCAGATATCTGCCAGACAATTCCTCAGAATCTTGGGGCTGATGGCATCCACCATACCAATGCTTCCTCTAGCAAGGCTTCACATGAGGAAATTCCAGTGGTTCCTTAAATCAGTATGGTCTCAGCATGCTCACCCTTAGAACACCAAATTCCTCTCCTCCCCTGTCTAACAAAGGAGCTCCAGTGGTGGATTACACAACTGTCTCTAAATCCAGGTCTCCCCATTCACCCTCTACCACCAACTGAGTTCTTATTCACAGATGCATCGGACACAGTTTGGGGGGGGGGGCTGCCCTGGACCTCCACACAGCTTAAGGAGTGTTGTCACCCTCCCAAATAAGGACCACATAAATGTGAGGGAATTAATTTGTACCCTCCAAATGTTCCAGTCACTTATTAAACCATGGACATTACGTGTACACCCAGACAACATGACTTGTGGTACATAAGTAAGGGGGTACCAGATCCTATCTCCTGTGCAGACTAGTCATGCAGGTCTGAGATCTAGCTCACCTCCTAGATCTATCTCTCCCGGTGGTATACATCCCCTCCAACCAGAATACTGTGGCAGGCACCCTAAGCAGATCCAGAACACAGGCTCACGAATGGATGCTTCACAGGGATGTGTTCCTCGACATTTTCCACCAGTGGGGTATTTCAGAGATGGACTTGTTTGCGTCCCCATGAACAAACAGCTCCCTCAGTTTTGTGCCAGGGAATACCATCCTAAGGCATGGAGAGTGGATGCCCTCTCATTCGCACAGAAGGGGAAATTCCTATATGCCTTCCACCCCTTCCACTCATTCCAAAAGTCCTGTTGAAAGTCCAGCAGGAAAAGCCAAAAAATCTTGTTGGTGACTCCCTATTGATGAAGACACCAATGGTTCCCCCTTGTCTTTCACATAGCCAAGGGCAGTCACCGCAAGTTACCCCACAGAGTGGACCTACTAACACAGAACAAGGGCTCACTCCTCTACCCACATTTGGAAACCCTCCAGCTGACCCTTTGGGTGATAGAGCCCTGATCACATTCAGACACCTTTACTCTGAGGACATGCCTCAGGTCCTGCAGGAGGCCAGGAAATCTATTACTAGAAAATCTTACCTGTCCAAAGGGAAGAGATTCTCCATCTGGTGTCTGTCTAGGAACCAAGACCCACTGAAGGCGGATCCACCTATGGTCCTGTCCTATCTGTGTGAATTGTTTAATGCAGGATTAGCATACTCTTCAATTAAAGCTCATTTGACAGCTCTCTCTGCTAGTCTGCCACTAGCTCAACCCTTAGCTTCTGGATTCAAAACAATTCCTCAAAGGCATCCTTCATATCAGACCCACAGGAAACCTGTGGCTCCACCCTGGGACCTCAACTTCCTGCTATCAAAATTGACTCAAGCACCTTTTGAACCAGCTTCTTCTAGTTCAAACACTGCACTTGGAAAACGGTCCTCTTGGTGGCCATTACCTCTCCCAGCTGGGTCTCAGAGTTATAAACCCTTATGGCTTCCTCCCTTTCTTGTCTTTCCACAAAGACAGGTTCTCCTTGCAGACCAACCCCTCCTTCATGCCAAAGGTTGTCAATGAATTGTCCCTAAACCAGGCAATTCAGCTACCCACCTTCTTTCTCTGTCTGCAGAACAGTAGTGAGAGGATCATGTACACCCTGGATGTACACAGACAACTCAAGTTCTGCTTACATAAGACTAAACCCTTCAGGAAAACACACCAATTATTTGTCTCTTTCCATCTCAGGGCTCTGGGATTGCCTATCGCTAAACAGACCATATCCAATTGGATATCCAAATCTATTGCCTTTTGCTATGCTTACCATGGTAACGTTCTTCCTCACTCAGAGTTCAATCTACCAGAGCAGTATCTTCCTCAAAGGCCTTCCTTAAGGGTTATGATACCAAGTCTATCCTAGAGGCTGCTATGTGGACATCTATTCACACCTTCATTAAACACTATAAGCTGGATTCCATCTCCAGATCCAGGGCAGGGTTTGCTAGGGCCATTCTCCATGGCTTCATAAAAAATTCTTCTGCCACTTCCTCCTCCATTTCCTCATGAGCTTTTGTGCTCTCCCTTATGTCAGGAATACTGCAACAGAAGGACATAGATTAGTTGTGTAAGAACTTACCATAACGGTAGATGTTCTTCTCTTCTCTTCTCTGTTGCAGTATTCCAACCCACTCTCCACCCCCACTTCCTGGCTTTCTTTGATACATTGATCTTCACTCCCTTAGACTGTCCCTCTGCCTGGGCCCTCAGTTCTGAGGGCGGTGCGTGCATACATCTCTTTTATGGCCATCTTCTGCTGGTGGCCTATGTCAAATGTACAGCACACCCTAGGTAGTTAAACACTTTGATATACTGATTGATGGTGGGTCTTCGCCTTGGCAGGCAACTCCCTTATGTCAGGAATACTGCAACAGAGAAGAGAAGGACATCTGTGTTATGGTAAGTTCTTAACAACTAATCTATTTCCACAGCAAGACTTAACTTTACACTGGTTTGAGCTCAAAATATATATTCTGTTTTATTATCTTTTTTTTATCTCCACAGAAAATGGATATAGTTAACACCTACAGGCAGAACAACAACAAGAAATGAATAAAATAACACAGGATTTCACATCTTGTATAATTAACTGCTTGCCTGTCTCACAGTTCTGGACTTGGAGATTCTTTGATTCAGTTTTATGACTTCCTGCAGTTACAAGGAAGCAGTCCTTTAATGCAAAACTGCATCTCCTCTGCAATTAAAGTATATTGAAGTTACAGCTTTCTAACATAGTTTTTTCTGTATACTACACAGAAAAGCAAATTCAAATACAATTCTCCTGTCACTGCTAGGACATCTTATAAATGCAGCTCCATAGTGCAGTTTTCTGTTGCATATTGTACAAACCTTAAATGTAGTTTACAAATAATTTAGTCTCTGAATTAAAAAAAGAAACAAAAATGCAGACATCACATTTTAATTCAGTTATATCTGTCCTAGAATTGCAGTCACAATATGATGGTTCCTTGTTCTCAGAGTATTTGTTAATATTAACTTTTCTTTTGTTTTCATTTCCTGTTCTGTATTGCATTTAGATGCACATAGCTGTGCATTTCAAAACAAAAGGGAGAGAATACAGGACAAAGTCATTGTAGTGCATGGACTGTGGTGATTATGCTCTAATATTTCGAAAAAGGCAAATCAGTTGAGTACTAGAGTACTTTGAGACATGATCTTAACAAATGTTAAGCGCCTCCAAATTAAGTTGCAAAGGTCGGGTCAAGCGCTAGGCAGACAGTCTGCCCATACTGACCAGCAAATGACAGCGATAGAGTAAAAGATTTATTTCTGCCTGCTGTCTGTTGGCAACGTGTCCTGACTTCCTGTTAGAATGACAGCATGTATGTTCACCTGCATTTTTGAAGGATATGTAGTCTGAAACTCAAATGTATGTCATTATTTTATAAATTAAGTCCTCAGTAATTTGTCCAGAAACTTCAGACTTTATGAGGAACAGACCAAATATATGAGGGCAAATATCTGGACAGCTGAGAGGAATGGAAGGTGAGTATAAATGTAGGGGGCTGTATTACTGAAAGAATTGATTGAGACTGTAGTATACTGGAATTAACTGGAAACAACTGAAATGAGACTGGAATGAAAATCTTTATCTGTTAATTACCCAAACCCGTGCTGAACAGGTGCCAGTCTCTCCTTTATGAGCCAAGTCTTGTGTACTTTTCAGAAAGAATTTTTCAGACACTGTAGTTTATTAAATAAGGCTTTATTAGATGTTCACAGTATCCAAATACTGTCTTCATTAACAATGCTGATAAACAATAACAGTCAGTAGAAATGTCGGGATGCTGGTTAGTAATAACAATGCTGCTAAATATATCCAAAGTTTCTGCACATATATTCTGATTGTCCTAAATAATGTAAACTGAAACAGTCTTTGTTTGACCTATCCTCTGTACTCAGGCTCGAGTGTCTGTATGGTAGCTTCCTTTCTAAAATGCTGCTTTTTAATCTTTTCTGTAGGTCAGGTCAAACTAACTAACTTGACCTCACTAACTGTATCTGAAATATATTTTCAAAACCCAGTAATGCTTTACACGCCTCTTTAGCCTTGTTAACCTTAGCTTCCAGGCCTAGTCTGACGTGCTTAATCTAACATTCCATTAAGGAACATTCTGTAGCTGGCAAGATTGTATCTTTCCTTTGATAAAAGAACATTCTGTATGTTTGTATTTTCTGCACATTTCATGCTTATCTTTCCTTTCTAATAAACAGTCTTTCTCTGAAATGTCTGACACTACATATTTTACCTTTTAGTTTGCATAATGCCTAATAACTACTTTAAAATGGAGGTCCCTAATCTAAGAGTTGCCCCCGAGATCCCTGACGAAAGTCTATAGGGACCTACTTTTGAAGTTACGTTACATTTGTATTGCTAACTACTGTATACAGCAGTGATGGCGAACCTTTTGGGTTTAGCGTGTCAAAAACTAATAATTCACTGCACTTCACATGAGTGACGAATGCAAAAGCAGTGTCTTGGGTAACTCGGGTATTGGTGATCACTGATGAGTCACCCAAAACTTTGTGGCATGTGTCACTTTTGACATGCATCTCATAAGTTTGCCATCGCTGGTATACAGCTTTGTGCTACCTGACTCATAATCTGAAAATAAATTTTCTGTGTAATGAGTAAATAAACCTGCAGTTTTAATTTTGACCACTGGGTGTCACTTGAGCCTTTATGACCTGTTCTGATTAAAGTCTCTTAACTTTATGATTTAATTATAATTAGGCAATTTGTTTTTTCTTTATCTGGTGAATAAACTTGCAATTTTAATTTTGACAACTAGGCTTGAAGTATCTTAACTTTATTATTTAATTTATATATTATCTATATGTGTAGTTTTTAGAGTCTTTAAGTCTAAATTCTGATGTATGAGTAATATATCCAAGACCTGTACATTATTCTGAAAATGAGTATCTTTTAATTCTGTGACTTTTAAAGCTGATTAGAAACTGCCATACACATTCTTAAGTTAGACTGAGTACAGACTGTTAACCCTGCCTATTTTTTTTCCTGTCTGTATGCTGTAATGGTAAAATTCTATGTTTTTTACCTTATGAACTGGTGCCTTAGTGTACCATGATGCCTCTTCCTTATAGCAAATAAAACATTTTCCTATTGTTTACAGATTTAAATCTTTAAACATTGTACTGTTTGTTTTTATTGTATAATCTATCAAACATGATGGCTATTTTATGAAAACTAATTGAAATTGGCACTAAAGAGAGATAACTCAATAACTGGTCTTGAAACATAATTACCTTATACTATATTAACTTGTGTCTATAAATGTTCATTTAGATTTGTTAATAATGCTGCTTACCTGTTTTAAATTGTATGTGCTGTAACAGATGTTTGCCTTCTAAATTTGTATCTGAAATATTTTATGAATATTTATGAACTATAACAGTTTTCTAAAACCTTTGCTTTCTGTATATTAAGTCTATACCTTTGCTGTAATCTTTGACCTTTTAAATTCTGACAAGACTGCCTTTGTGTCCTCTAATAAAGGTCTATTTGTAACTGAAGTTGAGTTGTCTGTATTAATCAGTACATTATACACACACACACACACATATATATATATATATATATATATATATATATATATATATATATATATATATATATATATATATTGTAAACAATGAAATATTGTCATTTTTTAACCTTAATGACAGATAAATGCTCTACTTTAGTACTGGATTGCCACACCCTTCGTAAATGAGTTGAAAATCCTTTGTTATAGAACTGGCACTGACTCTGGCTAGGGAATGTGTTATTTTTTTACTTTGCTCTGAAACAGAAGTCTGTGTATTGTTTTTAATGCAATATTTGCACTGACTTGTACACTGATGTTTTTGTCTGTGTTTATTATGTTGGTACATAACGTTGTACCTAGAATTACATATAAACAAGGATGTATTACATTCTGAACATTTGTATTTGAAACTGTACTACAGCTTAACTCTGTATGTTGAATTGTATGTGCTGAAGTATTTACAAAATAATTATTTGTCTGAAACTGTACTGACAGAAGCTGACTCATTAGCTTGCTTCTGTGATTTTAACCCTTTTGTGTTTAGAAATATTTAACATTTCTGAACTAATAACCTTTAACTTTAAACAGAACATTTCTGGAATGTAGTTTTTTAGACTGCTGTACCCAGTTTTTAACTGTAAACCAAATATTTACTGATATGCTAACTGTAGAAATATTACTTGACATGTTTATACAACAGGCTTGCAAATGACTTTTACTAATGAATTTAAACTTTTTTGAGCTGTTAACTAAAAATGCATGTAAAGGCTTACATAACTTTATGATTCTGGAAGAATGTGTTCTGCCATCTGTAGCTTTTTAACTTTTTTCTTGTTTTTTGGCTGTGCAACGTCACACTGGAAACTTCAAAGTTTGTGGAGATAGCTGTTAACTGGATAATGTATTTTATGTTCTGAATGAAAACTGCTGAAGTTTGTTGATTTAGTGCTGGTCTGTTGAGATTTTTTGAGGCTTTTTCTCAAGTAAACAGTGGTGCTGTGCAATTTGTTTAACAGCTGCAATTACTGTATGTAGGGGTTGCCTGCTCTGTCCGTTTTCTGCATGAAGTAGTGCTGTCTTACAGAAAGATCTGCTCTGTAATGAGAAACTGTAGTGCCATCATTTTTGGCTTGTTCTGTATAGAGTTTACTGTCTTACTGAAGTGATGCTGAAAAATCTGTTATGAAACATTTGCTGTAGTGACTGATAGACTGGAAAAAGTGTTACTGTAAACTTTTAATGAAACCTTGAAGTTAAGCTGGCTGCTGCACTAAAAACTGTACTTGAAAGGGTTACTCCAGCTGTCTCTGTTGAAGTAATGAAATGTTCAGAATGAACACAGGTTGTTGATGAGGTTGCTTGGAATGAAACACTGCCATTCTGTAGTTTGCTCTGTAGAATGCATGTAGTTGAATTAAACACTGCTATTCTGTAGATGTTTTGTAGAACACCCATAGTCTGACTGCTAATGCAAGGTTTGTATCGGGTTTTAGGAGTTACTTTAAATGATTTACCCCCATTTATAGTGGCTCACCATTGAAATAATTGATTGAGACTGTAGTATACTGAATTAACTGAAAACAACTGAAATGAGACTGGAATGAAAGTCTTTATCTGTTAATTACCCAAACTCGTGCTGAACAGGTGCCAGTCTCTCCTTTATGAGCCAAGTCTTGTGTACTTTTCAGAATGAATTTTTCAAACACTGTAGTTTATTTAATAAGGCTTTATTAGATGTTCACACTGTCCGAATACTGTCTTCATTAACAGTGCTGATAAACAGTAACAGTCTGTAGAAATGTTGGGATGTTGGTTAGTAATAATGCTGCTAAATATATCCAAAGTTTCTGCATGTATATTCTGATTGTCCTAAATAATATAAACTGAAACAGTCTTTGACCTGTCTTCTGTACTTGAGTGTCTGTATTGTAGCTTCCTTTCTAAAATGCTGGATATTTAATCTTTTCTGTAGGTCAGGTCAAACTAACTGTATCTCAAGTATATTTTCAAAAACCTGTAATGCTTTACACGCCACTTTAGCCTTGGTAACCTTGGTTTCCAGGCCTGGTTTGACATGTATTTAGTCTAACATTCCATTAAAAAACATTCTGTAGCTGGCAAGATTGTATCTTTCCCCTTGGGGAAAAAAAACATTCTGTATTTTTGTATTTTCTGCACATTTCATGCTTCTTTCCTTTCTAACAAACAGTCTTTCTCTAAAATGTCTGACACTACGTATTATAGTCTGCATAATGCCTAATAACTACTTTAAAATGGCGGTCCCTAATCTAACAGTTACACCTAGCTTTTTTTTTTTTTTTTTACCTTTTTACTGTAACTAGTTGTACGTGAAGCAGATAATGTTCCATGCACTGCAAAGATTTATGATTGGGTCTTCCATACTATCCTACTATTATGTGTTTTCAACATGGATGTCAAGATTCACCTCAAGAGCGAATTTCTTGGCATCCATGTCTCCAATACGGTCAAGTTGGTTAGGATCTACAACTTGCTCATAATCCTGTGTATTATTATTGTCATTGCTGCTGCTTTTGTTATAATTAGTGCTGGTAGAAGAATTATATTTGTTATTTACTCATTGTATTTTTGTTTCACATTAGTGCTTATTATGTTTGGTAATTCTGTCATGTAGTATGTTCCTCCAATAATGATTGCTGTTAATTACTTGAAGATATTGCATGTATGGATGAATGATATACTCAAAATACATATATTCTTAACTAGAAATTCAAAAAAACAGGTAGGCTGTACTTCTTTTCTGTTTTTGCTTATCCTACTCTTTAACTTAAGTGGACTACAATACATCTGGAACACTTCTTTTTTCTCCAGCAGAATTTCATTGCTGTCAAAGTGGGCATCAGAAAGTAGTAAAAAATTGATAAACGTTCCAGAACAGAAAACAATTTATTAGTTTGCCCCCCCCGCACCACCTTACTTACTAACCCTAGTCCTGCCCATGCCCCTAACTCCCAACACTACACCTTACTGTAGAAAAACCCTTTCCATAACACTGCCACTATGTAAGACACTCAAACACACACCACATGCAGCAGTACACATGCATAACAGTAAACCTATCCCCCACCAAGTCCTTACTCTAACCATAACCTGCAAACACTGCTAGGCTCACCCCCCCATGCTGAAAATTTCAACATATCCAAAGGTTTCAGCCTTACCATTCCAGATCCACATTCAGCTTACCCTCATACACTCAGTATTACTTCTTTTGGCATCTGTAGCATGAGTGTTCTCAGTGAATTTTTCAACATTTACTTTGTCAACAAACTGATGATTGAACAGAGTGAATGGCTCCCATACCCACACACACATGCATATATATGTATACACACACGCACACACACACTCACATATATCTATATATATCTATATATATATATATATATATATATATGTGTGTGTGTGTGTATATATATATATATATGCAAGTACTGGACTCTCATAATAATAAACTTTCACTGATAGGGATCTGCTTCTGACAGCAGCTAAGGCTAATTCCTTCCTGAAAAAAAGAATGGAAAGTATGCAGAAAAAATTGCAGGCTTTTTTCCTGGTTTTCCCAAGGCTTCTGTAGCTGAAATGTGTAGGACAAAAATGACAAGACACCAGGAGAACTACAGCTACAGATAAAGAATTAATCCATGAATTAGCTATTTGCAAGATGTAGAATAGGATTTGTACTGTATACAACTAAGCACAAGTAAATGATTTAGAGAAGTAAAGAAAATGGGTGGTGTACATTTTATAGGCATGATATTAAAGTGTTAAGCTTTCAATCTGGAGATAAATTATATCACATGATTGTTACTTGGAAATCATTTGGCGTATCTTTTCAGAAAAAAAGTTTAATTAATTTGTTTGATAATGTTGGGAAAGCTAGGCTACTTCGATAGAGTATTTATGCTTCCAGGAAGGCTTGAAAAGGATCTCTTAGAAGTTGTTTTTCTTGTAGTTTGGGGTTCTAGATTAAATTATGCGAAAAGAGGTATAGTATGCAGTATAAGTATAGCGGGTGTTTGGGTTTAATAAATCCAGTAGCTCTTTTGGGCGCATTGGATTTATTTTGGGAACTGTATGTCATATCAAAAAACAAAAAGGCTTCTGTGACTTAGAATATTAAGTGTAAAATATGGACACATATTGAAATTGATGCACTGAAGGAAGTGTGAAATCCACAGGTATGTCCTTAGTCTCTCCGAGAACATTTTCCTAGTGGGCTTTACCTAATTCCTCTGATGACAAAAGTGAACAGTGGTGTCATTACAAGGTTTCCTTAAAATCTCAGCTGAGCCTTCTCATCGTGGAGGAGCAGTGGCATACTCTAAGGCCTTTCTAGATCGATGAGCTTCTCATTTTGTCACAGGGTGGGCCCAAGTAATTTTGTGAAGGTACCCCGTTTCTTCTGTTTTTGTCTGCTATGCCATCCTCTTGGTCATTTTATGTTTGTAGATAGTATTGGGCATAGATTGAAACTGAGAGCTTTGTCTTGTGATTTACTACTGCTGCTGGTGGTCAAGCTGTCAGTCTCATCTACTTCTCACTTGTAAACAAGGCCCAGAGATATTTAATCTCCTCCAACTAAAGTAGAGAGAGAAACAGTCAATTCACCTACCAGGAGAGAAATATGAGCTATGATTTTGAGATGATAATTTTCATCCCAACTGCTTCACAGTCATCACTATATTGCCCTACCATGTGCTGGAAATTACAGTCACTTGAAGATAACAACAATTCATCTTCAGACAACAAATGGGCATCTGTTATGTCCTCAAACTAGCTACTTTCCAGAACTTGGCTGCATTTTAATCTTGGGTCCATGAAATTTGCAAACAGGAGAAAGATTGCTCAGCATTAGCAGTGTACTTTGCTCACTTCAAATGTATTCAAGTCAAGGCTAAGAGTGTGAACACATTTCTCAGTTCTCAAATACAAGAATTAAATGGCACACAGCAGCAATCTGTGAACCTGTATTCATAGCATTTCCCATAAGATTTACTGGGTTTGATCATATACTTTCTTCAATTCCTCAAAACACAGATAGAGAGTATTGTTGAACTTCT
Source organism: Protopterus annectens (assembly GCF_019279795.1). Taxonomy (NCBI): domain Eukaryota; kingdom Metazoa; phylum Chordata; order Ceratodontiformes; family Protopteridae; genus Protopterus; species Protopterus annectens. Next base: position 1,211,567,206 of record NC_056735.1, read on the forward strand.
TTGCCCCCTTCAGTATCTGTGGAAAAGCAAATACTTGATCTGTTGTTCCTTGGCTTTGATGGAGTTTGCACTGATCCTCCTAAATCATAGCCCTGAATATGATCCTTCTGTCCCCTTTTGAAAGGAGACTGTAACAATAGGCGGTACTGTCAGCCATGCCAGGAGAAATAGGGCAGTGGATTTGTAACATACCACAGCACAGTAATTTTTAAATTTGTAATTATATGTCATTTGTATGCTAAACTGATTTGTACAGATGATTCTGCTGAAAATGTATGTGTGAGACATGCTTGTGTTAAAGTGTATCAACAGTGTACTCTGCTGGAAGGAAAAGAAATGTACATGCATTGTTGTTACTGTTTAAATGTATACATTGTAACAGCATATACTGGAAGTGAAGAGGCTGATCTTAATCCACCTGACCTTGCAAAATATTCTTGAAATTAAATTGAGTTAAGCCATAAAGATGTTATCTCACAGTTTTGAATATGGAGGCAGAGACACATTGTCTGTGCTAGAGGACAGTTGGTAGCTGCTGTATGTAGAGTAAAATGGTTTTATGACTTCCAGCAGCTGCACCACATCCGAGCAAAGCTTTGTGTGTATTGTAGCATGTAGGTGCTAAACCCTGGTAGCTTCTAGTGATGGAGGATAGTGCAGGAAACAGAGTCATATGGCCAGCTGTATGTGATGTCATTCTGTACAGAAACAATGTTTTAATATTAGAGGAGACTGAAATCTTGGCAGAATTTTGTATTCTGTCTTGGATCTGACAACAAGGACCCCTCACCCATCCTACCTTGCTCTATTCAGTAAGTAGGAACAGTAATTGTTTTAGTCAGTCGTGAATAGATAGTGAGACTAGATAAATACTGTTTCTCTATAATTGTGTGAAACTTTCCATTGGTGTTATTTTTAATATTCCCTGTGGCTGAAACTCTGGTCTTTACTATAAATAGATATTTTGTATTTTCATGTCCTTGTTATTAAATATATTTAAACTTCTCATTGTTGTTGGTCCTTTTAGGAAAATATTTAAGTTTGGAGAGTATTTGCATATATTTGGTGATAACTCTGGCCACTCCTGAAAGCCTTGCTTTTGTTCAACATTACCATTTGTATTGATATTAATTTCCTTTGGTATAATTGGGCACCCTTGTAACATCTTTAAAGTAGCTGGCAGGGGTTCTGTTGGCAGTTATAACTACCTTATAGTCTGGGCAGAAGGGGACACAGCAGGTCAATCTGTGCCAGCCTTTCCCCAGGTGTGTGTGTGTGTGTGTGTGTGTGTGTGTGTGTGTGTGTGTGTGTGTGTGTGTGTGTGTGTGTGTGTGTGTGTGTCGCGCGCACTAATCAGATCTCATAGAGTGTGGGTGTCAGTTCCGTGGTGCAGGGACACAAGGCACTGGTTTCACAGAGAGGGTGCTAGAAGACTTGGCTTGAAACCCTGGTTAAGGACTCAACTCTAAAGCTGTGGCAGTGGAAAGTCTTATTGAGGGTCTGGAAAGAGAAAGAGAGGAACCAGCCGCTGGACTGACCGTGTTCCCTGTGTGCTCTTAAGGTAAATTGTGCTTGATACAGACAGGTCTGCATCTGGAAATACTGAGTGTGTCCATTTGTATTCCACGTGAACAACCCTCTCCGTTGTCAGTGGAGAGGATTCACTCTCATTGAATACTGGCCCAGAGTGGGGACATCACATATTGGTGAGCAGTGGTGTGGATATTGAACTTCTGTAGCCTGTAAGCAGTTGTCACTAAATATATGCATTCTCTCAGCAGCTACACAGTGAACATTCAGAGTTTCATTTCACAGCAGATGTCCTTCAAGGATGCATCTGCAGTCATCACATATGGGTTGTCCTGCCTCAGGCAGCCCTTCGGTCGGCCAGATTCCAAAGTCTGGGTCCGGCGTCGGCTGATGTCGCACTTTCCCCGACGTCAGAGCACCTGGGGTATAAAAGCATCAGCCAACGCCATCTTCCTCAGTCTTTCTTGCTGCGTGGTGCCCGAAGCAGAAGCAGTTTGCAAGTGCCGGTCGGCCAGCTCCTGTAATTCAGCTACCGAAGACTTCAAAAAGCTAAGTACCCCGTTGGGGACTCTTTCTTGCCTCAGCCGATGTCAGATAAAGTTAATAATTGTTTAACTTGTGGGAAACAAATACCTCATAAGGATTTCCACTCTTACTGCCTCCCCTGCCTAGGCCCAGACCACGACGTCTCGGCCTGTTCAGCCTGTGCTTCCTTCAACCGACGCACTCTTAGACGTCGGGCGGAGTTTGCAGAGGAATTTTTTGGGGCTAGTTTTTCATATAAGATGCCGTCGGAGACTCCGACTTCTCATTTAGTTAAGAAACGGAAGGACAAGGACCGACACACGCGGGCCGCAGTTTCGGCTGAAACCACAGCCAGGCCTACCACGAGTGTCTCGGCTGAAACCGAGTCCTTGGTACTTCCAATTACCGAAACCGCTCAACCGACTACCTCGGTCCCGGAGGCCCCGGCTGAGTCTGTTATTGAATTTCCAACAGAAACTGGTGTCCTGGAACCTTCCGACACCATTCATTTAGGCAAATCTACACCAGCACGTGGTGCAGCCAGGCCTCCTGCATCCATGTCCATTAAGGCATTCTCCAGGGCTAAAGCTGCTAAACTCTCAAAAGCTTTGCCTCCCAAGGTTATCCCTCAGGGACCCTCTACTGGTTCACAGATTCTAAGCTTAGCAGAGGATCTTATCTCCTTAATTAGGGGCTCTCAACCTCCTCCAGACAAAAGGCCCAGGGTTGAGCCCTCTGATCCCCACTCCTCAGATGAGGCCTCTGATGGCTCTTCTCTCTCGGACCACCAGGAGGAGGCTTTTTCGGCCTACGAGGATTCTGATGCAGAGGAATCTATTCCCTCGGCCTCCCCTCCTGAAGAGTTTTCCTTTGGGGAGACACTACACACCATGAGAGAGCATTTCCAATGGCAGGGCCAGGAATTCTCTGATTCCAGGAAAAGATTAAGGACCTTTTTACATTCGCCTCAGCATAGACCTTTAGCTATTCCTCCTGTTTTGAATGTCATTGATGATGTGTACTCTGACTCTAGCACAACCCCTGATTCTCTCCCTCCGGCTCCTGCCAAACCCGATAGGTACTACAGGGTCCCGGACTCACATCTTTACCTTTACAAGGCCCACTCTGCTGATCCAGAAACTATTTCCCAGGGCCCTAAAGGGGTTGCAGCTGCCACTGCTAAAAATCCTCTCCCCTCTGAAAGAGAGTCCAGAGCTTTAGAGAGATGGGGTAAAAAAGTGTATACTTCTGCTACTCTTTCTATGAGGGCATTAAATTGTCAATTTCATATGATACAGTACCAAGAGTATTTGTTAGATGAATTGCATAAAAAACTGTCTTCACCTGACCCCCTAGACCGCAAGTCACTTCAGGATCTGGTACATAACTCACAACAGGTTAGCAACCATTTCTTGCAATGTGGTTATGATGCATTGGAAGCTTCATGTAGGTCAGCTATGACTGGCAGTCATACGTAGGCATGCTTGGCTGAAGGAACAATCTCTGCCAGACCATGTTAAAGCAAAGCTGCTGGATGCTCCTCTGGAAAAGCAAAAGTTATTTGGCTCCACGGCTCAGGAGGTCCTAAAGAAATTTGAAGAAAAGGCAAAATCTGTACAAACAGTCAAAGATTTTCTCCAAGTACAACCACCAAGATTCAGCAGGAATTGGCCTTCCAAGAATTGGTCCTTTCCAGACACAGAGAGGTTTCGGAGAGGCAAGAACAGGCGTGCCAGAGGTAGAGGGCAAGCTAGAGGCTCCTACAGAGGACGTCAATGGCAGCCTCCCAACCAGAGAGGTAATGCAGGACCTTCAACTGCTGCACAAGGACAGGCTCAATGACTTTACTTTGACACCGCCAACCAGGGCTCAATTGGAAGCACCTTTGGGCGGAAAGCTTTCTTTATTCTCAGAAAATTGGCACAGTATTACAGGGGACAAATGGACACTACAAATAATAGACAAAGGATACAGGTTTCATTTCCACACATTACCAAAAAGAAAGGGCATGCCAGACCTTCCACCGAATCAAAGGGCAGAGGCTTTGAAACAAATTTCCAGCTTAATGCAAATGAAAGCTATAGAAAAGGTTCCTCTCTCAGAACAAGGCCAAGGATTTTATTCCAGACTATTCCTTGTTCCAAGAAAAGAAAAACAATGGAGGCCTATTCTCGACTTGTCCGCACTGAATACTTATCTCATTGTGCCAAAGTTCAAAATGCTGACTCTACAGCAGCTCCTTCCCATACTGGGCAAGGGGTCTTGGCTGGTAACTCTAGACCTCAAGGAGGCATACCTGCATGTTCCTATCAGACAAAGTTGCAGAAGACACCTCAGATTTCTTGCAGGGTCAGAGCATTATCAATTCTCAGCATTGCCCTTTGGCTTATCTACTGTGCCCAGAGTATTCACGAAATGCCTGGCATCAGTAATTGCACACTGCAGACTTCAGGGGATTCAAATATACCCATATCTGAACGACTGCCTTATACAAGCGGACAGCCAACAAACTTTGGTAAAACACTTGAATTATGCCATCCACCTACTTCAGGCCTTGGGATATACAGTCAACTTTCACAAATCAAGACTTGTTCCATCCCAAAGAATAACCTTTCTGGGTGCAGATCTAGATACAACCACCCAAATGGCCTTCCTCATGGAAGAAAAACAAAGTCAACTACCAGATTACTTCAAAAATCTGACAAGACAAACCCAGCTGACTGCAAGGAAAATCCTGCAGGCCCTGGGTTTAATGTCTTCTTGCATCCTTCTGATTCCACAAGCAAGACTACATATGAGGAAACTACAATGGTACCTAAGGAGTTTATGGACTCAGCACAGTCACAGCCTGGAAACTTTGATACCACTCATTCCATGCCTTCAAAAGGAATTTCTGTGGTGGGCTCAAGCAAGCCAGTCAAACAGGGGTCTGCCTTTCAGCAAACCAATAGCCAGCCAAACCATTACAACAGACGCTTCACACCACGGATGGGGAGCGCACATGGAGGGGCAGATGCATTCAAGGTCTATGGTCACAAAAAGAGCTATGCATGCACATAAACCAAAAGGAAATGCTGGCAGTGATACATGCAGTCGAAGCCTTCAAACCCTTTCTGCATCATGGCCATCTGCTAATAAGGACAGACAACACCACGGTTATGTGGTACATAAACAAGCAAGGAGGCACCCATTCCTATCCTCTTTGCAGGTTGGCAGTGAATCTATGGGAACTTTCCTTGAAACTCAATATACAGCTACAATCCCAGTTTGTGCCAGGGAAAGACAATATACTGGCGGACAGCTTAAGCAGAAATATCATGGATGCACACGAATGGATGCTGCACCCAGACATCTTTCTACAGATAACATAATCATGGGGGAGGCCGGACTTAGATCTTTTTGCCTCACCCCACAATCATCAACTGAAGAAATTCTGCTCAAGGACATACCACCCACAAGCATGGAAAGTGGACGCCCTCTCTTTCAGCTGGAGAACTCTAACAGTGTATGCATTTCCATCTCTCCCATTAATGACCAAGGTTTTACTGAAGATCAGGACAGAGCAGCCAAAAGTGATTCTGATAGCTCCAGACTGGCCAAGACAGCACTGGTACCCACTGTTAAAGAGCATGTCACGCACGAAACCATGGCCTCTTCCTCTATGGCCACTTCTACTGACACAGCACAATTACTAAACTCTGCATTCCAACCTGAAAACCTTGCAACTAACAGCCTGGAAAATACCTTGACTCCTCCTCAGGACAAGCTATCCCAGAGAGTGAAAGATATTATTATGGAAGCTTGCCGGCCTTCCACAAGAAAGGCATATTCAGCAAAATGGAAAAGATTTCACATTTGGAACACCAGAAAGGGCCTAGATGCGACAGTGATGAACATGGCACATGTCCTGGAATACTTGGCAGATATGTTCCACAGTGGTCTTCAGCAATTTCAGCAGAGTACAATACTGATCCACCTGTCTTCTCTCATCCTCTCCTAAGACAGTTTCTAAGAGGAATCAAAAACATCAATCCTCCAAGGAAACCACCTCGACCTACTTGGGACCTTAACTTCGTGTTGGAAAAACTAACACTGCCTCCCTTTGAACCAGCAGCATCTGCAGAACTACAGTTCCTGTCTTGGAAGACTGCTTTCCTTCTGGCCATAACCTCAGCAAGAAGAGTATCTGAGTTACAGGCCCTTATGGCAGTACAGCCATTCCTTATTTTTCATCAGGACAGAATTTCATTGAGAACCAATCCTACATTTATGCCAAAGGTGGTATCCAGGGTTTCATTAAATCAAGCTATTCACTTGCCTACCTTCTTTCCAAATCCACAAAACAAAGGGGAGAAACTTCTGCACACCCTGGACATACACAGACAGTTGCGCTACTACTTGGACAGAACTAAAGGTTACAGAAAAACTGACCAGCTGTTGGTAGCGTATGCTGCTGGTACACAAGGAAAAGCAATTTCCAAACAGACAATTTCAAAATGGATAGAGAATTGCATTCGTTTTTGTTACTCCTTTCATGGAAAAACTGTGCCAGCTAACATTAGACCTCATTCCACGAGAGCCACAGCCACATCCACAGCCTTCTTAAGAGGAGTGGCTACCAAGGACATTTTAGAAGCTGCTACATGGAGCTCCGTGCATACATTTGCCAAGCATTACAATTTACCTTTATATTCCAGATCCAGAGCAGGCTTTGCTATGGCAGTCCTGCAGGGCATTTTAGCTACACCATCCTTTACATAGTGCCTCCACCCCCAGTTTGGCTGTGGTATTCTACCCATATGTGATGACTGCAGATGCATCCTTGAAGGACATAGTACAGTTTTGTACCTACCATAAATGTAGATGTCCGATAGGTATGCATCTGCAGTCAGGTTTACCCTCCCTCCTTCCCCTCTGTGGTATTTCTTGGGTACTTACCCCTCTTATAGCTAGCTGGGGTGATCTATTATGGTGTATTTGTTTTTATATTATTGTGCATGTTTGGATTTTTAAATGCATCTCTCCAAATTTAGCCTTCCTTAGAGGGCACCTGGCATCTGGGGCAAGAAAAACTGAGGAAGATGGCGTCGGCTGATGCTTTTATACCCCAGGCGCTCTGACGTTGGGGAAAGTGCGACATCAGCTGACACCGGACCCAGACTTTGGAATCCGGCCGACCGAAGGGCTGCCTGAGGCAGGACAACCCATATGTGATGACTGCAGATGCATACCTATCGGACATCTACATTTATGGTAGGTACAAAACTGTACTTTTTACTTATTTTATTTTTCTGTTAGCTTAGTGTAGTCAGGGTGAGCAGGCAATATTGTCAGCAGCAGATTATGGCAAGCTGACACAGAACCAGTTGGCCAAGGTGTGAGAAGCGAGAGGACTGGTGTATGCCAGTCTGACTAAAGAGGAAATAATTTCAGCCTTAGTCACAGCTCAGACCAGCAACCAGGGGGATAACTAGTCTGGTGATGGGAATTTGTAGCCCTCAGAAACAGAACAGTTCACCTTTTCCAAAGAGAACTTAAAAATCCGTCTGGAGTTAGAGACTTGAACCGAAGGACAGAGCATATGAAATAAGCAGAGAGACAGCATTGTTTGGAAGCTGAAGAAAATGAGAAGCATCATCAAGCGTGAGAGGTAGATACTAACTGCTCATCAGGGTCATGGAGGTAATGGGGAAGGGAATAACTGAACCCTAGAAACAGTAAAGGTGAATAAATTTCTTTCACAATTTACAGAGGGTGATAATTTTGATAGTTTTATTATTTATTTATATTTGAAAGATATGTAAACAGTAACCAAGGGCTCTGTGTTTGGTTCCTGACCCCCTTACTCCATAGTAAAGCTGTCACTGTTGATCTGAAGTAGTTAACTTCATTCGGTCTGCAACCTGTGGGATACGGATCCGATCTCGAATCCGAGCCGGCAACTTTACAAAGCTTAGATCCGAGCTCCTAGCTCCTCCCCTTACCCATAATCCCCTGTCAACCCTGACTGACCTCACATCTAGTTTGCCGCACTTCTGAACAGCAGCTAGATTCCGAGCTCCTGGTCAATTGGTCAGATAAGTCCTTGTTTCATTATTTTCTCCCTTAAACTTGTGTGAGTGTTTTGTGTTGGTTAGGTTCCCTTTTGTTATAACCCTATTTTTAGCTAACCTTACTAAATTTTAGTCGAATGTTTCTTCCTCCCCACCCCTCGCTGGTCATTGTCTGTGTGTGTATGTCTTAGTGTGTTTGGGGCCTACTGAGTGAGTTTTACCTTTTAGTTTAATATGTCTGAGGCCCCAAAACCGATATTTTCTAAGTGCACCGAGTGTGGCCATAAGCTCTCCCCAGCGGATGGCTACACTCGGTTTGTCCGGTGCCTTGGGGTTGAACACCTCTTCTCTGGGTGTTCTGTCTGCACAGTGTTCAACCCCAGGGCACTGAAGGACCGGAGGTCGAAGCTGATCCTAGCGGGACTCTTGCCCCTGGATTCGGCTTCGGCCTCTGGTGCTTCTGTGGCCTCCTCCCAGGCTTCGGTGGTGGCCACTCCTGCCTCTCTCCCCCCGGCCAGGACTCAGTCTCCTGCTTCTGCGCCAGAGGAGAGGGAGGCCAGGAAAGAAAAAAGGAGGGAGAAGCACCACAAGCGGCGGGCCGAGGCCTCCGCTTCGCCCCCCCCCCCGGCTAAGCGGGCTTCTCCCTCCAGGGCTTCTAGGTCTCCTCCTTCTCGGCTCCGGTCTCCATGCTTCTCACCGGGACCCGAGGAGGAAGAGACCCGATCTCCTTCGAGGTCATCGAGGCGGCACTCCTGGCCAGCCTCGGTGGCCTCGTCGAGATCCACCCTTAGCCTTTCAGATGCAGATTTGGACCAGATGATGCGAAGGTTCATCCAGGCCCAGCTGCAGATAGGAGTGCTCCTGCCTCTTCCCCTCTGGGGGGGGTGCTCAACACCCTTCTTTGCCCCAATAGCTCCTTCTCCGACCCGCCTCCCGGGTTCGGAGCGCTCGGAGCCGTGCAGCATTGGAGCCGGGGTTGGGTCGGCGCCGACTGTATCGGGTACTTCGGGTCCGACTCTTCCTTCGAGTCTGTCGGGTCCTTCCTTGTTGGATCCGAGCTCTCGGAGCCGTGGTCTGAGCTTCGGATCCGAGGGGGTCAGTGTGCCTTCGGCTCCGTCCAGGTCGGAGCAGACTGGTCCTTCGGATCCGATGCTCTCGGCGCTGGTTCCGATCCATCCATCGGATCCGAGCGAGGGTCTGCTCTCGGATCCCAGAGAGAGCAGCTCTCCCTCGGCCTTCGATGTGGTGGAGAGGGCTCTGTTGAGTTCATCCAGGCCCCTGGTCCTTGCTTCGGTTCCATTCCGCACTCCCTCTAGGTTGGGTCAGGCATCCATCACCCGGTCACAGGGGCAGCCTGCTTTGACGTCTCAGGTCGTTCCCCTGGAACAAGACGTGGATGGTGAGACGTCCTCGGACAGCCCCCCCGAGGATGTTCCTCACAAGCGAAAGTGCAAGAGGAGGCACGTGGACTCCCCCGAGTCCTTGACAGAAGACACGGATTTGGATGAGGGGGAAGGCTCCCCAAGGTCACCCCCCCGAGGATGTCTCCTTCGGAGACATCATGGAAATGCTTAGGATAAGGGGGGGTGGTCTGCCCCCAAGGCTTCCTCAGATGAATCCGTGTTCCTGGAGGCGTTTGAAGCAGGCCCATCTACCTCTTGGGTGTCCCCTCCGGCCGACCCCTTACTGGACCTTATTACCACTAGGGCGTGGAAGGAGCCGGACACTGTGGAGCCAGTCCCCAAATGTCCAGACAGAATCATAAGCCCCCCCCCACCGAGAAGTCCCATTGGAGCAAGGGACCCCCCCGTAGATGCCATGTTGGTGGCGGCAGCCACCAAGAGGGAGTTAGCCCAAGAGAGTCCCTCGGTCCATCCCCTGAGCAAGGAGTCTCGCTCGATGGACCATCTTGGGAAGTGGGTCTTTAGTTCAGCGACTTTCGCTGTAAGGTCCCTGAAGTACATGGCACATGTCCTACAGCTGCAGTGAGACCTTATTAAAGAGTACGCTGCATCGCCCCCGGAGTCCATGTCGGTGGAGGACAAACAGTTGTACTCCACTCGCATGGCCACTCTTAGGTCTATATCCAACACCTCTATGCGGCTTTTATTCCGCACTACAGAGGGAGCCGCTAGAGCCAGCGGAGCGGGCCTAGTTATGAGGCGCCAGGCCTGGCTCCGACATTGTGATTTCGCGGAACCCTTGTAGGCATCCTTTGCGATTGCCCCCTTCAATGGTTCTGCCCTATTTGGCAAGACAGTTCACAAGACTTTAGTCCAGAGCGAAAAGGACGGGAAGACGTTGTCTGACGTCGGAGTCCGCTTCTCTGCTCCCCAGAGGTCCTTCTCCAGGAACCAAAAGGGACAGAAGAAGATGTGGTTCCGAAAGTCACAACAGTCCCAGTCCGCTCCGGACTCCCAGTCCTTCCGCAGCAGAGGAGGACAGGGTGGACGCCACCCTAGAGGCAGAGGGGGCCCGAAGAACTTTGGGTCCAGAGAAACCTTCTCTGATCGGCCCACGCAGCAACCCTGAGGGGTTGCCCGACTGCTCCACTCTGGAGGCAGTCCGGGGGTGCTTCTCGAGGCACCTGGCAGCTTGGGAGTCCATTACAACAGACCGCTGGGTGCTTCGTATCATATCCAGAGGATACAGAATTCTCCTTTCCTACATTCCCTACACCCCCGAACACCTCCCCGATGTTCCACCCAATCAGAGGGAGGCTGCAGCTGCAGAAATTCGGCAGCTTTTAGAAACAGGAGCTATCCAGCACGTCCCCCCAGGCCAGTCCGGATTGGGTTACTACTCCATGTACTTTTTGGTGCCAAAAAAGATGGGGGACCTAAGGCCCATCCTCGATCTTTCCCTACTAAATCTGTCAGTAACCAAAGAAAAGTTCCGGATGGACACTCTTCAATCTATTCTCCCCCTCTTGTGGGAGAATGACTGGATGTGCTCGATAGACCTTAAGGACGCGTACTACCACATATTGATGGACGTACGATCCAGGAGGTTTCTCCGCTTCCGGCTGGGAGCCAGTCATTATCAATTCAGGGTCCTCCCCTTTGGTCTCACCTCAGCCCCCAGGGTGTTCACCAAGGTATTAGCAGTGATAGCGGCCCACCTGAGACTCCAGGGAATGCAGGTTTTCCCATACCTGGACGACTGGCTCCTCACCGCCCCGACAAGGCATCTACTATGCTTAGCCAGGGACTAATTCCTCAACCTTGCTCCACAACTAGGGATCACTATAAACTCAGACAAGTCCTCTCTCACCCCGACTCAGGTGATAGATTTTATCGGGGCCAGACTGGACACCAACAGGCAACTAGTCTTCCTAACTCCCGACCGGTTGCACACACTGAGGGCACATGTGTGGGCCATCTTTCTATCTTCAAAACCTCCGGCGGGATTGGTTCTGAGGGCCCTAGGATCCATGGCAGCCACAATAAACCTTCTTCCCATGGCGCGTCTGAACATGAGGATTTTACAGTGGACTCTCCAAGTCCAGTGGTCCCTTCATCAGTACCCCTTGAGTCACCCCATTCCTCTCAGCAGGGCCTGCAAGAGGGCTCTCATTTGGTGGCTTCAATCGCCGGACCTCCAGGTGGGACGCCCCTTTGCCACGGCCCCCCCTCTCGCCACGGTGACCACGAACGCCTCTCGTCTTGGGGGGGGGCATTATTCGGGCAGGATGGTCCAAGGCACGTGGAACGATTCAGAGACCTTATTGCACATAAATGTGCTAGAGATGAGGGTAGTGCTATTGTCGTTGCAAGCACTTCAGAGCCTTCTGCCTGCAGGAACAATTGCGATCCAGACAGACAGTATGTCTGTGGTATGGTATATCAACAAACAAGGGGGAACCAGGTCTTACCCACTCTGTCGAGAAGCCATGAGAGTGTGGGAATGGGCGATCTCCACCAACCGCTTTCTCATTGCAACTCACATTCCGGGACGGACCAACATCATGGCGGACAGACTGAGTCGCACCATCCTTTCACCTTACGAGTGGTCCCTCAATCCTCAAGTAGCGAGTCGAATTTTTGCCGTATGGGGGCAGCCCTGTTGCGATCTCTTCGCATCTCCCTCAAACACGAAATGCAACAATTACTTTGCTGTCATTTCCCCTGCTGGGGAAGCCCCGAGGGACGCCTTGGTGCATGCTTGGCCACCCGGTCTTCTCTATGCCTACCCTCCTCTTCCCCTGATGCTGAAACTCCTTCAGAAAGCCAGTCGGTTGGGGAGCAGGATGATTCTCATTGCCCCATTCTGGCCTCGCCAAGCTTGGTTCCCTTACCTCTGGTCTCATCGAGCGAATCTGCCCTAGATTCTAGATCCCCTCCCGGATCTGATTTCCCACTCCCTGGGGCTTCCAGTTCCCGACCTGGTCAGCCTCAAGCTTACGGCTTGGCTGCTCCAGTTCCACTTGTAGCTAGGACTCCTGGAATCTCATCTCCAGTTAAAACTATCCTAGTAGCAGTGTACAAGCCCTCTACTAGGCAGGTCTATGGTAGTAAATGGAAGCGTTTCTCTATCTGGGTAGAACGCCATAATTTGGATCCTTTTACAGCCCCCTTGCCTGCGGTGCTGGATTTTCTTTCAGGACTTTTTAATGACAGAGCTAGCTGTTCTACGGTTAAGGTTCAATTAGCAGCTATCTCTCATTATCACGTAGGTACTGAAATGGGTCCTTTGATTACTACAAAATTGTGCAAAACGTTCCTAAAGGGCACCTTTCTACTTAGGCCTCCAATAAAGGAAGCAGTACTTCCATGGGATTTGACCTTGGTATTACAAGCCTTGACGGCTCCTCCTTTCGAACCTGCGGCTTCAGTAGACCTCAAATATTTGTCTTGGAAAACAGCCTTTCTAGTGGCTATTACTTCAGCCAGGAGAGTATCTGAATTACAAGCTCTTTCTGTAAAACCCCATACTTAGCTTTTCACAAGGATAGGGTTTACCTCAGGACCAATCCCTCCTTCCTCCCGAAGGTAGTTTCTGAAACTAATATTAACCAATCTATCAGTTTGCTGGTCTTCTTTCCTAACTACCAGAACAAAGGGGAGTACAGATTACATTCTTTGGACGTGCATAGACAACTTAGATTTTACATTCATAGGACATCTGGTCATAGACAATCCGACCAGCTGTTTGTCTCCTTTGCCAAATTTAATCTAGGTAAACCAGTCTCCAAAGTTTCCTTATTGAAATGGATTTCACAGTGTATCATCATGGCTTATCAAAATTCCTGCAGGCCCGCAGCTCAAGGAGTTCGTACCCACTCAACTCGGGCTATGGCTACATCTGCCGCCTTTAAATCCAGAGTTTCCTTGGATGATATCTGTTCAGCAGCCACTTGGGCCTCATCTCATACCTTCATCAATCATTATAAATTGGACATTATCTCCAGAGGGAGAACTTCTTTTGGCTCCGCCGTGCTCCAGAATATCCTTCCATGAAGGCCGCCCAAGGTTTAGGTAGCTGGGGACTGTCCCCCAGGTTGCAGACCAAATTAAATTAACTACTTCAGATTAAGAAGTTATGCACTCACCATAACGTTCCATCTGAGTAGGTAAACTTCATTTGTCTGCAACCGTTCCCTCCCTCCGTCCCCCTGACCTTCAGATGTGTTTTATGACATATAGTGATGTACCTTTCCGAAAACGTAGTTAGTTAGCTACTATAGTGGTTGCGGGCAAACTTGATCTGAGGTCAGTCTGGGTTGGCAGGGGATTATGGGTAAGGGGAGGAGCTAGGAGCTCGGATCTAAGCTTTGTAAAGTTGCCAGCTCGGATCCGAGATTGGATCCGTATCCTACAGGTTGCAGACAAATGAAGTTTACCTACTCAGATGGAACGTTATGGTGAGTACATAACTTCTTATTTCTAAACTGTCTGATATTAATTGTCTAACCTATGAGAAAGTCAAGAAATGTTTACTTGTATGCTTTAACACCTGAAGCTTACAGAAAAAAATGTTTCATGAGCATAGTTGGAAGGCAGATGAAAGGGTGTAATTTTATTGCTGAGTTAAGCACTTACTTTCATAGGTGGGTGAGTGGGTGTCAGGTCACCACTTTTGAAGGGCTGGCCGACCTTTTGGTGAGGGAATACACCCTTAGCACTTTTCTTGAGGACATGAGAATCTGGTTGGCAGACCAAGAGTGCAACACTGTAGATGAGCTAGTGAAAAAGGGGGATCTCTACTTAGCATGCAGGGCATCTCTGCACAGGAATGAGATACCCAGTGCTGCACATGGATATAAAGGAACCTATGGTGGGAAGCCTAAACCGCCCCAACAGAGTCTGCCAGCAACAGGGAAAGCCACTAGTTCAGCTACACAGCCAGGATCAAGGGTTAAATGTTTTAAATGTAACCAGTGGGGCCATGTAGCATATAGATGTCCATAGAGGCAAGATGGGGAACAAAAGGTGGAGGAGCCAGCAAGTGGGAATAACAGTATGCCAGTGATAAGCTCTTTGGAAACAAAAGGGGTACTGGACTCACAAGAGGTTATGTCCTATCTTAGTGGATGGAAAACAGGGCACTGCTAGGAGGGACAGAACTTCTGACATAACCATTTTGAAGTCTGCAGTGGTTAAAGAGGAACAGTACTTGCTTGGTAGTCCACCCCAGTCATAGCTTTAGGAAGAACCCTGTGATGTCTGGCTATATACCACCGGACTGCCAACAGTTAATGTGCTGTCCGACCAATGCCTCACCAGACTCCCAACAATTAATTGACATCCCTAACTATCTTGGGTCATTAACAAAGGAGCTTCAGTCCTCACTACTGACTCCAGTATAAGACTGTCACTTAAACAAAAGTAATATTTCACAATTTTCTCCTAGGACCACAAAAGGAATACACTCTATTTTTCTGGGACTGGACTATATACCGCTGTCCACCCAATTGTATTTTTCTTATTACAGACTTCAGAGCAGAGTGTC
The DNA here is from genome assembly GCF_019279795.1 of Protopterus annectens. Lineage (NCBI taxonomy): Eukaryota > Metazoa > Chordata > Ceratodontiformes > Protopteridae > Protopterus > Protopterus annectens. The sequence goes on from NC_056735.1 coordinate 1,211,582,265, forward strand.
TCAGTTTAAGACCTCTGATATGCTCACACTGAAAATCACACACATCCAAACACTTCTGAGAAAGCCTGTCAGAGATTTACAGCTGTGTCTATTTCCCAAAATAAATTCAGAAACACTGCCAACAATCAGAGGGTCTTCATGCCCTTCAAAAGGGGGGTCCAATTATGAAAATTAATTGTCAAAATAAATGATAGCTATGACCAGAACAACCAGGCATTGGGGTGGTCTGGGTAGTATCAAACAGGTAGAAGCACTCTCTAATCTCTAATGAAAAACACTGGTTTCCAGCCACAGTGTAAAATAATGAAAAACATTTAATAACAAGTAAAACTGATTACAAAATTGAAAGCCAGTAACTCTCAATAAACATTAGAATTCAGTCACCAGAAATGTAAATCAGAATGCATGATAGGAATCCATTATTCAAGAAAAACTCTAACTTAATAGCAAAACTTTCTTGATCTAACTAAAGAAATACTGTCCCTGATCTACTCTAAGATATAATAGCAAGGCCAAGACAAGCTTACAGTTTTCTTGGTGAGTTCTCTTTTCTTGGTGTCAGCTGACTGCTCAATATTTGACAAACTGTTGTGTACTTGACAAACTGGTGTCTCAACTGTCTAATTTCAAAATGTAAGAGTTAGCTGTAAAAAGATTCTGTTTCTGTCAATCAGCTGTTTAAATCATCTCTTAGCAACGAGGAATATTCCAATGACGTCACTCACTGCTCAGCTGATTCTCCACTGTTTGTACTTTAGAATGTCTTTTTCAAACATACACAGTTAGAACAGTATCAAAGTGGTGACAGATTATTTAAGCATTCTATTTAAACAGGAAAATACTCAACATTTTAAAACGTATTTACTTTTTCACAGATAGGTCTGCTGGCATACAGTGCAAGTTAATATAAGAACATGCACAAATCTCCAGCCAGGCATGCTAACACAGATGACAGATTATGGTTGCCAGTCAAGATTTGGTTCTGATTTTCATATATCCTGTTACGAAAACAGCTCTCCATTTTATCCATGCAAATTGCTGGACAACCTAAACACTTTGCCATGTAAATTATCCCGGTAGTTTGACAATTGCCATTCACAAAAGTCATTTTCGACCCCAGTTCATTTTCAAAATGTATTTCTTTACCTCTAATATAAATTTACACTGAGAACACCTCACACATTTATGTCTTCCCTTACTACCAAAGCCATTGTTATTGTAACTACCTATGTTTATTTCTAAACTAGACTTAATGTTAACTCCAGTTTTAAAAACAAAAGAAAGCTGTGGTCCTAATATGGAATAAATAAAGGGGTACTGATGCCTTGTTTAAACATTCCTTGCTATGTCCCAGTTTTAAGAATTATCAGTTTGGGTTCTTAGAACATGTTCTTGTAAACCCAGAGGTGGGTATTTCAGATCCCAGATAGAAGAAAGGGAGTTGAAATGTCAGATAAAGTTACATGCCACACAAGTTCCTAGTTTAAATGAGAACACATCCCTGATGCCCATATTAAATAATAGGGCTGTTGTATAAATAAGTAGATTAACTACTATGTAGCATTTATTAATGGAATTTTTTTATTTTTTTATTTGATGGTATAAATGTTTTAATCTCTTTGATGTACAGCAAAAGTCTGTTTTAATAGTGAAAGAATGTGATGTGAATATGGTGCCTTTAAATTTTTCAATGATTATATTGGTTAATGAACTATGGTATATAAACGTGCTGATAATGTAATTTGATTGATTCTGATGAAGTCCCAGTGTGAGGATGAAAGCGCTCAGTCAGTTTTATGCTTGGAATAAGCTTGAGTTTTATCAAAAGTCTCAAGTAATTTTTTGTCCTGCTGACAGCAGTGCATCTTTTTGGTGTAGTTGGTGAAACTTGGTCACTGTGTCCACACTTTGTGGTGTTTTAATGGTTATTTGTGACGGCATTGTCAGCATGGACTCTCTGGGTGACATTCCTTCCCTTTTCTCATCAGTACAAATGGAAAAGATGAATAGAGTACATTCAGAACTTGCGATCATTAAAGACAAATTGACACGTCTTATAAAGCTTCTAAGCCATTCGGAAGGTGAGAATTTGGGCTGAACTTGTAAAACGGAAGAGGAATTCATCACCAGGAAGAGATGGGACAGCCTGTGAGCAGAGACAAGAGAGCCCTAAACCGTCATTTACCACCATTGGAGGTGAGGCTGGCGTTTCGGATCTGAATGGCCATAATCCACAAACGGCAGTATATAATGAACAGAGTAACATTTGTTTTGCCGTAACTCAGGTGGAAAGAACAGGCACTCTCCCGAAAGGCACTGTTACATACAAAAACGCTGTTGGTTTTCCAGCAGCAGCCTCTGCAATGAATGTTAGTAATGTACATAATACAAGTGCACTAAAAGGGAAATATGATCAAACAATTAATAGTGCACCTGATGTTATGTATGATTTTGAAAGATTAGTAGGTAAATCTTTCTGTTTTAATCACAAAATGAGGCAGGGGAACTCTGAATACCATGAGGGGTCCGTAAAAGACTGGATTTTTTTTCCTTTGAAAATAACATGTTTAAGATAAAATCCTTACAAATGTAAAATGCCAATTTAGTTGAATGTTTACATCTGAAAATAGTACCAAAAGGACTGAGGGTTTATAAATTTATTTTTGGTACTGATTTTAGTGAGGCTGTGTGTGAAGAATTTGTAGAAATGTTCAATAGGCATGGTCTAGAACTGCTGGAGAAAATTGTGTAATGATGAAAAATTGTGTATGTTGAAAGAAGTTGAGAAGTTAAATGACACTGAGTGATTTATTGTTTTCTGAATGGGAGAATTTGTATAATAAATTTAAACTAGTGGAAAACAAATGTGAAAACTGAGAAAAAACAGAAAAAGATACAAAGAGACATTTCACAATATAATGAAAAGAAAGCTTATCCTGGGGTATACAGTGAAGGTAAAGTTAAAGAAAAAAGTCAGGATGGAAAAACAACAGTGAGTTCAGCCTAGAAAACAAAATACTATGTTAAACCTCATAAATATCAGATTAATCAACATGGTAGGCAACAGAAGTCTTTTTTTCAGGACCGACCAAGATGGGATGCCTGGGGAGAGAGAGATCAATTTTACCCAGCCCATAAGAAGGTATGGGAGAACAGAAGAAACAGATGGTGATGAGTGATAGAATTGTACGGCCGGATATAATATGTCAAGGTGTGTTAAATACCTACAAAGATTACCATATTTACAACTATACAGCTATAACAGTTAAGGAGGAACATTTCACTCTATTTATGAAGGGTATGAAGTTTGTACCTTCGAGAAGTTTTGATTACATAGCTTCTGTTATAGATACTAAGTTGTATATGAGAAAGTTAAATTTGGCCATAGTATTTAAGGATCAAGATGAATATAAAGAAGGAAGAACAAATAGTTATAAACTGAACAAAAAGTGTACATATAATCCACCATTAGAGCCTACATTAAATATGTTGGAAAAAGCTATAATTAAGGAATTACATGCATTAAAAATAAAAGATAAAAAACAGTATCATCCTTCTAACTTGAATAAGGATGAGTTAATATTATTAGATCAATTAAGAAAAGATAAATCCATTAGAGTGATAAGACCCAACAAAGGTGGGAGCGATGGTATTGTTTGACTCGTTAAAATATTCACAAACAATTTTTGAAATGTTAAATGACACGGAAACTTATTCTATGGCCTCTGTTAATGAGATCAACATCAGCTATAGGAGAATAGATCATTTTTAGAGGAATACATTTTAGATCATAGAATATCAGGAGATGTTTATAAATTCTTAAAAGTGAAAAACCCGATAGTAACTACAATTTTTGGTATTCCAAAGATACATAAAGGGCTAGTGAAGCCTGCTTTTAGGCCAATTGTGGCTGGACGTGGTTCAAAAACATACCCATTTGGGGTATGTGTAGATAGATGGTTAAAACAAGTTTATGTCAATGTAAACCATCTTATCAAGGATTCATGGGATTTTCTAGGAAGAATAAGAAACACATTTTGGGATAAGGATATAATTTTTCTAGATATAGTTGATCTTTTCACTTCGATACCAAGGGAAGAAGGGATGGATATGTTTTTAAAGAGTATACTTAGATATACAAACTATTCCAGTGATAAAGTTAATTTGATTATTGATTTTATGGGTCTGGTTTTGGACTGTAATTATATAAATTTTGAGGGGGAATATTTTAAACAGAAAAAAAGTGTAGCTATGGGGGCTTCCAGTGCTCCTATTTATGCTGATATCATGTTATTAGAATGTGAACAGAACAATGTTTTTAATAGTGAGTACTATAAGTACATAAGTTTATATCTTCAGTTTTTGGATAACATTTTTATTTTATGGAAAGGGCCAAAAATAGAAATAATTGGGTCCATGGAACATCTGAATAATTCATCCAGTTTGTTTTTAAATTTACCCATTCTAGTAACAACTAGGGAGTTAATTATCTTGATACTTATCTTCAGAGCACCAAGAATGCATTTAATTCAAACATTTATAGAAATCCCACATTCAGCAACTCCTATTTAGAATTTACTAGTTGCCACCCTTTGAGTCAAAAGAAAAGTATAGTAAAAGGACAGTTCATTTGAGTAGCTCGGATGACATCTCATTTTGAAGCTGTCAGTATGGAACTCAGTAAGGTGACAAATATCTTTTACGTTAGAGGATATCCAACTCACTTAGTGAAAGATATTTTAGGATATGTTGAGTCACAGTGGGGCAAAAGGTATACATCCTAATTGGGGAAATCATTTGGAATATTTTAAAATGTAACCCCTCTATTTATTCCATAGTAGGACCAAAGCCTTTTTTGTTTTTAAAACTGGAGTTAACATTAAGTCTAGTCTAGAAATAACCATAGGTAGTTACAGTAACAATGGCTTTGATAGTAAGGGAAGAAACAAATGTGGGAGGTGTTCTCAATGTAAATTTATATTAGAGGTAAAGGAAATACGCTTAGAAAATTATCTGGGGTCAAAAGTGACTTTTGTGAATGGCAGTTGTCAAACTTTAGGGATAATTTACATGGCAAAGTGTTTAGGTTGTCCAGCATTTTACGTGGGTAAAATGGAGAGGTGTCTTCATGACAGGATATATGAACATCAGTACCAAATCTTGACTGGCAACCATAATAATGCCCTGTTTAAACATTCCTTGTTATGTCCCAGTTTTACGAATTACCAGTTTGGGATCTTAGAATGTGTTCTGGTAAACCCCAGAGGTGGAGATGTCAGATCCCTGATAGAAGAAAGGGAGTTGAAATGGCAGGTAAAGTTACATGCCACACAAGTTCCCAGTTTAAATGAGAACATCTCCCTAATGCCCATATTAAATAATAGGGCCGTTGTATAAATAAGTAGATTGACTACTGTGTAGCATTTATTAGTGGAATTTTTTTATTTTTTATTTGATGGTATAAATGTCTTATCTCTTTGATGTATAACACAAGTCTGTTTTAATAGTGAAAGGATGCAGTGTAAATATGGTGCCTTTAAATTTTTAAATGATTATATTGGTTAACTAACTATAGTATATAAATGTGCTGTTGATGTCATTTGATTGATTCTGAAGTCCCAGTGAGTAGAGATGAAAGTACCCGGTCAGGTTTTATGCTTGGAATAAAATGGAGTTTTTACAAAAGTCTCAAGTAATTTTTTGCCCTGCTGACAGCAGTGCATCTTTTTGGTTTCATTCTGTATAGAAATAATGTTTTAATGTTAGAGGAGACTGAAGTGTCAGCAACATTCTGTATTCTTTCTTGGATCTAACAACAAGGACCACTTACCAGTCTTGTCTTGCTCTATTCAATATGTAGGATCAGTAATTATTTTAGTCAATCAAGAATAGATTGTGAGATTAGCTAAATACTGTTTTTTCTATAACCGTGAGAAACTTTCCATCGGTGTTATTTTTAATATTCCCTATGACTGAAACTCTGGTGTTTACTATAAATAGATATGTGGTATTTTCATATTATTTTATTATTTATTAATAAATATGTTTAAACTTCTCATTGTGGCTGGTCCCTTAAGGAAAATGTTTAAGTTTTGAGAGTGTTTGCATATATTTATTTGGTTATAACTCTGGCCACTCCTGAAAGCCCTGCTGTTTGGTCAACATTACCATCTGTATTAATATTAATTTCACTCATTGTAATTGGTACCCTTGTAAGAGTCTTAAAGTAGCTGGCAGGGGTTCTGGTGGCACTGATATCTGCTTTATAGTCTGTGCAGAAGGGGGCACAGCAGGTGAATCTGTACCAGCCTTTCCCAGGTGTGTGTGTGTGTGTGTTTGTGTGTGTGTGTTTGTGTGTTTGTGTGTTTGTGTGTGTGTGTGTTTGTGTGTTTGTGTGTGTGTGTGTGTGTGTGTGTGTGTGTGTGTGTGTGTGTGTGTGTGTGTGTGTGTGTGTGAATCAAATCTCAGTGTGTGCTTGGAGCAGGGAAACAAGGCACTAGTTTCACAGAAGGGTGCTGGAAAATTGTCTTAGAGCCCTGGCTAAAGACTCAACTCTAAATTTGTGCCATTGGGGAGTCTTACTGGGGGTGTGGAAAGAGAAGAACTAGCCCCCAGCCTGAGTGTGTTCCTTGTGTGCTCTTATGATGCAGAGAGGTCTGCATCTAGAAATACAGAGTTTGTCCATTGTCAGTGGTGAGGATTCAGGCTCCTAGATTACTGGCCCAGCATGGGGACATCACAGAGACCACTACCCAGTTTGCCCTGAGAGGTGGAAGTGCCTAGCCTTCCGCACAGCTTTGCACAGGCATGCTGTGACACCCCCGCAGCATCCAGAATCTTTAGCTTTTCTGGGTGGATCTCATCTACTCCCGTAGCTCTACAACAGTAGAACTGTTTAGCCATCTCATTGACCTTATCTGTCAGGGTGAATTCAGTACTGCCATTGTTTCTGATACTGTCTTCTCAGAGAAGGTTATGACCACTGGATTCAGGAGTCCTCAGAGTGTTCCTTCCATCATTCAACAGTGCTGTCAGTTAAATAGTTAAATGCTGGGTTTTTTTTGTACAAAAACTAGGTACATGCTAACATTTTTTTATTTTTAGTTTATAACTGAACATATGACATTAGTCCTAAGAAGAGGGCAAAGGTAAGTATGTGAGCCATACTTAATATTTCCCTCATACTGTTTATTAATATGTTTAGTACTGTCCAAATGAATCTGGTTATAATTTCTACCAACAAAATCCTGTCATAGTATTTCCACCTACTTTTTTATGACAGTAAAACACTCAACTTGTCTTTTTTTGGTTACAGACTGAATTCATACTTCAAGTTCTTGATTGTGAGAGACCCATTTGATCGGCTTATATCTGCATTTAAGGACAAATTTCTTCAGAATCCAAGATTTGAACCTTGGTATAAGCATGAAATTGCTCCTGCAATTATTCAGAGGTATAGGAAGAATCACACTGAAGTCAGAGGCCTGCAGTTTGAAGATTTTGTGCGTTACCTAGGTGATCCCAATCATCGGTGGCTGGATGTTCAATTTGGTGATCATATTATACACTGGGCTACCTATGTAGAACTGTGTGCACCTTGTGAAATAAAGTATGATGTGATTGGGCATCATGAGACGTTGAGAAATGATGCCCCCTATATTCTAAAGAAAGCAGGTGTTGACCATTTGATATCATATCCCCCAATTCCTCCAGGTATTACAGAGTACAACAGGACCAAAGTGAAGCAGTACTTTCTGGGACTGAGCAAAAGAGATATAAGACGCTTGTACACACGATTTCAAGGAGACTTTAAACTGTTCGGCTATAGTAAACCTAGCTTTTTGCTTGTCTGAGAGCAGTTTCCTTTGTATTACTAAACTTTAATGCGCAGTGTTCAGCTCGAAGACTGTCTAGTTAAAAGACATGCTTTTACAATGACTGTTTGCCTTTTGTTGTACCAACTATCATACTTCTTTTAATATCCAGTAAGCACTGACAGTGAACTAGATTGTGAAATTAACAGTGGTCACTTTTGTACTACACAAGCTGTCTTCCATGATCAGATTTTTTTGAAAAATTCCTGCTGGAGACAATGTAGTTCACTGCTAGTTGTCCTGCATGACTCTTTGATGAAATGAAGTATGGCATCTGATCATAGCAGTTATCCTTGTGGTAAATTAATTGTATCATTTTTCTGTTTCACAGCCAGTGTACTGAATTATATTAATAGCTGCAAACATTTTAGGAATACAGTAGCCATCAAAGAGAGAAAAAAAATTATTCATGACTTTTTTTCATTACAGGTGGTCAAGGATTAACTGCTGTTGCTTAAATCTGAAGGGGAATATTTTGCTAATGTACAGGAATATTTGCAGTAGCTTATAACAGTACCACCTTGCCAAATTTCTTCTTGATAATTTTCAGTAGTAGTTGATTTAATGATTTATAATGCTGAAGTGTCCTTGGCACTCATCAAAGGCAGATATGTCAAGATGTCCTGGATTCAGTTAATAGACTGGTGCTAGAAGAGTCAGCTGGGGAGGATGGAAGTGAGCAGTAGAAACTGGTTCACCCATCCTGGAAAATGCTGGTACATGGTGCCCTAGTGTTTGACTGCCAGCTGACAGAGGCTGGTCTTTTAGCAGTAAGAAACTTCTGACAGTGTACACTAATATGCTTGGCAGCACATATGCTGTAGCTGAGGACTTAGTGTGCATGTGCCATGAGCCCAGAAATTTTAGGTATCCGAAACTTAGAGACTGCTGAGTATTTGAAAATTAACATGGTGTACAAAAAAAAAAAAAAGCAAATCACCAAGGATGACACCACACTGTAGAACATCAGTGGAGACAGGTTTGCTGTCAGGATGTTTCCTTTCTGGAAGATCCGGTCTCGGGAGATAAACTAGGGCTTCAATTCAAAGAGAAAAATGGTATCAGATAGGTAAGCTAACAAGTCTGTTAGTTAACATGGAGGATTAATGATGCGAGCTATTAACAAGCTGCTGCTTGTGATGCAGGGTTTGAGACTCTCAGCCTTCACTGAAATGAGAGAGATCATTGGGGCAATTTTGAAATTGGGGTAAGTCCATCAGTAGATACCTAGACTATGTCTATTAACTGCATTTGAACCTAGCAGACTATTACTGAGAGCCAAAGTATTATCAAAAAAGAAAGCAAAAAGGTTGCCAGGTCTGCATTTCAGCATTATGAATATCTTTTGGTTTCTTTTTCTGGCAGTCTTATGTTCAGTGTTTGATATTACAGCCACCATTTGCTGATTTATAAAGGCATTAATTGATGCCACTTTAATATTTTTATCTGATGTCCTTTTTATTCTTTCTCAGCACATGGATTTGGGTCTGATCCTCTAATCTGACTCAGCTGCATACTCTAGACTTTGGATCCAACTCTCAAGCTCCTCTCTCTACCCATAATACCTTTGTCCATCCTCAGTACCTCAGATGCCATTTGCCACCATCATGTTCAGATGCAGGGTCCTTCTCTTGAGCGGTAGCTTTAGAGTTTTCTTAATTTTTTTGTAGCTTTACTTAAATATCTTCGTTTTGCTTTATTTCTCAACACCTCCCTCTTAATGTATGCTATAGCATTAGGTTTGTAACTGTTTTTTATAGTATTTCTATTTGTACCATAGTTGTTATTTCTTCTTTACCATATAACACAGGGTGTTTTTTTTGATTACCATTACTGGTAATCTTTCTTTCCTCCTCCTTTCCTTTCTCACTGCTAAAAAAAAATGCATCATTGTCCTTTCTAGTGTTTTTTATTGCATCTTCTTCTGGGTGTCAAAACCCTAGTGAAACTACAGAACACGCTCCATACTGAAGTCCCGTAGGACTTTGTCAGAACCTCTTTGCTTTGGGTCCAGTTTTAATATCAGCCAGCCCTGTGGCTCCTACCTCGATCCCAGACCTTAGGAAAACTGGCATATCTCCAAGAGTTCTCTAACCAGAGTTCATCCTGGATCTGATTTATCCTACTCTGCATTCCGCTTTCTTGCAGACTCCTAGAAATATTCCAGGTCACAGTCCACCGAATTCTCCAGAAGTTTATCAGAAGCGGATGTGGGTAAGGATGATGCGAAAATTTCTCAGAGTTCAAGTCCAGATGGGGTTTATACCAACTCCGTCCCTTATTGGATTGAGAATCTTTCATTCATTTCTCATATGATTCTGTCTCCTTCTCCAGTTCATCCCATAGTTCCAGAGCACCAGGATCTGACAGCCCTGAGAGGTCCAAAGTCAGATCTGAAGAAAATGTATTCTTCCATTCCGACATCCTGTCTAAATAGTTCCACTCACATGCCTTCGGATCAGAATGGGTCCCAGAGCCAAAGTGTTGCAGTCAGATTTGTGGGGCCAGGAACTACTCTGGTGTTATTGGATCCATTCCTGCCCCTCGGTGCCTCTGCACTGGACATTTCAGGTCTGGTTCTATCCTCAAGGTATGCAGCCGGAAGGAGTCATGACCTACATGTACTGGAAGTCCTGGCACCAAGTGGGTGGTCACAGCTTCTTCAGGCCCATCTGCTTCGAGGTCGTGAAAAGTTCTTTTTCTCTTTCTAGAGAACCGGCTTCTCTTATTTAGATCCAATCCCTATTCTGTCTTTGGTTCTGAGCTCTGAGTCAATCAGGGCTATTCCGCCGGGACAGCCAATTCCAGCAAGCTTCCAAACATTTCCTGTAGAGGAGCTCCCCCTCTCTTCAGATACTTCCTTTGAACATCTCCTGGAAAAGATCCACTGGAAGAGAACATGCAGGAGGAGGCACATAGATTCTCTGCTGGAATCTCTCATGGAGGATACCGATTTCAATGAAGGAGAAGGGTCCCTCAGATCCCTCCCTCCTTTGAGACAAATTAGAGATCCTCAGACAGAAAGGTGGTTGGTCCTCCAAACATCCTTCCCCAGAGGAATCAGTATTTTTGAAAGCTTTTAGTTCTGGCCCATCTATGTCTTGGATTACTCCCCTGGCGGATGAACTCATTGATTTAGTTTCCTGCCAGGCATTTAAGGAGACAGATACCATCAAAACCCATTCCAAAATGACCTGACAAATTCTTAGCTCCTCCTAAGCATATGCCCCCACTGGAGCAAAGGCGTCCCAGTAGATGCTATGGTTGTGGCGGCAGTCACTAAAAAAGAGCCGGCAGAACAGAGATATGTCTGTCCATCAGAGAGTCTTGGGTGCTGGACAGATTTGGAAAGTGAGTCTTTGCCTCAGCAACCTTTCCCTTGAGGTCTCTTAATTTAACTAAGCAACGGTCAAATTCTCTCTGAGCCCATGTCTGCAGACTACTTTCAAAGATCGTTCTCTCAGCTGACCACTCTGTTTTCAATTTTCAGTGTATCCTTGAGGTTGATCTCTCACACAGCTGAAGACACCTCACGGGCTTCAAATTCAGGCATTGTCTTAAGGAGACATGCCTAGATGCAACTGTGACTTTGTGGAGCCTTTTAAGACATCTTTCATCAATGTTGCCTTTGATGACACATCCTTATTTGGTCTATCAGTTAGAGACTCTTACCTGCAGTGAACAAGAGCTGAAGACTCCTTGTGCCATGGGAGTCAAGTTTTCTACCCATCAACAAACCTTTTGTAGGAATCAAAGAGGTGGTAAGAAAATGTGATCCCGCAAATCTCAGGGACCTTTCCAAGATTTGTATGGGGACAACAACTCTAGAGGGAGAGGAGGCAGTTCCAGTAGTATATGTCACCCTATAGGCAGAGGAGGCCCACAAAATCATGTTTTCCATTATTCCTTTCCAGACCATCCTTTCCTGCACTCCTGAAGTATTGCCTGACTGTCCACCTCTGGAGGCAGTCTGGGAATGAGTTTCCTTGCACCCAGACACCTTGACAAATATAACAGAAAATTAATGGGTGCTAAGAATAAAATCCATTTTAATTTTTCTCGCTCTCAATTTAAGGAAACGCCTAAATCAATGCATCTCTTTTATGAAATTATATGCAACAAATCTAGAATGTATAATTTAATCTCTAAACTTTATAACATCTTAAAATATAAAACACATTTAAATATTAAATTTTGGAATCATATCGCATTAGATAATTATTGTTCTTTAACTTCTAAAAACAAATTTCAGATATTGTCATCTATAAAACATGGTCTCACTATTGGCAAGTATAGACATGGACATTTTTATGTAGAACCTTCTTAACTCCAAATAAAATAACTAAATTTAATGGTAATAATAATATACTTTGTTGGAGATGTTTACAAGTTTGTAATGCCGATTAGTTACATGTTTTTTTTTTAATGTCATTCTATTAATTTATTTTGGAGTAACATAAGTGACTTCTTGAAACCATTATTTTCTGATATTTTTTTTCTTATCCAAGTTTTTAGTTTTATTTTGTATACATGATACTTGTGATTTGAAATGTGACAATCCTTTTCAGGGAAATGTATTACTAAGGAATGGAAATCCACCAGTCCACCAACTTTTAAAATGTTTTTTTTGTTCTTAAGTAGCCTTCAGAGAGTCTAAAGTTAAGGAATAAATAATTCATCCTAAACCATTTACCAATAATCCTTCATTGAAGGGGATCACACTTATTAAATTTTATCAACAGAACCTTATTTCAGATACCTAAGGAATTAAATAAATGTAGTAAATGAGTGAAAGAAGAATTTCTTGAAGGAACACTAGTTAATTCAATTTTTTAATTCAGATATTTGTATATATATATATATATATATATATATATATATATATATATCTATATTTATTGTCTATAGTTTTTGTTTGTTCTTTGCACCTGTATTCTATTGCTATTATTGTTCATATTATTAATTGATTTTTTTTATTTGAAAGTGAGCAATAAAATTTATTTGAGAAAAAAAAAAGAGAAGGATATTCAGAGGTTATTCAATCCATTTTTCCAACTCCATATTTGTAAAAGGAAGAAGCTTCCTGATGTTCCACCCAGTCAGAGGAAAGCAGCAGCACAAGAAATTCAAAAGGTGATAGACAAGAGTCATCCAAGAGGTCCCATCAGACCAAATAGGAATCGGAAATTTCTGGATCTGAGCAAATTGAATCAGTACTTAAAAATGTCAAAGTTCCGAATGGCCACAGTTCAGTCCATTCTGCCATTTCTTCACAAAGATAATTGGATGTGCTCCATTGATCTTCAGGATGCATACTATCACATCAAATTAGACAGGCTGTCCAAAAGACATTTGCTGTTTTGGCTGGGAGCCAGTCATTACCGATTTAGAGTCCTGACCTTTGGACTCACCACAGCCCCCAGAGTTTTTACCAAATGTACATCAGTGGTGGCTGCTCACCTTAGACTTGGAGGATTCAGAGTGTTTCCGTATCTGAATGACTGGCTCCTCACTGACCCCTCCATGCATCTCCTTCAATAATCCAGGGATGGTTTGCTCCAGATTTGCCAGCCACTGGGAATAAAAATAAATTATGCGAAATCAAAGTTGACACCAGTTCAGAGCCTGGAATTTATTGGTGCACATCTGAATGCAACAATGCAAATTGCATCATTACAAAGTCATTGCATAAACACTGTCAGATCTCAGGTTCATCATATTCTTTCCCACCAGTCTCCTCCAGCCAGATTCATTCTTCAAAAGCTGGGATCTGTGGTAGCAACTATAGTATTACTTCACTTAGCATGATACTGTATGCATGTTCTTCAATGGACTCTAGCTGTTTAGTGGTCTGTTCTTCGACAACCTCTGTCTTTTCCAGTCAAACTTACTCAAATTTGCAAATGTCTCATCCTGTGGTAAATATAGTTGAATGACATTTATCTAGGTCAATCCTTTGTTTTACCTCCCAAAATGGCCACAGTGACTGCAGATGCCTCCTAATTGGGGTGGGGGGTCATTTCTTGGGAACGATGGTCCAAGGCATGTGGTCCCCCCCAAGAGACATATTCTCAGATCAGTGTGCTAGAGATGAAAACAGTCCTGTTAGTATTGCTGGCATTTCAAGATGCACTTCATCTAGGGACTGTTGCAGTTCAGACCAACAATATGTTTGCTGATGTATCAGACAACAAACAAGGGGGAATCCAATCTTACCATCTTTGCAAAAGGGCCATGAGAATGTGGCAGTGATCGCTCTCCTCAAACTGCTTTCTAGTTGCAATGCACATACTGGAGAAAACCAGCGTGTTAGCAGATAACAGTCAGAAAATCCTTTTATGTGGCACACCTCATCACTAAGGGCTTTTCATCCAGAAAAAAGGAGGTCATTGTCCCACTGTACTCATCCCTCGTTAGACCCATTATAGAATACAATGCCCCATTTGGTATATACCTCTCAAGACATCTGCAACAACTGGAAAGACCGCAGAAATATCTCACTAAAAGAATCACAGGCCTAAAGCAGATGCCATGCTGACCGCCTTAAAATACTCCAGCTATACTCTGTCAAATATCATCTACTCTGAGGCGATCTCTGCTTAACATACAAGGCCATGTCAAACCCAGAGCTATTGGACATGCTACACTTAAAGAAATCTCAATCCGTCAGAGCCACATGCTCCAGGGATCTAAACCTTGTCATCACAATAAGCAAAACATGTTGGCGATAGGTTCCTGATGCAGAGACTCCCCAGACTCTGGAATAGACTGCCCATACATGTCAAGCAGAGCACCTCTTTGGCCCTCTTCAAAAGGAACCTTGATGACTGGATGGGAGAAAGGAAATTCACCCCCAGGGATCACGTCAGTCGCCCTGCTAGACAGGTCGAGGGAAGTAAATAGTGTGGGAAGAAATAGCCAGGGAATTGTTATGGCTAGGCTTGTATAGGCCCTAGGGCCGATAGCCAAGTACCCACCTATGAACCTATAAATTAAGCAGATCTGTTTTGATGCCGCATGAGTGGTCTTTCAATCTGTGGTAGAAGAGTTTTTTTTGTCTTTGGGGCCAACTTTGCTGTGCCGTCTTTGCTTCCCCCCACAACAAGATTTACAGCAGGTATTTTGCCCTGAGCACCCCTCAGGGAGGTTCACCAGAGATGCTGTAATCCACTTTTGGCCATCCGGTCTCCTTTATGTGTATCCTCCACATCCCTTGATTCCCAAAGTTCTACAGAAAGCAATCTGGTTGAAGAGCTCAGTCATCTTCATTACCTCCTATTGGCCTTGACAAGTGTAGTTCCCCTTCCTGTTCTCTCATCTTCATTATCCTCCATGAATACTAGAACCCTTTCCAGATCTCCTCACACCCCTCAGGGATGAGCAATCCCAATATTCAGACCCTCAAAATAACCGCATGATTTCTCCACTTCCTGTAGTTGTCTGACAGCCTAGGCTTTCTTCCCCAGCATATCATCACAAAAACATTCCACCAAGAAAGTGTACAAGAGTAAGTGGAAAGGATTCTACCTTTGGGCATTGAAAAATGATGCTGAATCTTTTTCTGCCCCAGTTTCTGCGGTCCTTGAATTTTTAACTGTTCTGATTAAAAAAGGAGCTAGTTTTTCTATGATTAAATTGGATTTGTCTACCATTTCTAATTTTCATACAGGAGATAGAAATCATTCCTTGGCCTCTTCTAAATTATGTAAAGCATTTCTTAAGGGTATTTTTCCTCAGAACATCAGTAAAAGATCCTTCAGCTCCCTGAGATCTGACCAGCATGCTACAAGGCCTAACTCAAAAACCCTTTGAACCTCCAGCAAATAATGACCTACAATTTAATTCATGGAAAAGAGTCTTAGTAGCTATCTCTTCTCCAGGAAGAATTTCTGAACTCCAGGCTCTTTCATCAAAGACTTCCTACATTGTTTTCCATAAAGACAGGGTTTCTTTATGAACTAGCTCTTCTTTTTTACCTAAAGTAGCTTCTGAATCAAACATGAACCAATCCATTCATTTACCAGTCTTTCCAATTTTTTCAAATAAAGGAGAAGACATGATATCCTAGATGTGCACAGACAGTTGCATTTTTATCTACACAGGACAAAATAAATCAGAAATTCACTTCAACTGTTTGTTTCCTTGTTACCAAAAAGACCGGATTATCCAGTTTCTAAAGTTACTCTAACTAAATGGACCACAGATTGCATTTCTTGGACCTGTTCTCAGCCAGGCATTTCCTTATCTGAACCACCCAAAGCTCACTCAACTAAATCCATGGCTACTTCATCTGCTTTTTGGTCAAGAACATTTATTGATGATATTTGTACAGCAGCCACATGGTCCAATGCACATACCTTTGTTACTCATTACAAATTGGATCTAATATCTAGATGTAGAGCTGCCGTTGGCTCAGCGGTACTCCAGAATATCCTTCCATGAGAGCCTCCCAAGGTCAGTGTAACTGGGTCTCTGTCCCATGTGTTAAGGAACGATGAAAAGGACAGCATCAGATACATAAGTTATGTACTGACCGTAACTAGGCATCTGTGTTGTCCATTTTCATTCTCCTCAACTTCACTCTCATCCATCCTCTATCCATAAATCTTCTGGAGGAATCTGTTGGATTGTTATTAGAACTTATAGTTCCAGGTGTGAGCCCTGTTCTCTCAGCTCTCTCTTTTATGTGTAGTTATAGGGACTTTATGGCAAAAAACTCGATATCATCTGGTGGTGATCTGGGGGACCCTTCTCCTTCATCGAAGTTGGTATCCTCTGTGAGAGATTTCAGCAGGGAATCTATGTGCCTCCTCTTGCACATTCTCTTCCAATGGATCTGCTCTGGAGGACATTTAGTGGAGGTATCTGAAGAGAGGGGGACTTCCTCTACAGGAACAGTTTGAAAGTTAGCTGAAATTGGCTGTCCCTGTAGAATAGTCCTGATCGACTCAGAGCTCAGAACCAAAGAGGGAGCAGGGATTGGATCTGAGGGATGAAAGATGAAAAGTCAGTTCTGTAGAAAGAGAAAAAGCCCTTTCTATGACCACAAAGGCATATGGGCCGGGAGAAGCCATGGCCACCTGCACAGGAGCCAGAACCTCTAGTACAAGTAGATCATGACTCCTACTAGACCCATTCCTCAAGGATGGAACCGGACCTGAACTGTCCAACACCGAGGCTCCGAGGGGCAGAGATGGATCTGATAACATCGGAGTAGATCCCTACCCCACCGATCTGATGCTCACACTTCGGCTCTGAGATGTATTCCCATCTGAAGGCATAGGAACAGAACTAGTCAGGGATGCTGTTGGAGTTGAAGAAATTTTCTTCATATCCAACTCTGGACTTCTCGGGGCTGTCAG
This sequence comes from Protopterus annectens, assembly GCF_019279795.1. Taxonomy (NCBI): domain Eukaryota; kingdom Metazoa; phylum Chordata; order Ceratodontiformes; family Protopteridae; genus Protopterus; species Protopterus annectens. The sequence goes on from NC_056735.1 coordinate 1,211,599,501, forward strand.
ATCCTGGGGCTCCAAAACTGTGGGACAGATCGGAGGAGGAGACAAAATCATATAAGAAGTGTTTGGAAGACTCACAAATCCAATAGGGGGCTGGAGCTGGTATGACTTCAGTCTGGATCTGAGCTCTGAGAAATTTTCACATCATCCTATCCACATCCTCTTCTGATAGACTTCTGGAGGATGTGATGGACTGTGGTCTGGAATGTTTATTATGAGTCTGCAAGAAAGCAGTGTGTAGAGCTGGAGAAATTAGATCCAAGATGAACAATGGTGAGCGAACTCTATGAGGAGCAAGGTTTCAGATCCAAATGTTTGGGATGCAAGTTAGGAGCCATAGGGCTGGCCGATATAATTGGATCTGAAGCTTTGTGATCCGATGGTTTTAGATCTGAAGATCCAGCCTTTGGATCCAAGGTCCGAGTTTTTTTGAATTTTTGTCGGTGCTTCTGACAGAGTCCTAGGGGACTTAAGTGGGGAGCTTTTTCCATGCTCCGATGGAGCAGATTTTGCAGTTTTATCAGGGGTTTGAGCCCCAGAGGAAGATGTTAAAACAGTAGGAAGGATATGTTTTATGATTATTAGAAAGGAAGAAGAAGGAAAGAAGCATTACCATCAACGGCAGTAAAGAAAATACCGTGTGTATAGGGTAAAGAAGAAATACCAACTGTGGTACAAATTGGTATAAATAGAAGTATTATAAAAGTAGTAATGAACTTAATGCTATAGCGTACACTAAGAGGGAGGTTGAGAAATAAAATAAAAAGAAGATATTTAGGTAAATATACCAAAAACTTACAAGACCACTAAAGTTATCACTGAAGAGAAGGACCGTGCATCTGAGCACGATGGCTGCAAATGAGATCTGAGGTATTGAGGATGGACAAGGGCAGTTTGGATAGAGGGAAGAGCTTGAGATTTGGTTCCAAAGTCTGGAGCATGCAGCTGAGTCGGTCCCGAAGAGCAGATCTGAATTGATGTGTTGAGGAAGAATGAAACTGGACAATACAGATGCCTAGTTTATTGTGAGTACATAACTTATAATTCTTCCTTAAACTTTTTAACAGTTATGGCAAACTGGAGCTCAGTTCTGATTTTGCCAAGTTTTTAGCCTAAGAATAGCTGGCAGCAAAGTCAGATAATGATTTCTGTAACACAGAATTGCTGGTGTTTAATGAGCTACTTTACTGTGATTTGGCTGCTTTTTTAAGCTTATTAAAAAATTATAGTTGAGTAGGTAATTTATGTATGTTATCCTCAGCCAAGATTACAAGTGCCACATAAGTGGGAAATCAGTTGTCCAGGATAACTTCCACCTAAACTTTTTATGTTGTCTTTTATCTCACACAGCACTGATAAATCTGAGGCCTGTAGTAAGCTTCACTAGATCAGCAGGTCTGGGTACCAAAAAGATGTTCTTTGTGTTTCACTGTTGCAGTCATCACACTTGGGTTATCTGCCTGCAGGTAGCCCTCAGTTGGCCCGAATACCAGAATCTTAGGATTTCTGTATCTGATGCTGTCGCTTCTTCCATGACATCAGGTCATCAGGGGTATAAAACAGGCAGCCGACTCCATTACACCAGTCTTTCTTGCCGCCAGGAATCCAATGACTCTGACCCTTCTGATTATCAGGACATGCCCTTATCAAGTTATGAGGATTCAGATGCAGAGGAATCCATTCCCTCTGCCTCCCCTCCAGAGGATTTTTCTTTTGGTGAAACCTTGCATACTTTAAGAGAGCATTTCTGCTGGGAATGCCAGTACTACCCTCAGTCCAAAAAGAGACTCCGAGAATTTTTAGAGTTGCCTCAGCGCAGGCCTCTGGCTATACCCCCTATACTGGATGTTGTAAATTATGTTTTTATGGAATCCAGGCTTACTCCAGATACTTTACCCCCAGCCCCTAGGAAACCTGTCAGGTGCTACAGAGTAGCTGATTCCCACAAATTTCTCTTCAAGAATCCTACTGTGGCTCCAGAGACCATTTCCCAAGGACTTAAAGGTATTAAGGCTACTACAGCCAAAATCCTACCCCTTCAGACAGGGATTCCAGAGCTTTATTCAGATGGGGTAAGAAGGTATGTACCTCTGCAACTCTTGCCATTGGGGCATTGAATTGCCAGTTTCACAAGTACCAGCAGCATATTATGGAACTAATTAAACAAAAATGGTGTTACTTCCAGATTGTGCAGGAAATAAAGATTTACAAGAGCTAATGCATTCTGCAAACCAAGTTAGTAAGCATACTTTGCAGTGTGGCTTTGATGCCCTAAAGGCATCTTGCAGGGCTTCAATCACTGGGTCTGTACTGAGAAGGCATGCTTGGCTGAAGGAACAAATCTTGCCAGATCATGTCAAATCCAAATTACTAGGCACTCCTTTAAATAAGAACTGTTTATTTGGCACCAAAGCAGAAGAGGTTCTTAAAAAGATGGAAGAAAAAGCTAAATCTATGCAAACTGTTAAAGAATTTTTACAAGTTTAACCACCTAGATTCAGTAGGCATTGGCCTTCAAAAAACTGGTCCTTTCCAGCCTCTTCCAGACCTTCTCAGACCAAACCCAGGGGAAACAGGCCACCCAGACTACAGTCTCAGGGTATGCAGAGATCTAAACAATCACGTGCCTCCACCTCAAAAACAGGGAGTGGTAAGATGCCCCCCTTATGGAAAACGTTCACAATGACTTTTCAATTATACTTCCCAGCCCTTCCCAATTACTTGTGCCCCTAGGAGGAAAACTTGCCCTTCATGCAAAAAACTGGATGTCTATTACTCAAGACAGATGGGTCCTAAGCATTGTATCCCAGGGGTACAGATTCTACTTCTATACACTGCCAACCCCAAGCGGGTTTCCAGACCTTCCTCCAAACAAAGTGGGCAGAGGTGCAAAAGCAAGTACTTTCCCTGCTCAATATCAGAGCTATTCAACCTGTTCCAGTAGAGCAAAGGGGGCAGAGTTTCTACTCCAGACTTTTCCTGGTGCCCAGAAAAGAGGGCTCTTGGCACCCAATCCTGGATCTATCAACTCTCAACACCTTTCTGGTGGTCCCAAAATTCAAGATGCTTACCCTGCAACAGCTTCTCCCTATGCTAGCCAAGGATGCCTGGTTAGTCACTCTAGACTTAAAAGAAGCTTATCTGCACATCCCCATAAGGGAGTCATGCAGAAAATATCTACGCTTCAGGGCAGGCTCTATGCACTACAATTCTCTGCGCTTCTCTTTGGCTTATCTACTGCACCCAACGTATTCACAAAGTGCCTGGTTCCAGCCATTGTATTCTACAGGCAGAGAAATATCCAAACTTTCTCATACCTGGACTGCCTGATTCAGGTGGACAGTCAGGAATTGCTACTTCAGCACCTGGCATTTGTAAAAAGCCTTCTCACTTCATTGGGGTATGCCATCAATGAAAAGAAATCAGAACTGGTGCCCAGAAAAAAGACTGTATTCCTGGGAGCAAGCTCGGACACAACTTCCCAGATGGCATTTCTCACTTCAGAAAAACAGGTCTATCTGACAAACTACTTCAAACAAATGGCCACCAGAACCCAGTTGTCTGCAAGAAAAATACTGCAAGCCCTAGGGTTCATGGCCTCATGTATTCTGCTAATTCCATATGCAAGACTGCATATGAGGAAACTTTAATGGTACTTAAAAAGCCTTTGGTGCCAGCATTCTCAGGACCTGGAAGCAGTCATTCCCAATCATACCTTGTCTGAGGGTAGAGTTCCTTTGGTGGGCAGAAGCATGCAACCACAACAAGGGACTGCTTTTCTCTCAACCCCTCGCCGTCCAAACCCTGACAACAGACGCATCAGACTATACATGGGGGGCTCACATGGCAGGCAAATGTATTCAGGACCACTGGAGCCCAGCCCAGATTTTCCTGCACATCCATCAAAAAGAGATGCTAGCTGTACAGAATGCTCTGACAGCCTTCAAATATTTAATCCTTCCAGACAACTGCTTATAAAAACAGACAACACCACAGCTGTGTGGTACATAAACAAGCGGGAAGAACCCATTCTTACCCACTCTGCAGGTTAGCTATGGCCCTGTGGAACACAGCCTTGAGGAACCAAGTGCATCTAAAAGCTCAATTCCTGCCAGGCAAACAAAATTCACTGGCAGGTGACTTAAGCAGAAATCTCCTAGAACCACACGAATGGCAATTGGAGCCCACCACCTTCAACCTTCTGATCCAGAGGTGGGGAACACTGGAGGTAGACCTATTTGCCTCCTCTGAGAACCACCAGTTGAGCAAATTCTGCACCGGGAACCCTCACAGCAGGACCTGAAAGGTGGATGCCCTATCCTTCCAATGGGAAAACCTCTCAATTTATGCTTTTCCTCCACTGTCCCTCCGCTCAAAAGTACTATGCAAGATAAAACAGGACAGGCCAAGGACAATTCTTATTGCGCCAGACTGGTCACACCAGCACTGGTACCCACTCTTGCACAGTCTGACAACAGTGCCACCCTGGCACCTTCACCAGACTCCTACCCTGCTGTCCCAGCAGGAGGGACAGATTTTGCATCCACAGTTGCAATCCCTAAACCTTGCAGCCTGGCTTATCTCCTGAATAAACCACCAGCAGCCCTCAGCAAACAGGTGCTGGATGTCATTCTGGAAGCCAGAAGGCCTAGTACTAGAAAATCCTATGCTGAAAAGTGGAAAATATATTGTTCTTGGAATCAGTCTCAAGGGAAGGACACAGCAGTGCCCTCCTTACCTCTACTCCTGGATTACCTAGCAGAGGTACTCCACAGAGAACTATCCTTCTCCTCCATTAAGATTCATACCTCTGCCATCTGAGCTCTTTATAATACTGAGCCACCTTTATTTTCTCACCCTCTCATCAAACAGTTCCTGAGAGGGGCTAACAACTTAAGGCCCCCTAGGAGAGCTCCCACCCCTGCCTGGGACCTTAACTTTGTACTGGAAAAACTCACGCTTCCCCCTTTTGAACCTGCAGCTTCAGCAGATTTAAAATTCCTCTGTTGGAAAACAGCCTTGCTTTTAGCCATAACTTGAGCAAGAAGTATGTCTGAGTTACAGGCACTAATGGCTGTGGAACCCTTCATTACTTTCCATTCCGACAGGGTTTCCCTCTGGACTAACCTGTCCTTTATGCCTAAGGTGTGGCTCTAAACCAATCCATCCATTTGCCATCCTTCTTCTCTAACCCTCAAAAATAAAGGGGAAAGGATCCTGCACTCCTTGGACTTGCACAGACAGCTCAGGTTCTACCTTGACAGGACTAAACCTTTCAGAAAATCTGACCAGCTGCTAGTCAGCTTTGCTACAGGGGCAGAGGGTAAGGCCATTTCAAAGCAAAGTATTTCCAAATGGATAACACACTGCATCCATTTCTGCTACAAGCACCATGGAAAACCTACCCCACAGGGGATCAGACCACATTCCACTAGGGCTACTTCCACCTCTACAGTATTTCTCAGTGGAGTCCCTACCAGGGACATTCTGGAAGCTGCAACCTGGAGTTCTGTACACACCTTCACCAAGCATTACCACTTACCAATCTTTTCCAAATCCAGAGCTAGGTTTGCTACAGCAGTCTTGCAAGGCCTACTAGCCAGCCCTAACACTTCTTGACTGCCTCCACCCTTCCTCAGCTTTGGGAATCAACCCAAGTGTTATGACTGCAACAGTGAAAGACGAAGAACATAGTACAGTTGTGTACACTTACCATAAATGTAGATGTTCAAGTGTATTCACTGTTGCAGTCCTGGTTTCCCTCCCTCCAGCCCCGTCTTTCTCTATCTTTCTACCGCTCCTCTCTATGGCGATTCCTAATGGCATTAATATTTACTTTTTACTGGTGGTGTTCCCCACCATATACTAGCTTCCTGTTTGGGGGCTCCTGACATTTGGGGCAAGAAAAACTGATATAATGGCATTGGCTGCTTGTTTTATAACCCTGACGTCCTGACATCATGGAAGAAGCGACAGCATCCAACGCAGAAATCCTAAGACTCTGATATTTGGGCTGACTGAGGGCTACCTGCAGGCAGATAACTCAAGTGTGATGACTGCATCAGTGAATACACTCCAACATCTACATTCATGGTAAATGTACTCAACTGTACTTTTCATGGACTTTCTTCTGCATAAGAATTTAAAGAAAAAAAGGGCAGTTGATACATTTGAAGTTTTGTCAGTAGAGGTTTACCAAGAAAAGAAGCATTGTTTCCACTAGTAGCACTGGTTTCTAATGCAGTCTTCAAAAAGGGTTATGCTAACAGCAGAGACTTCTGCAGTACTTTAAATGATTCTACCTAGTTGTAGTACATGTCATTGAGTTCCACTTCAGAGACCCAATACTGTTTAAGCTCACTCACCTGATCATGTTAAGTTAAAAAACTATTTTATTGAAAGGCACCCCAGGCAAGGATTTTTTGCCTCATGTGCCCCCTTCTTTATTGTAACCGACTCTTGAGATTGCAGCACCTCACTGTAAGTGAATAGTATGTTCTTTTTATCCCTTTTCACTGGATTGAGCTTACATTATTTGGCTTCAACGAAAGAGAACCCAGTGAATCAAATTAATACTGATTGACCTTATCGGCCAGCATGCGTGTATAATAGGGAATTACCATGTTTACCAATATTAGTGATGATGTGGTTGCATACTAACCTTAAAACCATATCTGATTAGCCCATTGATGAATACAGAAATTTAGCATCAGCCCACTAACATATTCACAACTTTGATAGAATGCAGTCAGAATAAAGTTTGGATTAAACTTTAAAATCCCTCTGTGAAATGCATATGGCATTTCAGACTAGGTGAGCCAGCCAAAGTTGACTGATGTTCTTTGTGTTTCACTGTTGCAGTCATCACATTTGGGTTATCCCTGCCAGGGTAGCCCCGGGCCGGCCCAAATACCAGAGGCTTAGTATTTTTGAGTGGGTTGCTGTCGCTTCAGGACTGACGTCAGGTCCTCAGTAGTATAAAGTAAGGCAGCCGATGCCATTACATCAGTCTTTCTTGCAAAGGAGCCCGAAGCAGTTTACATGAGTGCCGGTCGGTTGCTACCTGGGTTTCGTTTTCCGAATTGAAGCTGAAGTCTTCTAAAGCTAAATACCCCATTGGGGATCCTTTTGTCTTGCTCTAACCAATGTCAGAAAAAGTTAATTGTATCACCTATGGAAAGCAAATACCACACCAAGACTTTCATTCTTACTGCATCACTTGCTTAGGCCGAGACCTCGATGTCCCTAGCTGTCACTTTTTTGCTTTGTTCAATGCCAGGAATATACGTCGTCAGGCCCTAATTGTAGCTAGATATTTTTGCTCACAGTCTTCGAATCCTGATATGGCTACGGTAAGCCGTCTAACAACAGATCTGAAAAAACAAGGATAAAGACAGAGACAGACCACACAGGTCCAAACCTACAGATGCTTCCGTTAAGCTAGTCTTCAGTTCTCCGGTCCTCAGTGAGGCTCTTTCATAGCCCCTGATGACTGCATCTGTGGATTCGCAGGCTGCTACTGAGACCATTTTGGAGTCCAGTATGCTGCAAAACTCTTCTTTGACTAAGGATCCTGTGGTTCTCTCCACCTTAGATGGGTCCGGAGCCGCTGAGCAGGCACCGACTTCCGAGGAAGTACTTTGTACTACCGATTCTCGACACAAACTGACTTCTTTCACATCTACCATTCTTTCGAAAACTACCGAGTTTCTAAGGCCCAGGGTACAAACCACACCCAAGAAACCGATGACCCAATCTCAGACACCTGCTTCCTTGCCTCAGTCTCAAATGCTTAAAATGGCAGAAGACCTTATAATGCTGATCAGGGGAAGCCAAGCTACCCCTTCTAAAAGAAAGAGATCTGTCCCCAGTAGTTTTATCTGAACAGGAGTCTGATGACTCTGATGCATCTGAATATGAAGGTATGCAACCCCTCTCTGCTTTTGAGAATTCTGATGCAGAGGAATCCACTCCTTCAGCCTCTCCACTGGAGGATTTTACCTTTGTGGAAACCCTTCATACTTTAAGGGTGCATTTATAATGGGAATGTCAGGACTATCCTCAGTCTAAAAAGAGACTCGGAGAATTCTTAAATCTTCCACAGCACAGACCCCTGGCCATTCCCCCTTCCCTGGATGTTGTGGATGATGTTTTCATGGAATCCAGTTTGACTCCTGACACACTCCCTCCTGCTCCCAGAAAACCAGACAGGTATTAGAGTCCTGTCTCTCACAAATTTCTTTTCAGAAATCCTACAGATGACCCTGAAATTATTTTCCAAGGGCCTAAAGGAATTAAAGCAACTTCTGCTAAGAATCCCACCCCCTCAGCTAGGGAATTCTGAGCACTAGACAGATGGGGTAAAAAAGTGTACACCTCTGCTACTGTTGCTATCAGAGCACTAAATTGTCAGTTCCATATGCTAAAGTTTCAGCAACATACCATGGAACTTCTTAAGCAAAAAATATCATCCTTTGCTTGTGCAGAAAATAAAGCGTTACAAGAGTTAATGCATTCTGCAAGTCAAGTAACTAAGCACACCTTACAAGGCGGTTTTGATGCCCTAGAAGCTTCTTCCAGGGCAGCTGTCACTGGTTCTGTCCTTAGAAGGCATGCTTGGCTTAAGGAACAGCCCTTGCCAGACCATGTCAAATCTCTAAATTATTGGATGCACCCTTGCAGAAAGATAACTTATTTGGCACCAAGGCAGACGAGGTCTTAAAAAAGATGGAAGAAAAAGCTAAATCTATGCAGACAGTTAAGGATTTCCTAAAGGTCCAGTCACCCAGGTTCAGTAGGCATTGCCCCTCCAAGCACTGGTCCTTTCCTGTCCCCTCCAGGGCAGTTCAACCCAGACCCTGGGGAGGCAGACCCCCCCCCCCAGACAGCAGCCACAGGTAATGCAGAGATCAAAGAAATGGAGTTCCTCCACTTCAAAACCAGAGAGTGTTAAGCCACCCCCACCATGGTAGGAACTCACAATGACTCTCCTCCACCATCCCCTCCCTCTGCCCACCTGCACTTGCCCCTAGGAGGAAAACTCTGCTTCCACGCAAGCACCTGGGCCACCATTACCAACGACCGCTGGGTCCTCAACATAGTGACCCAAGGATACAGATTTTCTTTCCGCATTCTCCCAATCCCAAAAGGGTTCCCAGATCTTCCACCAAACCAGTGGGTAGAGGCGAAAAAGCAAGTCCTTTCCCTGCTCTATGAGGGCAATAGAGCAAGTTCCTGCAGAACAGATAGGCCAAGGTTTCTACTCCAGATGTTTTCTGGTATCCAGAAAAGAGGGCACCTGTTGCCCCATCCTTGATCTATCCATTCTAAACACCTTCCTGGTGATACTACAATTCAGAAAGCTCACCCTCCAGCAACTACTACCTGTGGTCTCCAGGAATACTTGGCTAGACACCGTAGACCTAAAAGAGGCTTACCTCCACATTCCTATCAGGGAATCATGCAGGAAATATCTGTGTTTCAGGGAAGGATCTCTGCACTTTCAGTTCTCTGCTCTTCCCTTTGGCTTATCTACTGCTCCCAGAGTTTTCACAAAATGTCTTGCTCCCACCATTGGCATTTGCAGACAAAGAAATATACAAATTTACCCATACTTAGACGACGACTGCCTAATCCAGGCAGACAGTCGGAGAAAAGCTGCTCAAGCACCTGGCCTTTGTAAAGTCCCTACTGACCTCCCCATGGTATACTATCAAGGAAAGAAATCCAAACTAGTACCCACCCAAAAGATTATATTCCTGGGAGTAAGGCTGGACACAACATCCCAGATGGCATTCCTTACACCAGAAAAGCAAACTTACCTGACAGCCTACTTCTCTCAACTAGCCACCAGACCCCAGTTATCTGCAAGGAAAATCCTGCAAGCTCTGATGTTCATGGCATCTTGCATTCTACTCATTCCATATGCCAGACTGCATATAAGGAAACTTCAGTGGTACCTAAAAAGCTTTGGTGTCAACACTCTGAAGACCTGGAAACTCTTATACAAATGATACCTTGCCTAAGGAAAGATTTTCTTTGGTGGGAAGCAGCATGCTCCCACAACAAAGGACTACCTTTCTCACCACCACCCCCGCCGCCCAGACCCTCACCGCAGACACATCAGACTATGCCTGGGGTGCACACCTGGATGGCAGGTGCATACAGGGCCAATGGAGCGGACAGCAAATTCATCTGAACATCACCCAAAAAGAGATGTCAGCTGTCCAGCACACATTGACAGCTTTCAGGCCCCTTCTCTCCCCAGGGGATCTCCTGATCAAAACTGACAACATCGCTGTGATGTGGTATATCAACAAGCAGGGAGGGACTCACTCCTACCCTCTATGCAGGCTGGCCATGACCCTTTGGCAAACACCCTCAGCCATGCAGCTACACCTGTTAGCACAATTCCTGCCAGGCTGTCTAAATTCTCTGGCAGACAACTTAATATCTTCTGGACCCACGTGAGTGGCAGCTAGACCAAAGAACCTTCACCCTAATAACTCAGAAAGGGGGCACCCTGAAGGTCAACCTCTTTGCTTCCCACTCCTACCATCAGCTCAGCAAGTTCTGCACCAGGGAGCCTCCCTGCAGGGCCTGGAAAGTGGATGCCCTATCCTTCCCCTGGGTCAACCTCTTGGTTTATGCATTTCCTCCACGACCTCTCATTACTAGGGTACTGCTCAAAATAAGGGAGGAAAAACCAAGGGCAATTCTGATTGCTTCAGACTGGCCTCACCAGCCCTGGTACCCACTGATGCGGAGCCTGTCCCACTGCCACCATGACATCTCCCTCAGACCCCAACCCTCCTGACCGAGAGTGAAGGAGAATTCATGCATCCCCAATTGCAGACCCTGAATTTGGCAGCCTGGCTTATTACCTCACCACTGATCTATCTGCCAATCTCAGTAAATAGGTTCTAGATGTTATTTGTGAGGCTAGATGCCCTAAAACTAGAAAGTCTTATGCTGACAAATGGAAAAGGTTCTGCACCTGGATTCAAGCTAAGGGAGACGATACGGCACAGTCCTCCCTACCTCTCATCCTAGATTACCTAGCTTACCTGCTACACAGTGGTCTCTACTTTTCCTCTATTAAAATTCATGCTTCTGCTATCTCTGCTCATTTCAACACTGAGCACCCACTTTTCTCACACCCTCTCATCAAACCGTTCCTAAGAGGGGCTAGCAACTTGAGGCCACCCAGAAGAGCACCTACCCCTGCTTGGGACCTAAACTTTGTGTTGGAAAAGCTCGCCCTGCCCCCATTTTGAAGCAGCATCTTCAGCAGAGTTAAAGTTTCTCTCCTGGAAGGCAGCCTTGCTTCTGGCCATCACTTCAGCCAGAAGAGTATCCGAGCTGTAAGCACTCATGGCTGTAGAGCCCTTCATTATTTTCCATGCTGCCAGGGTGTCCCTCAGGACTAACCCACCCTTTCATGCCCAAAGTGGTGTCCAGTGTGGCTCTCAACCAATCCATTCATTTGCCCTTCTTCCCAAACCCACAAAACAAGGGGGGAAGTATCCTGCATCTCTAGATGTGCACAGACAGCTCAGATTCTATCTAGACTGGACTAAATCATTCAGAAAGACTAATCAATTGCTAGTCAGCTTTGCTGCAGGGGCAGAGGACAAAGCCATATCCAAACAAACCATTTCCAAGTGGATAGTACACTGCATCCGTTTCTGTTACAAGCAACATGGGAAACCTCCCCCTAAGGAGGTCAGGACTCACTCTACCAGAGCAACCTCCACCTCTGCAGCTTTCCTCAGAGGAGTCCCCACCAGGGATGTCCTGGAGGCTGCAACATGGGCATCTGTTCACACCTTTACCAAGCATTACCACCTGCCTGCCTGTCTTCAAATCCAGAGCAGGCTTTGCCACTGCAGTCTTGCAGGGCATCCTAGCCAGCCCCTAGTCTCCTTGACTGCCTCCACCCTTTTCCCTCAGCTTTGGGAATCAACCCAAATAATGACTGCAACAGTGAATCACGAAGAACATAGTACAGTTGTGTACACTTACCATAAATGTAGATGTTCGAGTGTATTCACTGTTGCAGTCCTGGTTTCCCTTCCTCCATCCCCCTTTTCTCTCTCTCTCTCTCCTTACAAGAAACTTTTTGGTATTTACTTTCTACTGGTGGGGTTCTTCCACTATATCATGCCTCCCACTTGGGGGCTCCTGACAGTGCAAGAACAACTGATATAATGGCGTCGGCTGCCTTACTTTATACTACTGATGACCTGATGTCAGTCCTGAAGCGACAGCATCTAATGCAGAAATACAAAGCCTCTGGTATTCGGGCAGGCCAGGGGCTACCCTGGCAGGGATAACCCAAATGTCATGACAGCAACAGTGAATACACTCGAACATCTACATTTGTGGTAAGTGTACACAACTGTACTTTTTAAGTTTGCTGTTTCTCAGAAAAAAATGTTACAAACCCATTTCCAGCACAACCCCTAACATCTGTGGAGTCAGATTTTCTGAATAGAGTTCTACAGTAAGTGTTAGATTTACTTGTAACCAGAGAAGTTTATTGAACACAGCATAGCTACCATTTTTAACAAACATTTACTGAATCTATAATTGCCCTTTCCAAGCAAAAAACCCTACTCCTGATACCAACCAGCCAAGTCTACAACCAGCAATGCCTCGTTCTCTTTCAGTTTCTACAGCCACTATAAAAAAAAAAACTACTCCAGAAACTAAAACCTACTACACTTGCTGTAGATAACTTACCCAGTGAATACCTCAAAATTCCAGCTGAATCTATAGCCTTCCCAGTATCAATCTTTATAAATAGATCCATTCTCAAAAACAAGGTTCCTTAACTGTGGAAAATTTCCCATGTAATCTGTCAAAGGAAAAATATACTTTAAAAATGATCAATACACGGTAGGTTCAGGTTAAGGCACTTTAATCTTGCAGCAAGGAGACAAAAACGCTCTAATACAGAGTTTGTCTAACTGGAATCAGGAAATGCAGGCATTTTTATACATTTTCTAATAAGTCATTGACTACCAAGCTGACGTAGTAAATCACAAGTTTTAACATCATCATTTCGTAGTGCTTGTTTATACGATTTTCTGCTTGTACTATCAATTTTTGTGAAAAACTTCCTAAGAAAAACAACGTGGCCTTGGCTACCACCGGTTAGATATATGCAGTGTTACCATTCAAGGTACTATGGCTAATTTGAGCACAAAGCAAGTATAGATTGCAGTTCATTTCTCCAACAGTCCTTTGTCTATGTTATCTCTAACTTCTGCAGCTGTGCATGTTCTCATACTTCGAACAGAGCTGATTGTTTAAAATCATTACATTACAGAATATAGCATTGTTCATTCTTTGCTTCCTGACCTAGCAGATAATCACCTGCTTCTCAAGTACATTTCCAAAAGGCATAAACATGAATATTGCTGTGCTAGCAATTACTAGGTCAGAGGGCATCTTGCAAGTTTCAGAAAGCACACTGCAGTTTCAAAAGCATCTTTTAGTCTCATATGAAATTCAGCTGTATATAAAACAGTGCATATAAAATAGAATGAAAAACATGTTAACTCATTTAGTTTCTAATTAGCATTAAGCACACACATTAATACATATTTTTCTGACATCTCCCCCCTGTTAATACTTTTTAATTCTATTTTCAAAAGAATAAACAGTTTGTTTCTTCTCCTAACCTCTTCCATTCAGGATTTGCAGTTAAGAGAGTCATTCAGTTTAAACTTATGAAAGTGTTTCACTTTTCAATAATTCTTCAATTTCAGTACATTCATACAAAGTCTCAGAAACTGATATATCTATAAACTCTTTGATTAACTTTTTCATGCAGGGAATACCACAACAAATGCATGCTCCTAATAGGAGTAATCCCACACAAATGGCAATCAGGATGTTCATTAGGATGGAACCCCACCCCCAAACAAATTCTGGAAAAAGTCCGTCAGAGGGTTTGGGCCTGGTTTGGTCATGGTCGACACTTGCTGGATCACCTCAAGATGGTCGTTTATTTCATGCTGGTTGTCAGGAATATACGAACAGCAGTCTTCTTTGATTAAAGCGCACGTACCACCTTTCGCCGCTAGGGTGAAGTCAAGAGCCATGCGATTCTGAAGCACCACAGTTCTCATAGCATTCAGTTCATCAGTCACTAATTCGAGAGCAGAAAAAGTTGCATTGCTCATAACTTCGAGAAGTTTAGAGTTTTTTCAGTTCCCAAATCAATTTCACTGCGCCATATGCAGAGGCTATGCCTGCCCATGATATAATGGTGTCACTCAAGTCCCCGTGAGTCAGTTTATCTTTGTTTTTTATGGAGTTATGGTTTCTCTATCCTGCTTTGATTCATCCTACTGGATTCCCGGGTCTCTTAATTGGACTTCTAGGTTTACTGCTGACCTCTCTGACGTTTCAAATTTTTCCCTGAGGCAAAGCTGCAGTGTGTTGTATGGCCGGAACCAGGTAGCCCAAAAAGCAACTGCCGGACCAATTCTCAGGTAGCCATTTATATGCTTTTTTCCCACAAACAAAATAACAATTCTCTGCTTTAGTATTGATATAAGCTTGCCCTGCATGAAACATTTTCTTATCAATAATAGAAAGCTGCTTTAAATGAACAGGATTATGTTGTATCTCATCAACATTTATATGCATTTTAGCAAAATATGCATCATAGTTTGTATCACAAATAGTTTTAGTCTTACTGGGTTTAATATAACATTTATAAGAAACAGTCACATTGCAATTGCTCCAACCCACCCGAATAGTGTCATTCTTGTAAAAACATACAATCCCTTTTTGTGTAACAGGTAGGTACAATGCTATTTTGTCTTGTGATTTCACAGGTGTAGTATCAAAAATCAAGTTTTTCCAGGTCTCATTGACCCCTAGGGGGACAGCAGTCATTAATAATGATGTCAGTATGCTGTCGGTATAGCTGTGCAAATCCAGCAGTTTGAAATATTGAAAGTCTCAGCATACACATATTTAATTGCTTGGTAAGTGTTAAAGTTTGGATGCCAGTCTATGAGTAATGCATCACGTTTCATCAGTTCAACTCTTGTGGCTGGGAAAAGGAAAGGCCACAACAAAAAGATCAATGTTATCAGTATAGCTATCAGAATAATCATGCAAATTGTCTGAGGTTGTTCTGCATCTCTGTTTACTCTATACCTGGTCATTTTGTTCTTGTTGTACAACAGTAACAAGGTTTTTGTCCAGTTCAAAGTTCTTAACCAGTTTACAATGTGTCAAATGAATCCAGGACGCTCGCTCTGCGATCTTGACTGCAGTGGGTGTCGACAGTAGTACCTGGTATGGCCCTTCCCACTTCGGAGAACTCCAGTTCTTTTTCTTCACGATCTTCACCCAGACCCATGTGCCTGGGGCTACTGCTGCTTCCGATGGTCTGGTTTGCTCTTTATCTGAAACAGAATTTAACTGCAAAAGTTTGTTATTCAAAAATTGCCTCATATACTCTGCAAGTGAACTGTCAGCCTCCTGCTCTGCAGGCATGAGAGGTTTCCATTGAGGTGTATAATATGCCCTCCCAAACAGAATTTGAAAAGGAGTTAACCCTTTTGCATTTGGAACAGTTCTCATGCTCAACAGTGCCAGAGGTAGACAGTGCACCCAGTTCTTTTGTGTCTCACTAATCAATTTCCTAAGCTTGTTTTTCAAAACCCCATTATGCCTCTCTACTAATCCTGCAGATTGGGGGTGGTATGCGCAATGATTTTTCAGAGAAATCCCGAAATAACGGCTGAGTTGTTGTATAGTTTGATTTACAAAGTGTGTGCCATTGTCACTATAAATCTTTTCCGGTATGCCAAATCTAGGAATAATTTCTTTAACGAGGACTTTTGCAACAGTAGCTGCATCTGGATTTTTAGTTGGAATAGCTTCCACCCATTTGGAACACTTATCTATAATGACAAGGCAGTACTTCTTATTTTCGCATTTGTTCAGTTCTATAAAATCCATACAAATAGTATGGAACAGATACGGTGGTGTAGGGAAACTCCCTTGCTTAGGTTTCAATGTCCCTTGTGCATGATGCTTGTTACAAACATGGCATGCTGCACAAAAATTTTTTGTGTACTTTGTAAATCCATACATCGTAAACACTCGATTCACTAACTGTACCACCCCCCTGTTGAGACATGGCACTGCCTATGGCTCAACAAAGCTGCATATCTAAACAAGTTAGATGGCAAAATCGGTTTCTTCTCTTTGGAGATGTACAGTCCCTTCTCAAGGATTTCTCCTCGTTTTATCCACTTTTGTTTTTCTACATTTGTAGTAAGTGTCTGCATTGTTTTTAACATTTCTAAGTCTAAAATTTCAGATGGTTGTAATTCCTCACTCAAAAGAAATACTTCTGAAGCTGAAGCTGCTTGTTTTGCAGCTGTATCAACCCTCGCATTACCTTTTGAAATTCTATCCTGTTGCTTGGTATGAGCTACGCATTTGCAAATAGCTACTTTCTGAGGTAACTGAATAGAGCCTAACAAGTCTAAAATAAATTGCGCATGGTTAATTGGTTTACCAGTAGATGTTATCATTCCTCTATTTTTAAACTGCTGAGCAAAAACATGTACAGTAGAAAAAGCATACTGACTGTCAGTAAAAATGTTCACTCTCTTACCTTTTGCCAAGGTACATGCCGTTGTCAAAGCAATCAATTCTGCTGCTTGTGCAGATAAGTTGTGTGGTAAAGACTTTGCTTTTAAAATTTCATAATCAGAAACTACTGCATACCCCACTAGATTCTGTCCTGTAGGACCCCTCCTGCATGAGCTGTCCACATAGTATGTCACCTCGGCATCATCCAAGGGAACATCTGTAAGATCTTTTCTAGTTAGTGTCTTTTGCTCAATCTCCTGCAGACAGCAGTGTGGTTTGCCATCTGCAGGGGTTGGGAGCAAGGTTGATGGATTCAGAGTTGTGCATCGTTCAATTGTCATATGAGGTTGGCTCAACAGTATAGTCATACAGGAAAGATGTCTAGCAGGAGAAAGATATGCTACTTTTTCTTGCAGTAAAATAATCGTGACTGCATGAGGCACTCTCAATGTGAGAGGGTGGAACAATACTACTGAGGCTGAAGCCTGCACTGCCATTGCAGCTGCGACTACTGCTTGTACACAGTGGGGCAAGGATCATGCCACTGGGTCTAGCTGTGATGAATAGTAAGCTATGGGGCATTGTTTGTCCCCATGCTGTTGTGTTAACACTGATGTCATATAACCTTGCTTACAATCTACAGTTTGGAAAAATAGTTTATGATAGTTTGGTAATCCTAAAACTAATGAAGAAGCTATCAATTGTTTCAATTTGCAGAAAGCTGATTCTGCTTCTGGTGTCCACTGTAATAAATTTTGCACTGCCATAGGCTTTTTGAATATCAAGTTGGTCAGCGGAGCAGATTCCAAAGCATAGTTTGGAATCCAACTCCGACAAAAGTTAGTAGTACCCAGGAAGGACATCATTTCCTTCTTGGTAGTTGGTTTTGGTGCTTGTAATATTGCTGATGTCCTTCAAGGATGCATCTGCAGTCATTACAAATGGGTTGTCCTGTCGTCAGGCAGCCCTTTGGTCGGCCGGATTCCAAAGTCTGGGTCTGGCTTCGGCTGGTGTCGCACTTCACCCGACGTCATTGCGGCAGTTTTCGGGTATAAAGGCATCAGCCGACGCCATTTTCCTCAGTCTTTCTTGCTGCGTGGTGCCCGAAGCAGAAGCTGTTCGCAAGTGCCGGTCGGTCAGATCCAGAGATTACTTCTACCGAATACTACTTCGAAGACTTCTATAAAGCTAAGTACCCCGTTGGGGACTCTTTCTTGCCTCAGCCGATGTCAGAGAAAGTTAATAACTGTTTATCTTGTGGGAAACAAATACCTCATAAAGATTTCCACTCCTACTGTATTCATTGTCTAGGCCCACACCACGACGTAGCAGCTTGTCTAGCCTGTGCTTCTTTTAACCGGTGGATGCTGAGACGTCGCTCGGACTTTGCTGAACAGATTTTCGGCTCCGATTTTGCCTACATTATGCCGTCGGATCCTCCGACTACGCAAATATCTAAGAAACGCAAAGAAAAGGACCGACACTCGCGGTCCGCGGTTTCGGCTGAAACCACGGCCAAGCAATCCGCGAGTGTCTCGGTTTTGTCCGAAACCGAGCAAGCGGTTCTTTCTTCTGCCGACAACTTGCCTTCTACCGAGGCCTCTTCCATTCTGGTAGAAACGGCTTCTGAAATCCAGCCTTCTGTTGCGATTTCACAGGATTTATCAGACACCATTCCACTAGATATTTCTTCTCCTGCACGTGGAGCTGCTAGGCCTCCTCCAGCTATGTCTATTAAGGCCTTTGCCAGGGCTAAAGCAGCCAAAACTTCCAAGCCAGTGCCTGCCAAGCCCCCCTCTCACAGGCCCAGCACCAGCTCCCATATGCTTTCTTTGGCACAGGATCTCATCACTTTAATCCGGGGATCCCAGCCTCATCCAGACAGGGCCTCTCTCCCTCCTCCAGAAAAGAGGCCTAGAGCAGAGCCCCCTGAGCCAGTAGCCACAGATGACTCTTCTGATGATTCAGAACATTCTGATCCTCCTGAGGCTTCTTATTCTCCTTACGAAGATTCCGATGCTGAGGAGTCCATCCCTTCAGCCTCTCCTCCTGAGGAATTTTCCTTTGGGGAAACCTTGCATGCTATGAGGGAACAATTCCAGTGGCAGGGCCAGGATTTCTCAGACTCAAGAAAAAGGCTTAGGACCTTTCTACACTTACCACAGCATAGGCCTTTAGCTATTCCTCCAGTTCTATCTGTTGTTGATGATGCATTTAATGATGCTTGCACTTCTCCTGATACTTTGCCTCCAGCTCCTGCTAAACCAGATAGGTACTACAGGGTCCCGGACACTCATCACCACTTATATAAGGCCCCTTTTGCAGATCCAGAGACTATCTCCCAGGGCCCTAAAGCTGTAGCAGCTACTTCTTCTAAAAAACCCCTCCCCTCTGAAAGGGATTCCAGGTCCTTAGAGAGATGGGGTAAAAAAGTTTACACCTCTGCTACTTTGTCAGCTAGAGCTTTGAATTGCCAATTCCATATGATTCAATATCAAGAGTTTATGCTTGACCAGTTGACTAAAAAGCTGTCCTCTGAAGAATCTTTAGATAAAAAGTATGTTCAAGAACTGTTACATAACATTCAGCAGGTTAGTAACCATTCTTTAAAATGTGGCTATGATGCACTGGAGGCTTCCTTTAGATCAGCCATGACGGGCACAGTTATAAGGAGGCATGCATGGTTGAAAGAACAGGCATTACCAGACCATATCAAATCTAAGCTTTTGGATGCACCTATGGACAAGGTCAATTTATTTGGTGCCCCCGCACAACAGGTTCTCAAAAAGATGGAAGAGAAAGCAAAATCTGTGCAAACCGTAAAAGATTTCTTACAAGTTCAACCTCCAAGGTTTAGCAGGAATTGGCCCTCCAAGAATTGGTCCTTTCCGGAGTCCTCTAAGGCACAAAGAGGCAGGAATAGGCGCTCTAGAGGCAGAAACCAAACCAGAGGTGCCTACAGGGGTCGCCAGTGGCAGGGTAACAACCAACGAGGCACGGACACAGCCACCACCACTACAACAACTCAATCACAGTGACTTGGCGGTGACACCGCCTACCAGGGAACAACTAGAAGCACCCTTAGGCGGAAAGCTAACCTTATTTTTAACTGGCACTGCATTACAAGAGAAAAATGGATTTTGCAAACTATAGACCAGGGTTACAGGTTCCACTTCCATACTCTACCAGGAAAGAGAGGAATGCCGAACCTACCACCTACTCAAAGGGCAGAAGCTCTAAAACAAATATCTCAATTATTAAGAATGAGAGCTGTGGAAAAGGTACCACCCATGGAGCAAGGGAAGGGATTTTACTCCAGGCTCTTCCTGGTACCAAGAAAAGAAAACAAATGGAGGCCTATTCTAGATCTGTCTGCTCTAAACACATTCCTCATTGTCCCAAAATTCAAAATGCTGACTCTACAGCAGCTTTTTCCCATGCTGGGCAAGGAGTCTTGGCTGGTAACTCTAGATCTCAAGGAGGCATACCTGCACGTCCCCATAAGACCAATTTGCAGAAGATACCTCAGATTTCTTGCAGGATCAGAGCATTATCAATTCTCAGCATTGCCCTTTGGCTTATCTACTGCGCCCAGAGTGTTCACGAAATGCCTGGCATCAGTAATCGCTCATTGCAGACTTCAGGGGATTCAAATCTATCCCTACCTGGACGACTGCCTGATACAAGCGGACAACAAAAACAAATTAACAGAAGACTTACAAAGAGTCATCTACCTGCTTCAAGCCCTGGGATACACAGTCAATTCAGAAAAGTCAAGGCTGATTCCATCCCAAATAATAACTTTTCTGGGTGCAGAACTGGACACATCCAAACAAATGGCATTTCTAACTGCAGAAAAGAAAGAACAACTTCCTCTCTACTTTTGGCATTAACAAAGCAGAGCCATCTAACTGCAAGAAAAGTGTTACAAGCTCTAGGCTTCATGGCATCCTGCATAATCCTGGTCCCTCATGCCAGGCTTCATATGAGAAAGCTACAGTGGTACCTAAAGAATTTGTGGTCTCAGCACAAGCACAGCCTGGAAACCAAAATTCCAATGATTCCATGCCTGAAACAAGAGTTCTCATGGTGGGCACAGGCCTGCCAATCAAACACAGGACTGCCCTTCAGCAAAAGTCATCCAAGACAAACTATCACGACAGATGCCTCAGACCTCGGTTGGGGGGCACACATGATGGACAAGTGCATTCAAGGCCTATGGACTCAAGACCAACTGCATCTGCACATAAATCTAAAAGAAATGATGGCAGTAAAATTGGCAATCCAGGCATTCAGACCTCTTCTCCACGAAGGCCAGCTGTTGATAAGGACAGACAACACCACAATTATGTGGTACATCAACAAACAGGGAGGCACACACTCATACCCCCTATGCCGGCTGGCATTAGACCTATGGGATGTGGCTCTGGGTTACAACCTTCAGTTACAGGCTATTTATGTTCCAGGGAAGGAAAACATTCTGGCAGACATATTAAGCAGAACTATGACAGATGCCCACGAATGGATGTTGCATCCGGACATCTTCAAAGCCATCACAAGAAAATGGGGATTACCACAAATAGACTTGTTTGCATCCCCATGCAATCACCAGTTGAAGAAATTCTGCACAAGGACTTACCACCCACTTGCTTGGAAGGTGGACTCCCTATCCTTCAGTTGGAAAAGCATGACAGCATATGCATTCCCACCACTTCCTTTGATACACAAAGTGCTTCTCAAGATCAAAGAGGAACGTCCGAGGATCATTCTGATAGCCCCAGACTGGCCAAGACAACATTGGTACCCACTTCTGAGGAGCATGTCCAGGGAACAAATATGGAAATTACCACTGATCCCATTGCTGCTGACACAGAACAACTACAACATTCTGCATCCAAGCCTAAAAACTCTGCAACTAACTGCCTGGAACATCACATGACAGAAATTAGCACAAATGTATCACAAAGGGTTAAGGACATAATCCTGGAGGCTCGTAGACCTTCAACAAGAAAGAATTATGCAGCAAAATGGAAAAGATATCTCATCTGGAGCACTGCAAAAGGGCAAGATGTGACTCTGGTGAACATAGCCAACATCCTGGAGTACTTGGCTGAGCTCTACCACACAGGACTGTCCTATTCCTCCATCAAGATACATGCATCAGCTATTTCGGCACAATACAGCTTGGATCCTCCTGTCTTCTCGCATCCTCTGCTCAGACAGTTTCTGAGGGGAATTAAAAATGTAAAACCTCCCAGGAAACCTCCATTGCCAGCATGGGACTTGAACTTTATGCTAGAAAAACTGACTCTGCCTCCTTTCGAGCCAGCAGCTACAACAGACTTATAATACCTATCCTGGAAGACTGCCTTCCTGCTGGCAATAACTTCAGCAAGAAGGGTCTCTGAACTACAAGCATTAATGGCAGTACAACCCTTCCTGATCTTCCACCAATATAGAGTGTCCATGAGAACAAATCCTACATTTATGCCTAAGGTGGTATCCAGAGTCTCTTTAAATCAGGCTATCCACCTTCCTACTTTCTACCCCAATCCACAGAACAGGGGAGAAAAACTCTTGCATACCTTGTATGTACACAGACAATTACGCTACTACCTGGACAGGACAAAAAACAATACAAAAACTGACCAGCTTCTGGTAGCTTATGCAACAGGAAAAGAAGGAAAACCAATTTCTAAACAGACAATCTCCAAATGGATAGGAAATTGCATTAGACTGTGTTACTCCTACCATGGAAATAAAACTCCAGAGAACATCAGGCCTCACTCCACAAGGGCCACAGCCACTACCACAGCTTTCTTACGAGGAGTGGCTACCAAGGACATTATAGAGGCTGCTACTTGGACCTCCGTGCATACATTTGCCAAGCATTATAACTTACCTCTATATTCTAGATCCCGTGCTGGCTTTGCCACTGCTGTTTTGCAAGGGATCCTGACTACACCATAATCTATTCTCATTTCCTCCTCCCCTAGTTTAGCTGTGGTATTCTACCCATTTGTAATGACTGCAGATGCATCCTTGAAGGACATAGTACAGTTTTGTACCTACCATAAATGTAGATGTCCGAGAGGAATGCATCTGCAGTCGGGATTACCCACCCTCCTTCCCCTCTGAGGTACTCCTAGGGTACTTACCAATCTTCAGCTAGCTTGGGGGGGATCTATTATGGTGTATTTGTTTGTATATATGTACATACATGTTTATTTTGTGTGTTTGCTCTCTACTATTTGGAAACTTTGGCATTTATCCAAATTTAGCCTACCAAGAGGGCACCTGGCATCTGGGGCAAGAAACACTGAGGAAAATGGCATCGGCTGATGCCTTTATACCCGAAAACTGCCGCAATGACGTCGGGTGAAGTGCGACACCAGCCGAAGCCAGACCCAGACTTTGGAATCCGGCCGACCGAAGGGCTGCCTGACGACAGGACAACCCATTTGTAATGACTGCAGATGCATTCCTCTCGGACATCTACATTTATGGTAGGTACAAAACTACTTTTTTCTGTCTTCATCTAATATTCTGCCTTCTTTGGATATTACATATCCCAGGTATTTGACCTGTTTTTTTCCAAAGTTGCAGTTTGTTTTTGTTTACCTTGTGTCCTTGACTGGCTAAAAATTGTAGTAATGCTATGGTATCCTCTCTGCATTCTTGCTGGGTGGGGGCTGCCAGCAGAATGTCGTCTACATAAAGTAAACTCTGACTGCCTTTCAGTGGGATAAATCCCACCAGGTTACTTGCCATTTCCTGTGCGAATATTGTTGGACTTTCACAATATCCCTGTGGTAGTCACATATATGTATACCTTTTCCCCTGAAATGTAAATGCAAACCAATGTTGGCTGCCAGGGTGTATCAGTATTGAGAAAAATGCATTGCTAATATCTACCACAGAAAAATACTTTTGTTGAGGTTTCAAATCATTCAATAAAGTGTGTGGATCTGGCACCGCAGGTGCCCTGGGTATAACTGCATCATTTACAGCTTGTAAATCTTGGACCATACGCCATTCTCCGTTTGCTTTCCTAACAGGAAATAAGGGTGTATTACATGGTGAATCGGGAGATTCTATCAAGACTCCTTCCGTAAGTAAGGCTGCTATTATAGGTTTGATTCCTATTTCTGCATCCTTTCTCAAGGGATACTGTCTCTTTTGAGGTCTAAATGCTGATTTTGGCGTAATAGTAACTGGTCCTGTTGTACGAATAAGTCCTACATCTGATTTCCCTGTTGACCAGAGAGTCTCTGGTATGTCTCGTAAGGCTTTTTCCTCTTCCTCTAGTAAGAGTGCTATTCAGCTGTCCTCACTTGCCTGTGAGTGTACAGCTGGGTGTGTCTGCGTTATCCAATTTAGTTTCTGCTTTTGTACTCCCTGTTTAGAAAGTTCTAACTCTGCTTTTCTCACCTTGTGACTTTTTCTCCTAGGTCTGCCCACTTCACATTTCTATCTTTAGTTAAACTCACATGTGGTAATCGATTAGATTTGTAAAGTGCTAGGAATTCCTGGAGCAATGAACAGCTCACTACACTGTTTCCCGTACAAATTTCGTAATACTAATCTGTTAGCATGGTTTCTAAACAGTTCTTGCTCATATTCTTTATCAGGTCCTGGTTTGCTACAGTAATATAGAGGGCAATGCAACAAATGTTGTTTATCAGTGTCAAGGGAGGGGGATTTACTGATGGCTACACTCATCAATTCTTCGGTTACTGCCCCTGGACCAGTCGTAACTTAGCCCTGGCTGTACCAATAAAATGTTTCACCCTCCGGTCGCACTACAAAAGTATCCATTTGTCGCTGTGCTTCCATACCCTGCATAGTTGGAACTACGGCTATGCCAAATATCTGCATTAGGTCTCTGCCCAAGAGATTCACTGGGCATTTTGCAGAAACAACAGTTTTGTTTTTCTGGGTCATCCCTGAAACTGGGTCAGTTATCGGTATGTTGTGGGAGAGTGGCTCCCGATACAGCTGTCCATTAGCTGCTTTCACTAATATGTAGTCAAGTGATTCTGAATTTTCTGGTAGTTTGGAAGGATGTATCAGGGTCCGTGAAGCCCCTGAGTCACACAGGAATTTAATTTCCCTCCCCTCTACCAGAAGTGTAACTTCTGGTTTTGTGTCTGCTAAGTAGAGCTCTAGGCTCAATAATGCTAAGTCCAAAATTTCATTTTCTTCATTATCTGTTTTTTCATGCACATCCTCTACCTCTTCTATCACGTCCTCTACCCCTTCTACTACATTTGCACTTGTCTTTTCTTGTTTATTACTTTCCAGTGATTCTTGACTACCATATAGTCAGTCCTCACCCTCCTTGTCTTCTGTGGTTACCTTTTTATTTTGCCTGCAATCCCTTGCTAAAAGTCCCTTTTTCCCGCATTTAAGACATTCACCCCTTTTCATTCTCTCTTCAAAGTCCTCTGATCGTTTATCAGATTGTTTCCCTGGGTATTTTTCTTACCCTTCTTCCCAGTTTGTACTAAAAAGACTTCTGATCCGTCTTCTACTGCAAATACTTGAGTTTTAATTTTTCTTTTTGCTATTAAAATGCCTTTCGGCATGTCTTGCATATTCAAGTAATGACTGTGATCTACTTGTACGATGATCTACCATGTGCTTTGTAATAAAGCTGCTAATGGGTGCAATTCTGCCTTTCAAAAAATGCATTCTTTAGCTGCTGCTCATATGGGGAATCATGTGTTTTGGCTTCAGGTACCTGCATTCCACAATGGTTATTAAAACATTCTAATAATCTGGCATAATACCTAGCAACAGTTTCACCTTCTTGTTGTATGCATTGACTAATGCAAGTCCAATCAGCCCTAGGCTTCCATTTCTCAGAGATTTGGTCTGTCAGACCTTTCACTCTGTTGTCCAGTTCTGCGTTACTATGTGGGAGTGGTCTAAGCTCTGCGTCACTGGGATTCCAGTTGTCACTGATCATGTGCCAATCTGGACCTACGATTTGTCTACTTTCTCTACTTCCTCTCCATTCAAATGGTAACAACCTCATGCTCTGTAAGTCTTCTAAGAATTTTCTAAAATTAACTTTTGGATGGGGAATTCCCTCTGTGGCTTTCCGGATGTCTTCCGGTGTCCACGGTCTATATACTAGAAGAGTTGGGTCCTGTCCTGCCTGCGGATTTGGCACTTCTATGAGTGGACATATCTCTTCTTCACTCATAGCTTGTGAATTTGTATTCATTTCATACAATTCAATATCCCCTCTTAAGTTGCGCACTCGAGACCTGGTCTCGATAGGATCTCTGACAAACGGTTTTGGTTTTGCAGGAACAGCTGGGTATAGCGGAGGTGGATCAGCTTGTCCACTCGCTTCATATTCTGGTAAGGGAAGCGGAGGGGGCGGAGGGGCTGTTGCTATTACCAAGTTATTGTCTTCTTTATCTAAAAACATTGCTTTTGAATTTTTAATCTTTTGTTCCCTGTGGTTTGCTTCCTCAAGCCACCTGTGTGCCTGAGGGACTCCTAATTGTCGTTGCTTTTTTAGCTGACCTTTCGCGTCTGTTTTAAATTGTCTAACAAGTTTAATAAGTGAAGGTTTATTTAAATTTCCATCAAATTTGTACTTATTAACCCATTTTGTATAATACCTAACATTATCGTCACGGTGTAATTGCATATATTTCGCGTCTTCGGTTAAGGGCGGGTCTCGGGAACTTTTTGTGCACTGATTTCCCATGTTGCCTTAGCTAAGTTAGAAATTGTTACGTAACCCTTTTTATCACGTGGTACCATGATTTACACCTTTTCACAGTTTATCTAGAATGATTGCCTACATATTCTGTTTCCCTGATCTATGACAAGACAGCAATCTTTTTTGTCCCTGATCTGCACATGCAAATCTCCCTGACAAAAACAATACTGTAACAAGTCCCTGATCTAAAACAGAAAAAGGTAAATTCCTCCTTACCTGAGCCTCCGTGTCTTGATCCCACCGGAACGTTGACTCATCCTCCAATCACAGATCAGAAACACTGGCTGGCCTCTTTTGAACGACAATTCAGTCGGAGGTCTTTTAAAGCAGAAGAACCGATGTGGCCACTTCTGTGTACGGGTTCATGCCACCGGGCCCAATTCTGACCTGAGCCAGAGTGAGAGATATGTTTCCGGTCCGAAGGACCAATCTGTCAAAGGAAAAATATATTTTAAAAATGATCAGTACATGGTAGGTTCAGGTTAAGGCACTTTAATCTTGCAGCAAGGAGACAAAAATGTGCTAATACAGAGTTTGTCTAACTAGAATCAGGAAATGCAGGCATTTTTATACATTTTCTAATAAGACATTGCCTACCAAGCTGACGTAGTAAATCACAAGTTTTAACATCATCATTTCGTAGTGCTTGTTTATACGATTTTCTGCTTGTACTATCAATTTTTGTGAGAAACTTCCTAAGAAAAACAACATGGCCTTGGCTACCACCGGTTAGATATATGCAATGTTACCATTCAAGGTACTATGGCTAATTTGAGCACAAAGCAAGTATAGATTGCAATTCATTTCTCCAACAGTCCTTTGTCTATGTTATCTCTAACTTCCGCAGCTGTGCGTGTTCTCATACTTCGAACAGAGCGGATTGTTTAAAATCATTACATTACAGAATATAGCATTGTTCATTCTTTGCTTCTTGACCTAGCAGATAATCACCTGCTTCTCAAGTACATTTCCAAAAGGCATAAACATGAATATTGCTGTGCTAGCAATTACTAGGTCAGAGGGCATCTTGCAAGTTTCAGAAAGCACACTGCAGTTTCAAAAGCATCTTTTAGTCTCATATAAAATTCAGCTGTATATAAAATAATGCATATAAAATAGAATGAAAAACATGTTAACTCATTTAGTTTCTAATTAGCATTAAGCACACACATTAATACATATTTTTCTGACATAATCCCACTTCATAAAGGGGGACCTTCCACAGAACTGACAAACTGTTGGCCAATTGCTATTCTTTCACCTCTTTCTAAGCTCTATAAAAGGTGTATTCGTCTAAACACTCAGGTTTCGCCCATCTCATAGTACCACTACAGATGTCTTATCCTTCACTAATATCGTAAACCATCGCAGGAATAACAACTTTGTATCTGCCATCTTTCTAGACCTATCAAAAGCATTTGATATGGTCTCCCATGCCAAACTAATAGATGTACTAACTGAGCTATCCTTCTCACCATCTGCCAAAGCTTGGTTTCATAACTATTTATCTGGCCATCAACGATCTGTTCTATGGCAAGGTGACCTCGTTCCACACCTTCCTTTATCCATCGGTGTCCCCCAAGGATCTGTCTTAGGCCTTCTCCTTTTCTCCCTCTTCAATAATAATCTACACACAGCTACTCTACATGGTTCTGTAACACAGTATGCAGATGATTCAGCACTTATCTATGCTGCCACTTCTCCATCAGCTCTTCATTCTCAAACACAGTAATCTTTCAGTTCTGTTGAAACATGGTTAGTCAATGCCCATCTAATCCTGAACACAAACAAAACTAAATTATTACTCTTCCAGCCTAACAAGGCATCTATCTCATGCCCAGCATTTAACATAATAGCCAAAGACAATACTGTCCTCTTCCCAACAACCCATACAAAGCTTCTTAGAGTGGAAATAGACAATAATTTAACATTTGACTTACATGTGTCCCTAACAATAAAAAAGTCTATAAGAAACTTAGAAGTCTATGTAAGCACAAAAACGTTCCTGACCAAAATGGCCAAAATTACATTAGCACAAACCCATCTGCTCTCCACTCTACTGTATGGGTCTTCAGTTTTAACTAATGTTAGGAAAAATGACCTATCTAAGCTAGAAGCATAGTATAATAAAATTTCTAAGTTTGCATCTGACTGCCCATATAGAGCACATCATTGTACAGCTTTAAGGATACTAGAATGGCTCGAGCTCCCCAACCTTGTTCTTTACAACCAACTCTCAAAATTGTAACACAACCAACCAGAATCTGTGCATTACAAAATCTCATCCTTCCTTACAGTTCCAGCAGACCACTTTGCTCTAACAATAAGAACTTATTCACCGTCTCCAGGAGATTATTTATTTTCCATCTGGATATCTCATATATGGAACTCCCTAACTCCATTCTCTGAATCTCATCCACTAACCACTTTAAGCCATTACTTAAAGCTTATCTAAAAAATATCTGGCTGTGTTCCTGTACTAACCTCTCGTGAATGCTCTGATACATCAAAGTATACCCCAACCATATCCAGCTTCTTCCCTAGTGTTTAATCCTTTATTCCTACCAACCTGTCTTAACCTTATATCTTGACACAAGTCATACTTTACAAATAGTACTATGTTCAAGCCTAGGTTTTGTTGTCAAGATGTAATGTGTATTTTCTTATATATACTACATTTTGTTTAGTTTTACAGTATTGATTATTGTAATGTGTGCATTAAAATTTACTGTTACTCATGGAGCTTTTCTCCCCCGGGCCTCCGTTGAAAAAGGACCTGTGTCCAGTCGGACTTTCCCAATAAACAAATGTTAAATAAATAAATAATTAAATAATGCAGATGCTTTTATGACAAGTCATCTTCAGTTAGTGGCATAGATGATCTTGCCTCTCTGATAGAAAAGCGAGTGATTTCTGTTTCACATTCTTGTTTTATTTGTTTGATTTATTGTTTGTTTGTTTTATTACTTGTGGCACTTCAACTACACAAAACCCATGAACTGCAGAGTTCCAGAGAAAAAGCTTCCACGGTGACAACATAAACTTAACTAGTGTGCAAATAGAAATGAGAAAAACATTCAGGAATGGTATGCAGAATGGGGAAAGTATGACAATTATATAGATTTTGACATGCAAATGTAGAATTCATTTAGTGCGTTATATCATTATTCATAAGTACGAATTTATACAATTTGTGAGAAGTTTCTGAAGCCAGGTGACATGGGCAAAATTTTAGCAAGCACTGCAGGACGAACCTGTTGCAGGAATTGTTTTACCTTTAACTTGCAATGAGTCAAAATAGTAATCATATTGTTTGATGAGTCATGGGAGGGGTGGCGGCATGAAATGGTAGAGAGGATAAGTGAATAATAAGAAAAAAAGATGTTACGTAAAAGGTTGAGGTAGTAGGGTTTTAGAAGGTGAAACAGTCTGAAGGTAAAAAGTAGACACAAGGGAAAATGGAGGATGACATATTTTCATAGCTCATAATTTCTCTGAAATGTTGCAGCCAAGACTAAAGTTTAGAGAACAGATTAAAGAATACAGTGGAATATTAAATATAGACCGAGTTTTTATGCTGTTTTTGTGTGTTTGATAAATTATTACTTATGACATAGGTAATCATACACTTATGTAAATGAAAAAAAAACATATTGACTTTAATTTTAGTTGCAGACATTATGCATCACTTATAATCTATCTAGTTACTGTCAAACATTTCATAGCTCATTCAAATCCTGCCATCTTTTAAACCTCTTTCCTCATCTGCATGTATTGCTCCCACAATTTCCATTTTTTTCTGTGTAATTTGCTCTTACCCTTTTTTTCTAAAGAACCAATTTCCACTTGTTTTATCTTTGTTATTATGGTCACTATTTCTAGTACAGTTGGTTTAAACTTTGGTTTCCATTTCCTAATAATTGTTTTTTTGGCAGCCACCATAATTAGACTCAGTAAGGCCTTACTATGTCTAGGCAATTATGATTTTGTATCATAGCTCAAAAAATGATTTCCTTAGTCATACCAATTTACTTACCCCCATGTTTCTGACAGAGTAGTCTGCAGGGAATTTTTACAGTCTGCCAGTTCATTACACTCCCAGAAAATATGTTCCAATTATCTATATCTTCCTCATCACACCTCCAAAATTTGATATCTACCTGGGGAAAAATTCTTTGGAAGTCTACTTGGGGTATAAAAATACCTATGTAAACACTTCCAAGCAAAGATCCTAAATCTTCTAGACTTGCTTATTTGGGAGAAATACATACATCCCCTCATTGATTATGAATTGCTTATCCATTCTCTCTTCCCAATCCTTTCTAAACTCCTCTGATTAAGTCTTATAGTTATACAGTATTTTATAAGCTCTACTAATGACTAATTTTTTAACAGCAGCTTCTATTCCAGATTCTACTAAAAATGCTACTGGCACTGGTCTTTTGCGTAGTTTGTCCTGTCCATCATAATATTTTTGATTTTCTGATAACTCACTCCTGTTCACAGACTGCCAGTGTACCAGGCATAAAAATGCATATTAATGTAAACCTTGTTCTCTGAACTTTTTAAATGAATTAGAGTAATATTTAAAAATTGCTCCTGATTTTATTCACCCCATTATTTTTGGCTTTATCCAGATCGGAATTATTTCTATTGGTGTTATTTACTAGGTGGTTTATTTTGCTGTTTTTAGTTGGTAAAGTTTTCGTCTTTATCACTGCTTCTGCACCATGGGTTGTGCAGTTCTGATAAGATGTTAAACCAAAGTACAATTTGTCTAAATTGGTGTTAGCCCAGGTGGATGTAAAAGTTCCCACACACTTATCAGAGAGTCTTAGGGGTGCTTTATTAACATTAATTTTCATACCATATAAAATACTTTAAATTATATGCACACACATTTTTACATTCTTGCACAAGTTATCAATACAAAAACTCAACTAAATAATCCTATTTTTCATTCTTTTTTCTTTTATATTTATCCTCTATTCTCCCAGCTTCTGCAACCACATTCTTATTTCAGCTAGTGCATCATCCTTTTACATTTTCTTGTTGTATAACATATTCTGACATATTTTTCCAGAGCACCCATATTGTCACAAACAGTACTTTATGTAATTTATCATTATTGCATTTCTTTACTTTACCTTACAATCCCATATAATGTCATATTTATTTTTATACATTTAAGTCATTCCCATCTATCTATATTTGTTGTTAAATTTTCACCAAAATTTGTTATTCTTTTTGTAATAAAAACATATTTTGTTTTGTCCTTCACAACAGTCAGTGCATTTTCTTTCCTCTGTCACATTTTCATACTCCCTTCATTTGTAATGTGTCCAATAAAATTCTCCACAAAAGAAAAGTCCTGTGCTTCACAAAAATGATTCATAAAAAATGTTATTTTTTTTAATCTTCTTTTAATGAATTCCTTGGGTGCACAAAGCAGATTTTTCTAAAAACATATTATACCCTTATTTTCTTTTCCCATCAACCTCACTTACATATAACTTCTATAACTTCATTTATTGTCGTATTCTTTCTTCTCAATTCCATTTTTTCATACATTTTTAAAGTTTTTCATATAGCACTTAGTTGTTAGTAAATGTCTTCCTTTTACCTTTCTCATTACTCATTATAAATGCTAAGTGCACCACTAGATTTTTAAAGTTCAAACTACCTGATTATTTTTTATTATAAGTTGTTATTCTTCTCATAGGTTCAGTCTTGAGCCACAACTCAAGCTAAAATCTGTAATAACTATTTATTAATTTGAGTGGAAACATGTATACCCCCCTCCCCCAAATGTGCTCATCATCTTCTTTCGGCTGTTCCCGTTAGGGGTTGCCACAGCAGATCATCTGTTTCTATTTCTTCCTGTCCTCTGCATCTTGCTCTGTCACACCAACTACCTGCATGTCCTCTCTCACCACATCCATAAAACCTTATCTTAGGCCTTCCTCTTTTCCTGTTACCTGGTAGCTATATCCTTAGCATCTTTTTCCCAATGTACTCAGCATCCCTCCTCAGCACATGTCCAAACCAACGTAATCTTGCCTCTCTGGCTTTGTCTCCAAACCTTCCAACCTCAGCTGACCGTCTAATATACTTATTCCTAATCCTGTTCACCCTCGTCACACCCAGTGCAAATCTTAACATCTTTAACTCTGCCACATCCAGCTGTAACTCCTGCCTTTTTGTCAATGCCACTGTCTCCAACACATTCTTAATGCACAAGTATTTATCATAGGTAAGTACAAGGCTAGCTGCCCTTATGGACCATTTTAAGCGTAGCCAGTTTCCCTTTTTGTACATTAAATAACCTATCCCATTTGATTATAGATTGGCCTTACCCATCCCATGGTCAGTAATTATATATTACCCCTAATGAGAATAACTGGGATCATACCAGTATAATTTGAGGTGCCCCGTGCATAGGAGAAAGCATTTAAAAGCTGCCTGTTTCCATTAGTAGAACACTAGTCAGTCCTGGTATAAATTTTCTGTTTCCCATCCGTAGATATAAGTTTTGTTTGAATATGGACAGGAGTAAACTTAATTTTATATGAATATGGAGTCTGTTCCAGAGCAGTGATGTCCTCTGTGAGATAGATCTGTCCCTCCAAACTGTTCTGTTGATGTTGCAGAAGACGTTTAGCTCACTAGACCACATGTGTCATTTGACTTGCTGATGTGCAGTATGTCCATCAGTAATGGGTTGGAGGATGCCTTGTATGCCAAACACAGGTAGCTTCTTAGCAGTTTGTAGGATACTAAGTATAGTGAGGGCTTTGAGTTGGTCCATGTAGGACATGTCGTCTAGGCTTTGCATCCTGTGTCTGTTATATATTATCCATGGATACATGTATGTCTTTTTCCTGAAATGATAAAAACTTTTACACCACGATAACATTTGTTTATATGTTCCAGTATTTCTCTCTCCATTTACTTGTGTCACTTTCATACTCACCAAATGTCACTCACAAAATTTTTCTTTCTTGTTAAATGTATTCCATTTGTCTTTTATCTTGCTAAATCCCTTGCACTTCATTTTAACAGCAGAACAACTTTATTAACTTCTTTTCAGTCCTAATTATAACTTCAGTTATCCTTTCCATGTTTTTGTTTTTAGAATTAAATCATCTGCATATGTCATACATATTAGTAATATAACATTTCCTTCCATCTCACATCTTCCGTCCCTCATTTCATGCACGTCTGTACTGCTGCATTCATTACTAACTTAGATATGCACTTACGCATTGGGCTTCCATGTTTTACTTCTCATTTAATACTTAATTTTCTCTTCCATCCATCCATTATAACGTGTACTCTTAATTTTCATAATATTCATTTATTGCATTATTTTTCTACTGTGCCATAGGCCTTTAAAATCTGCCATATTGCTTTATGGCTCACGTTATTAGAGGCTTTAGCTACGTCATATGGTATCAGTCTTACTTTTTTATTTTCTTTCAGTTTTATCTCTATTACTACTACTTTCATTATAGTTAACATTTATTTTACCTATCTTCCTTGTATACCATAGATCTTTTTTCCTACTACCTCATCCAACACTTTATTCATCCCTTTTTGTAATATTTTCATAAATATTTTGTCAGTATTCCCTAGTGTTATAGTTCTCCATTTTTTTTATCTTTTCTTTCATCCTTTTTCTATACATTTTTTTCACTGATCAATATGTCTTCTTCCATTATACCTTTGTTCATCCATTCATTTACTATTTTGAAAAAAAACTCTTTCATCTTTATTCATTTACTTGTAATACTCGTAACTTATACCATCCAGTCCTGGCACCGATTCATTCTTACCTTCTTTTATCACCTTTTCTGATGTTCATCGTGTTACCCTGCTGCAGTCATCACACTTGGGTTATCCTGTCATCAGGCGGTCCCGCAGTCGGCCGGAATTCCAAAGTCTTGGTCCGGCGTCGGTTGCTGTCGCTTCTTCCCTGACATTAGTGCGCCAGGGGTATATATAATGCATCTGATGCCATCTTCTTCAGTCTTTCTTGCCGCGCGGTGCCCGAAGCAGAAGCAGTTCGCAAATGCTGCTCGGCCGACTCCTGAGATTTTCGAACTCGAATTTCAGACCGAAGTCTTCAATAAAGCTAAGTACCCCATCGGGGAAACTTTTCTTGCCTCAGACCGATGTCAGAAAAAGTTAACAATTGTATTTCTTGTGGGAAGCAAATACCTCATAAGGATTTTCATTCTTACTGCATACCTTGCCTAGGCCCAGACCACAACGTCACTAGTTGTCGTTTTTGTGCTAGGTTTAATAAGCGTACTATAAAAAGACGCTTTGATTTCGCATGACACTACTTCGGTAGAAAATTTAACTACACTATGCCGTCGGAGCAACCGACTACCAGCGTGCACAAAAAATGCAAGGATATGGACAGGCAGCCTAGACCCAAGCCAGACTCCGAGGCCTCGGCTGGTCCGGTCTCTGGTTCACTGGTCTTCAGTGAGGCTCCGACGCAGCCCCTGACTACCGCAGATCTGGAACCCAAGACCGCTTCGGAACTTTTGGCAGAAAGTACCAGGCTGACGCAGCCATTTTGTTCAGCCCCTACCGACGACACTGCTGAAAAAGATGTCAGTGCTGCAGAATCACCTTCGGTTTTTGAAGGCATTTTCAGACTGACGACGCTCACCATTAAAATGTATCCTAAGACGAAGACTCCTATTAAACCTAAAAAGACTGCACTTCAGTCCCCTGTTCAAGGCCCCATGCCTAAGAAACAGATGCTCAAAATGGCTGAAGATTTGATCTGTTTAATCAGGGGTTCCCAACCCCCTCCTGACAAAAGGCCTAGACAAGAGGAAGATTATGCATCCTCTGAACAAGTGTCTATTTCCTCAGGCTCCTCAGAGGACCAAGATTACTCCTTCTCCCCTTATGAAGATTCTGATGCTGAGGATTCCATTCCCTCAGCTTCTCCCCCTGAAGACTACTCCTTTGGGGAAACTTTACACACTATGAGGGAACATTTTCACTGGGAAGGTCAGGACTACTCTGACTCAAAGAAAAGGCTCAGAGAGTTTCTTTTACTCCCCCAGCACAGACCACTTGCCATCCCCCCAGTTTTAGACATTGTGGATGATGTTTACTTAGAATCCAGTTTGAATCCAGACTCTCTGCCTCCTGCTCTGGCCAAACCTGACAGATACTATAGAGTGCCTGATTCCCACAAATTTCTTTACAAAAGTCCTGTTGCTGATCCAGAGACTATCTCCCAGGATCCCAAAGGGGCTAAGGCTTCTGTGGCTAAAAATCCTGTACCCTCTGAAAGGGACTCCAGAGCACTAGACAGGTGGGGGGAAAAGGTTTACACCTCAGCCACTCTAGCTATGAGGGCACTAAATTGCCAGTTTCACATGCTAAAATATAATGTCTCAGTTAAAACAAAAAATGAGCACACTCCCTCAACAGTCTGAATTGAAAGAAAGGCAGGATCTGTTGCATGCAACTGAACAGGTGGGCAAACATACTTTACAATGTGGGTTTGATTCTTTGGAGGCTTCCTGCAGAGCAGCTGTCACTGGGTCTGTTATATACAGGCATGCTTGGTTAAAGGAACAAACTCTGCCTGATCATGTTAAAGCAAAGCTTCTAGATGCTCCCTTACAGCA
Source organism: Protopterus annectens (assembly GCF_019279795.1). Taxonomy (NCBI): domain Eukaryota; kingdom Metazoa; phylum Chordata; order Ceratodontiformes; family Protopteridae; genus Protopterus; species Protopterus annectens. The sequence continues at coordinate 1,211,635,534 of NC_056735.1, forward strand.
GGATGTTTTTTTTTGGAGTTAAAGCAGAAGAAGTCTTAAAGAAAATGGAGGATAAGGCAAAATCTATGCAGACAGTCAAAGATTTCCTACAGGTACAGCCCCCTCGCTTCAGCAGAAATTGGCCAACAAAAAATTGGTCCTTTCCAGCTACTGACAGGCCACAGAGGGGTAAATACAGATGTCCAAGAGGCAGAGGACAACCACAAGCCCAGTACAAACCTCGACAATAGGGCACTGCAGCACGGAAGGGAGGAGAAGACAGATCCCAAACTACCAGAAGGCAAACTCAATGACTTGCACCTCATCTGGCCAAGCAACACTCTCTTGGCAGCCCCCTTGGGAGGAAAACTCACACTTTTTTAAGACAACTGACACATTGTCACAAAGGACAAATGGGTCCTAGACATAATTTCATGAGGATACAGATTCCATTTTCACACCTTGCCAATGAAAAGAGGAATGCCAAACTTGCCACAAAATCAATGGGCAGAGGCACAAAGACAAATTACAGCTCTCATGGACATGAGAGCCATTCAACTGGTACCTACTCGAGAGCAAGGCCAAGGATTTTACTCAAGACTCTTTCTAGTTCCCAGAAAGGACAATGCCTGGAGACCAATTCTGGACCTTTCAATTCTAAACACCTTCTTACAAGTAACCAAATTCAAGATGCTAACACAACAGCAGCTTCTTCCCATGTTGGGCAAGAAAGCATGGCTAGTAACGTTGGACCTCAAGGAGGCATACCTGCATGTCCCTATCAGACAAAGTTGCAGAAGATACCTCCGTTTCATTGCAGGTTCAACCCATTACCAATTGTCTGCACTGCTCTTTGGCTTATCTACTGCTCCCAGGGTCTTCACAAAATGCCTGGCACCAGTAATTGCATACTGCAGACAAAGAGGAATTCAAATATACCCATACCTGGACGACTGCCTCATCCAAGCAGAAAGCAAGGACATCCTCTTACATCATCTGGCTTTTGTAAAACATCTTCTAAGTTGCCTGGGGTACACAGTAAATGAAAAGAAATCAAAACTAGTACCCTCACAAAATATGACATTCCTGGGTGCCAGCTTGAATACAATGGCCCAGAAGGCTTATCTGATGCCAGACAAACAACTACAACTGACTCAGTATTTCAAAACAATGGCAACAAAGACCCAACTACCTGCAAGAAAAATTCTGCAGGCCTTGGGCTTCATGGCATCTTGCATACTACTAATACCATTAGCAAAGCTGCATATGAGGAAATTACAGTGGTACCTAAAAAGCATATGGTCTCAACACAGCCACAGCTTGGACACAATGATATCTCTCATTCCCTGCCTACAACAGGAGTTTCTATGGTGGTCACTGGCATGTCACCTCAACAAGGGTCAGCCTTTCACCTTGACCCCAGCCAGACAAACTATGAAAACAGATGCATCGGACTACGCCTGGGGGCACACATGGCAGGACAGTATGTTCAAGGCGTATGGTCTGCAGATCAAAGGAATCTGCACATCAATCAAAAAGAGATGCTAGCTGTACAGAATACTCTGACAGCCTTCATGAATCTATTACATCCAGGACAACTTACAATAAGGACGGACAACACCACAGTAATGTGGTACATAAACAAACAAGGTGGTACACACTCCTACCCTCTATGCAGGCAAGCAATGACCTTGTGGAACACTGCTCTGGCTTACCAAGTTCACTTACAAGCTCAATTCCTGCTAGGACAAAAGAACACATTGGCAGACCTCAGCAGAAACATCATGGATCCCCACGAGTGGAAACTGGATCCACAAGTATTTGCAATGATAACTCAAAAATGGGGCCTTCCAGACAGACTTGTTTGCCAGTCCTCAAAACTATCAACTAACAAAATTTTATACAAGGACACTTCACCATCAAGCTTGGAAAGTGGACGCACTCTCATTGAGCTGGAAAAACCTGACAGTATATGCCTTCCCTCCATTGCCTGTCCTCACAAAGGTGCTTCTGAAAGTCAGAAAGGAGAGACCACGACTGATACTCATAACCCCAGACTGGCCATGCCAGCACTGGTACCCACTATTGAGGAATATGGCGCAGGGCCCACCTTGGATTTTACCAGAAACTGCCCATTTTCTCACCCAGCAAAACAATCAGATTCTTCACAGCCAGCTAAAAACCTTAAATCTGGCTGCATGGAAAATCACCTAAACATCCAGCCAGCTCCACTTTCCCAAGCAGTTGTGGATGTTATTCTGGAAGCTAGGACGCCCAGCACCAGGAAGGCCTATGTGGACAAATGGAAAAGGTTTTGTGCTTGGAACCAAACTAAAGGCCAAAACACACTTCAGCCTCACCTGCCTCAGATTCTACAGTATTTAACTGAGATGTTGCACAAAGGACTTTCTTTTTCTTCCATTAAAATCCATGCATCAGCTATTTCAGCCCACTACAACACAGAACCACCCTTATTTTCACATCCACTTCTAAGGCAGTTCCTCAGAGGGGCAAAAAACTTTAGGCCCCCCAGGAGAGCACCTACACCAACATGGGACCTCAATTTTGTTCTGGAAAAACTTACGCTACCTCCCTTTGAACCAGCTTTCTCTGCAGATTTACAGTTCCTATCATGGAAGACTGCCCTGCTACTAGCAATAACTTCAGCTAGAAGAGTCTCAGAGCTGCAGGCACTAATGGCAGTGGAACCTTTCCTCATTTTCCATCAAGACAGAGTTTCTCTACGAACTAATCCTTCCTTCATGCCTAAGGTGGTTTCCAGTGTGTCTTTAAATCAAACCATTCACTTACCCATCTTCTTCCCAAACCCACAGAACAAAGGAGAAAGACTCCTGCATTCCTTGGACATTCACAGGCAACTTCGCTACTACTTGGATAAAACTAATGCTTTCAGAAAATCTGACCAGCTCTTTGTATCCTATGCTACAGCTTCACAAGGGAAGGCTATATCAAAACAAACCATTTCCAAATGGATAGGACATTGCATTCGTTTTTGCTATACCAATTATGGAAAACCAGTTCCTGCTACCATTAGGCCCCAGTCTACCAGGGCAACAGCTACATCTACAGCCTTCCTCAGGGGGGTACCAACCAAGGAGATTTTGGAAGCTGCAACTTGGAGTTCAGTACACACTTTTGCCAAACACTATCACTTACCACTTTACTCTTAAGACTAGGGCTGGCTTTGCCACTGCAGTTCTGCAGGGCCTTCTAGCCTCCTCTAACCCTCTATAACTCCTCCACCCATCCATAGCTTTGGGATTCTACCCAAGTGTTGATGACTGCAACAGGGTAACACGATGAACATAGTACGGTTTTGTACCTACCATAAATGTAGATGTTCGAGTGTACACCCTGCTGCAGTCCAGGTTACCCTCCCTCCATCCCCTCTGATCTAACTGGCTAAATCTATACAATACCTTCCTGATGTATTTGCTTATAGCTGGAGGGATTTTGTGTTTGTGCAAAAAATTACTTTATTTGGTACTAATTACTGACAACCTTTTTGGGGGCACCTGACATCTGGGGCAAGAAAAACTGAAGAAGATGGCGTCGGATGCATTATATATACCCCTGGCGCACTGACATCATGGAAGAAGCAACAGCAACTGAAGCCGGACCAAGACTTTGGAATTCCGACCAACTGCGGGACCGCCTGACGATAGGATAACCCAAGTGTGATGACTGCAGCAGGGTGTACACTTGAACATCTACATTTATGGTAGGTACAAAACTGTACTTTTCTTTTCTTGTTATATAATTTTCTAAAAAAAAAGTCTTTACATTTTCACTTTTTCTTTTTACTTTCCATTTTTCTTGCCCATCCATTTTCTCTTTTTCATACATTTTCTCTCCAAAATCTTCTACTACTTCCATAATGTTTTATTTGTAATTTATGTCTCCTTTGCCATCTAGGATAGCATTCATCCTTTTTTCTTTCATTTTTTACGTATTTTCCTAAATAAAGAAGAACCACCTCTTTCTTTCCTTTCAAAAAAAAAATCTTTGCCTATGCAACATAATTTTTACTTTTTCTGTATTCTTTTTATACATGTTTTTATGTTTCCCTTATCACTTGTCACTCCCTTGTTCTCTCTCTTTTGTATAATTCTACAATTTTTTTATTTCATTTGATTTATTTTTTATTCTTCTTTCTATTTCTAAATATACATTCTATATTTCTGCTTTTACATTACCCATAAGTGTGTCCATTTTTTATAAAATGTTCTCATTGTCATGTGACCTTTCCGTAATATTCCTTTCTTATCATTTATTCCTCCTTTTTAAACTCTGCAGTTAATCTCTTTATCCATTTCCCTCCTTTATTATCTCACTGTTTTCCCCTGTACCAGCCCAGACAGCGCTATGATCTGAAAACTCCGCAATCTATACTCACTGTGTTGTTTCTTTCATCTCTTTAGAGTACACTATATAATCAATTTAATTCTTAAAATTTCTCCTTTTATATGTCCATTCTGTATTCTTTCCTATTTTAGCATTTAGTTTTGTTAAATCCTTTAATATTTTAATATCTAGTGTTGCTTATCCCTTTTCTTTCCTCATGTTACACTTAAAATCTCCTACCATCACTATTGACATATTTACCAACACCCTTTTTTAATTTCTGCAAATAGCTGGATTCTCTTTTTGTATATTTACTAACACCTTTTTTTAATTTCTGCAAACAGCTGGATTCTCTCTCTGTCATGTTAGTATACACATAAATCACTATTAATCTTATGTTGTATGAGAATGAAACAAAAATATACATCACTACCCTTCATGGTACTATTAGTATTACATCTAAAACTCTTATTTCTTTATTTTTATAAGAATTCCTATTCCAAAATGTCCAACCCATACTACCTGTATTCTTTTCCCTTTTTCTTCTTTGCTACATCTGGCGTCTAGCAAACAAAAAAAAATCCTTGTTTATTTTTTATTTATCTTATAGTGTTTCTAATGCTATTCACAGTTAATCTAAAATTCCTGCATCATCATTTTCCTTTTTTGTATTGTTTTACTTCTAGGTCACATTTTTGTACTCCTTCTCCTAAGTCCCCCACCAAGTGATTTTTCACTATATTGTTCTTATTCTTTTCCTGTCTCCATTTCTCTCTCTCTCTCTCTTCTTCTTGTCCACTTTCTAAAATTGTAAATCTGTTCTCTTCCCATTTATTAATAACTTCACCTTGGAATGTTATTTCTTTTCTAAATACCTCTTCATTATTTAATCTTTCTTTAGTATCCCCTTCTCCATACCACCTTTTCTTTCTACATTTTCATCTATTCTTTCCTTTTCTTATGTAAGTCAGTCTTTCCATTTTTCCCTCTCCCCATGTTGGCCACACCTTCATTTGCTACAGTCTTTTACTAAATGATTTCCATTTCACAAAATTAACTTGAATGTGTTGGCTCCAGTACCTTACACATCCTGTCTTACATTCACAATTATTGTTTTTGAAATATATTGAATTTCCATATCATTAACATCTATTGCTACCCACACTTCCTAAACCCCAGTCTGTACATTTCTTTCATTACATATATTTTTTAACTTCTTGTATTTTGCTGTGTAATAAAAAATGTTTTAACTCACTCTAATCCATAGCTGGTATCCTAAATCACATATTTATTTTCTTAGTTGTCATCTCAAGTTTTTCTGCGTATCTTTTTTCAGTCTCAGTCAGAAATTTTTCCAGCAAGTGAAAGTTTTCAAATGTTACTTCATAGACCTCTTCAGCTCCCAAATTAATTAATGATTTTATATACTTAATGTTAAACTCTAGTGCCAAAATAATAATATCTATAATGCCATACCTGTTCACACTGCCATTGTTTTTTGCTTTTTAGTTCTATTGCAGGTCATTTTCTCAGTGGCTTTTTAGAAATTGCCTATGTTTGTCTTCCTTCTTCTATTGTTTCTTGCTTGCTGAATCTGCATAATGTATTTCTTGTAACAAAAAAAAAAACCCTGTTGCAGATCTTCCACCAGCCAAGAATACCTCAAATGTTTCATTTCACCAGATTTTGCTTCTGTTTCTAACTTCTCAGTTTCTTCCCCCTGTATTACTTTCTCTGCCATGCCACTCCATCCTGCTTGCTCTCCTTCCTTTGGCTCTGCCTGGTTTATCAAATCTACCAGCACTTGTTTCTCCAGTCTTCCACTTTCCACCTCTTTAACAATTATTTCATCTCCTCCTTCTCCTTGTTTTTTCAGTGAGTTTTCTCCTGCTGCTGTCTCCATTTCTGCTATACTTTACTCCATATTGAAATTCCTGAAACTGCAGCAGCAGCCCACTGGTGCCACTTAACAGATTGAGAGAGTGCTTCACTTCCTGTACTTCAAAGACTAGGGGTTCTTTATTAAACATCATATTAACAATATTTACAATATTAAAATATTTTACATTATTTACAACTATTTACATCCTTTTCCACTTCTTTTTCTTCATTCGCATAAACTTTATACATGCATTTCCTTTTTTCATTTATTTTCTGACCCCACCCTTTTTTCCATAACCAAAATCTTATGTGAAGTTGTTCAATCCCGCCGTTTATTCTTACACATGGGTACGGAGCTGAGCCATCGTCTTCAAGTCGGCCGCTTTACTAGCTAAAGAGCTTAGAGTAGCTCGAGGCCAGGCCCCCTATCCCATGATGATGTCCGTCCTACCCCAGATCTAGTTTGCCGCTGCAACTGACTGCAAGGTCTTCAGAGAGCTCGGGCCAGTAGTGTTTATTACTTACCTTTTTTGGATAAAAATTGTTTATATTTTCGCTAGATATTTACTGTAGGATCCTTTCTTGCTAAGTGTTGGTATATATAGAGTTAGAGTGCAAGTAGTTAGTGTGTTTGCTGTTACACATACATTTTTTTCCCTTAGTTGTGTGGAGATCTCACAACTTAGGTTGTTTTTTTTGTTTTTTGTTTTTTGCTGTGTGCTGTTTTGTTATATTCTAGTGTTATAACTTGAAGTGTAGTCAGGGCTCTGACAACTTCATAGTCTGAGTTTAGTCTCCATTGGATATCATGTCGGATCACAAAGAGAAGCAAAAGTCTGGCTTCAAGAAGTGCCAATGCAGACAGAAGATGTCCATTACAGATGCACATGTTAGTTGTGTTTATTGTTTAGGGCCTGTACACCTTCAAGAAGATTGCTCTATCTGCCACTCCTTCAGCAGCAGGGTTTTATTAGAAAAGAGAAGGAAGCTGGTAGATAGAGGCTTGTTGAAGCCAGACTTTCAAGAAGCTCTGGAGAAGGCTGACCAGACCTCCAAGTCCTCGAAGGGGTCGAAGTCATCAAAGGTGTTTTCAGAGCCCAGGTCATCGGCTCTGAGCCCTTCTGTGAAGGTGTAGTTGTCGGCTCCGCAGTCTTCAGAGCCATGCACCGAACAGGTGTTTCTGAGCCGGTCCCCGGTCTTAGAACTGGTCTCCGAAACTCTGAAGTCTCCAATCCTTTGGTCTGTGGCATCTTTGGCTCCTTCAACCCGATCTTCCAGGACCCTTTCCGATGTTGATGTGGACCGGGTGGTGCAGAGGCTTCTGGAGAACCTGGCACTGACTAAATTGCTGTCAGCTTTGACCCAACAGGGTTCGAAGCCTGTGACTGACCCTCTGGCTGTGGCTACTCCTCTGCCAAGCAGGACCTTTGGAGATGAAGGAGGTGGATCTGATGGTTGTGGAGAATTCGGAGCCAAGGCCTGTTCCAGTGCCTTCAACTCCATCAACCCTGACTTCTTCGGCTCCATTGGAAGAGTCTTGGTGCCAAAACTGTCTCATTGGTTCCGGGGGGAGGGTCGAACTGATGCGTTGGTTCCGACATTTCCCCTCTGGGCTTCAGCGTGGATGAACTCGGCTCCATACTCTGGTTTGGAGACCGCTGTCTCTGTGCCGGGGAGGCAGGCACCTTCTTCAGAACTGGCGGCTTCCTCGGGTCAAAGCAGAGGTGCCTTCGATGTCATGAGGAGGGTTATATCATCTAAGACACATGCATCATCAGGTCCTTCCTCTTCCTCCCCTATCATGCCACGTTCTGCCTCTACACCACAGGTCCCTGTGAAATGTCGAGACCTGGAGCCTCAGGTAACCCCATTGGGTGATCCCTGCTCTACTGAGACCACACCAGAAGCTCCCACTGATGAGGTTCCCAGGAAGAGATGGTGCCAGAGAAGGCACTTAGATTCCCCTCAGGAATCTTTGACATCAGACACCAACTTAGAGGAATCAGAAGGATCCCCACGGTCCCCCTCAGAGGATATCTCCTTCACAGATATCCTGGAGATCCTGAAGCAGAGGGGTGACTGGCAGTCCGTTAGCCCTACTGAGGATGAGTTGATGCTCCTAAAGGCCTTTGGGTCTCAACCTTCCACCTCCTGGGTAACTCCACCCTTCATTGAGTTGATGGAATTGGTCATTTAAAATGCGTGGGAGTCTCCTGAATCCATGGAACTGGTCCCTCGGAGGCCCAACAAGTTTATTACCTCCCACCAAGACAAGCTGTTCCTAACTAAAGGACTCTCAGTTGATGCCATGGTGGTGGCGGCTGCCACCAAGAAAGAGATGTCAGAAACCTCTTCCACTGTCCATCCTCCTAATAGGGATTCTAGGACCATGGACAGATACAGGAAATGCATCTTTAGTTCTGCGATATTTGCCATGTGATCGCTTAACTATCTGACTCGTATAACCCGAATTCAAAGATATATCCTGAAAGAGCTTGGAGATACTCTACAGGGTATTACAGATGGAGCTGTCTCTGACAAGGTGACGGCACAACTTAATACCCTTAACTCCATTGTGAACTCATCCATGTGGCTTATTTCCTGCAGCTGATGGTTCGAGTCGGGCACCGGGTTCAGCGGTAGCTCTTCGGAGACAATCCTGGATGCGCTTGTACTCCTTTGCAGAAGCCTTCAAGTCTTCCTTTGTCATTCGTTGGCTCATCTCTTTTCGGGCCCCAAGTCAAGGAGACTCTCACTAGGTGCGAGCAAGAGGGAAAGACTCTATCTGCCCTAGGAGTCCGTTTTTCCACCCCTACCAGACCATACCCTAAAGGGCAGAAAGGTGGAAAAATGTGGTTCTGGAAGTCCCAAGGAGCTTTTCAGAACACACATAGTGAACCCCCCTCTAGGGGCATTGGAGGGGGCAATAATGGAAGACGCCGCCCTGGTAGCAGAGGGGGGTCCGCAAAACCAGGGTGACAGGGATCAGTTCCTTGGTAAGCCTTATCAGTGCTCTGAAAGGAGGCCTGACTGTCCTGCTCTGGAGGCAGTTGGGGGTCACTTGGCTTTGTATCTGGATGCCTGGCTAGGAATTACAACAGATACTTGGGTACCAAAGCATCTTTACCAGAGGATACATTATTCCCTTTCTAGAAAAAACACCTGTTTGCAGTAAGATCCCAGACATCTACCCAGTCTCAGGGATCAAGCAGCCATAGAAATCCGGAAGCTGCAAGAAAAGAGAGTCATCCACCCATTCCCAGCAGACCAAATAGGATCTGGAACTTACTCCAGATTCTTTTTAGTTCCAAAGAAGACAGAGTACTGGAGGCCCATCTTGGATCTCAGCAGACTCAATGCATTTGTAAAGAAGAAGTTTTGGATGGTCACGCTTCAGTCTATCCTCCCATTCCTCAGAGTGGGTGATTGGATGTGCTCCATAGATCTCAAGGATGCGTACTACCACATCAAAATGGCCAGATCATCCAGAGATCATCTGTGTCTCCAGCTGGGAGCCAGCCACTATCAATTCGAGCACTGCCCTTTGGACTCACAACAGCCCCCAGAGTGTTTACCCAATGCATGACAGTGGTTACGGCTTACTTGAGGTGTCTACGATTCCGAGTGTTTCCGTATCTGGATGACTGGCTCCTTACCACCACCTCCAGGCATCAACTAATTCTGTCCAGGGATCACACTGTGTCAGTCTCTGCTCTCAGCTAGGCATTACCATCAATTTCGAAAAGTCTGCTTTGTTGCCATTGCAGCATATCTCCTTTATCAGAGCAGAACTAGACACTACCACCGCCACAATAAGATTGCCCCTGGACAGAATAGCCACTCTCCGAAAAAAGGTCTCAGACATTCTGCAGAGAAGAAAGGTATCGGCCCATCAAGTATTGAAACTCCTAGGCACCATGGCAGCTACGCTCATAGCAGTTCCTCTGGGATGTATGCATATGAGGATTCATCAATGGCTACTCTTCACCCAGTGGTCATACCAACAACTTCCCATGTCTTTCTTTATCATGATTATGGACTTTTGCAAGAAGGATCTTCGCTGGTGGTTGACCAGCCAACAAATTACAGTGGGTCGACCATTTGTTCTCCCCTCGCCATCAGCCACGGTGACCACGGACACTTCTCTGATAGGGTGGGGGGGCTTTTTCAGGGAAGAACAGCCCAAGGCACCTGGTCGGAGACAGAGTCACAATTGCACATCAATGTTCTGGAGCTGAGAGTGGTGCCGTTGGCATTGCAGCACTTCCACAACTCTCTGCCTCTAGGGATGGTTGCTATACAGACAAACAACATGTCGGTAGTCTGGTACATTAACAAGCTAGGGGGAACCAAGTCTTATCCCCTGTGTCAAGAGGCCTTGAGAATTTGGCGGTGGGCTGTGTCCACTGGGCGCTTTCTGATAGCAATGCATATTCTGGGGAAATCCAAAGTGATAGCTTACAAATTGAGCAGAGCTATTCTGCTTCCACATGAGTGGTCTCCCAAAAATGAAGTGGCGGAGATGATTTTCCGCAGATGCGGCCAGCCTTGCTGTGACCTATTTGCATTCCCTATGAATGCCAAATGCAGAAGCTACTTTGCCTTGAACCCCCCACCAGGGGACATCCCAAGGGACTCGCTCATACACAATCAGCCCCGGGACTCCTGTATGCCTTTCCACCCATACTCCTGATTCCGAAGTTCTTGCAGAAAGCCAAAACCCTCGGAAGGACTGTAATTTTAATAGCTTCTCTTTGGTCTCATCAAATTTGGTTCCCCTTCCCCTGACTCTATCAGTTGGAGGAACCTTGGATTCTGGACCCAGTTCCAGACCTACTGAGACATTTGTCAGGGGCCCTCCATCCCTCCCTTCATTCCCTCAGACTGACAGCTTGGCTGCTCCAATTCCCTACCTAGCCAGGTCACTCAATTTTTCTTCGAAGGTACAGCACTTTCTTGTATCCTTGCATAAGACTTCCACCAGGAAGTTGTCTGCTAGTAAATGGAAGCGATTTGCTTTTTGGGCCTCTCAGAATAACATTGATCCTTATGTTGCCCCAGTTGCTAGTATCCTTGAGTTCCTTTCTAAGCTTTTTCATGAAGGTGCGGCAGCTGCCACTATTAGAGTCCAATTAGCTGCCATCTCGAATTTTCACCTCGGGACTGAAGGTTCTAACTTAATATCTCATAGATTATGTTGGGCCTTTCTTAAGGGCACCTTTCATCTCAGGCCGCCTATTCGGCAGCCCTTTACTCCCTGGAATCTAAACTTTGTGCTGTCCCATGTTATTCTTCCCCCCTTTGAACCTGCATCATCCTGTCAGTTGAAGTTTCTCTCATGGAAGACTAATTTCTTGGTAGCCTATTTTCTTGATAGCCATTACTTCAGCATGTAGGGTATCTGAGCTTCAGACCCTTTCTGTCAAACCACTGTATTTAGTGTTCCATCCAGACAGGGTATCTCTGAGGACTAATCCTTCCCTTTTGCCAAAGGTGTGTTCAGAGACCAATCTAAACCAAACTATTGAACTTCCTACCTTTTTCAGTAATCATTCTAATCAGTTGGAGTATATGTTTCATAAACTTGATGTCCACAGACAATTGAGATTCTATTTGGACAGGACAAAGGAGTCTAGAAGATCTGACCAACTTTTTGTATCTTATGCTGACGCCAAGAAAGGGCTACCCATTTCTAAAGTTACCCTTTCCAAGTGGTTAACTGACTGCATCAAGTTTATCTACTCTTCAGCAAACCAAACATTAGAACATGGTGTGAAGGCTCATTCGACGTCTTAGGCTTATATATCTCATTTGCCTTTGGACACTATGTCCAGCTGCCACTTGGTCTAAGCCTCATACCTTTATCACTCATTAAAAAGTGGACAGGGCCTCCAGGGCCAGGGCTTCCTTTGGTTCCACTGTCCTCAGGAATATACTCCCGTGAGCCACCCAGGATTAGGGTGCTTGGGACGCTACCCATGTGTAAGAATAAATGGCGAGATTGAACAACTTCACATAAAGAAGTTATGTACTTACCATAACATTCCATGTGAGTTGTTCATCTTGCCTTTATTCTTACATTCCCACCCACCTTTCCCCTCTAGGTTCTCAAAGAACAGGCAGACTTGGGGTCTGGTAGTCTTGTCTGGGAGTTGTTACTCCAGCTGGAGTATTGGTGAGTTAGACTTGCGCATGCTGAGTTCAGCAAACTAGATCTGGGGGTAGGATGGAGAGCATCATGGGATAGGGGGCCTGACCTCGAGCTACTCTAAGATCTTTAGCTAGTAAAGCGGCCAACTCAGAGCTGATGGCTCGGCTCCGTACCCATATATAAAAATAAAGGTGAGATGAACAACTCACATGGAACCTTATGGTAAGTACATAATTTCTTTTTTTTTGTTCAGTATATCTGCCAATATCAATTTTCCATTAATTTAATTCTTACAGTCTTTCATTCCATGTAGTTCATATTATATAAAAATCTTCCTATTTTTTAACATATTCCTTTCTTTTATTACTATAATAACCATATTCCAACATATCCATGCATACATCCTGCATTTGCTTAATACCTTCTAGGACATTCTCTTGACATAATTTTACCCATAACCTCTTTATCATTTCACATTAAAACAAAAAAGTGTCCCATTGTTTCAGCTTCATCACAATAATTGCATATTCTTTCCTGTATTTTTAATATGACATATTCACTTTTGTTGGCATTTTTTTATTGATCATCTCTGTAGAAAATCTTTACATTCTACATGTTTCTTAGACCATTCCAGTCTTGTTTGTATGGCTTTTACTTTTTAATTTTTTTTTCCCCAAGGGAAAACATTATTTTTATTCATTATATTTAAATGTCATTCTGCTATTTTCTGTTATGTTCTGTATCACTTATTTTTATCTCCCATAATGTTTTTTTCTTGATAAATTTGTATTTCCCTATTTATACCATTTTTCCTACATTTACATCAAACACATTTTCATGTATTTTTCTTTCATTATTGAACTTATTAATAACTTTTCTTTTTAACCATTGTAGCACTTTATGTAAGTTCATTGAATCTGCAAAAACAGCTGTGTTTATCAAACCTAACTCCCTTCCCTTTCTTTAACATGTAATACACCTTTCTTTACTAGATTTAACCTGGACCCCATATAAATGAATATACTAGTGACATTAATTCCTTTTCATACGCTATAGGGATCATAAACAAACTTGCTAAATGTACAATTTTCCCCAGTAGTACAGTATTTGTTAAGTGTATTTTCTTTCTGTATGGCAATTTGTGTGTCCCAGAATAAACATGTACTCCTCACTTTACAAATTATATATTCCCATTGATGCATTCTGACTACCTCCTTACCAAATTTTATACCTAATATTTATATTTCTCCCATATTGAACTTAATATTCTCTATTTCACCTGGTATTCCTATACCCTTACTTTTGTCAGTATTTATACTCATTCCAATAGCATTCAAATATTGGTTATGTTGTTTGACAACTACTTCTATCCAGTCTTTATTCTTTTGTCATTAATACAGTATCATCCACATAGGAGAACATAACTGGTACCTTAATTCCATCAATAGTCGTATATTCTGCTATTGCTAATGAAGTATTAACCTTACTAACCACTGTATTCTTAACTAATGCAAATGTAATACTACTCAATGGATAACCCTGTCTTATCCCACTCTTTATATCTATATCTTGACATAACACTCTATTCACTACAAACTTTGCTTTATTTTTTCATATGCTGAAATAAATACTTTTATTATATTCTCACCTATATTGTCTCAATATGTCCCATAAAATTTTGTGTTGTATCTTGTCAAATGCCTTACTCAAATCACCTATCATAATTTTAACATCTGACTTCCTATTCATTATATAATCTGTAATTTCTCTTTTCATTAGTAATGCCTGATTTCCTTTTTCCAAATATAGTTTCTTTTTATATTTTAATTTCAGCTTCAATCTATTTTCTATTCTTCTCATAAAAAATCTTTTAATCTGAATTATTTAGAACTGTCTCCATTTTATATATTCTCTTTTTCCTCATTTTCCATATAAATTTCATAACTCTAATGCATCTTGTCTAAAACCTTCTTTTGATCATTCAGTACTTCCACAAAACACTTCTGCCAATCCATGATGTCTCTCAACATCATGGGATAGGGGGCCTGACCTCGAGCTACTCTAAGATCTTTAGCTAGTAAAGCGGCCAACTCAGAGCTGAATCCATATATAAAAATAAAGGTGAGATGAACAACTCACATGGAACCTTATGGTAAGTACATAATTTCTTTTTTTTTTGTTCAGTATATCTGCCAATATCAATTTTCCATTAATTTCATTCTTACAGTCTTTCATTGCATGTAGTTCATATTATATAAAAATCTTCCTATTTTTTAACATATTCCTTTCTTTTATTACTATAATAACCATATTCCAACATATCCATGCATACATCCTGCATTTGCTTAATACCTTCTAGGACATTCTCTTGACATAATTTTACCCATAACCTCTTTATCATTTCACATTAAAACAAAAAAGTGTCCCATTGTTTCAGCTTCATCACAATAATTGCATATTCTTTCCTGTATTTTTAATATGACACATTCACTTTTGTTGGCATTTTTTTATTGATCATCTCTGCAGAAAATCTTTACATTCTACATGTTTCTTAGACCATTCCAGTCTTGTTTGTATGGCTTTTACTTTTTAATTTTTTTTTCCCATGGGAAAACATTATTTTTATTCATTATATTTAAATGTCATTCTGCTATTTTCTGTTATGTTCTATATCACTTATTTTTATCTCCCATAATGTTTTTTCTTGATAAATTTGTATTTCCCTATTTATACCATTTTCCTACATTTACATCAAACACATTTTCTTGTATTTTTCTTTCATTATTGAACTTATTAATAACTTTTCTTTTTAACCATTGTAGCACTTTATGTAAGTTCATTGAATCTGCAAAAACAGCTGTGTTTATCAAACCTAACTCCCTTCCCTTTCTTTAACATGTAATACACCTTTCTTCACTAGATTTAACCTGGACCCCCATATAAATGAATATACTAGCGACATTAATTCCTTTTCATACGTATAGGGATCATAAACAAACTTGCTAAATGTACAATTTTCCCCAGTAGTACAGTATTTGTTAAGTGTATTTTCTTTCTGTATGGCAATTTGTGTGATCCAGAATAAACATGTACTCCTCACTTTACAAATTATATATTCCCATTGATGCATTCTGACTACCTCCTTACCAAATTTTATATCTAATATTTATATTTCTCCCATATTGAACTTAATATTCTCTATTTCACCTGGTATTCCTATACCCTTACTTTTGTCAGTATTTATACTCATTCCAATAGCATTCAAATATTGGTTACGTTGTTTGACAACTACTTCTATCCAGTCTTTATTCTTTTGTCATTAATACAGTATCATCCACATAGGAGAACATAACTGGTACCTTAATTCCATCAATAGTCGTATATTCTGCTATTGCTAATGAAGTATTAACCTTACTAACCACTGTATTCTTAACTAATGCAAATGTAATACTACTCAATGGATAACCCTGTCTTATCCCACTCTTTATATCTATATCTTGACATAACACTCTATTCACTACAAACTTTGCTTTATTTTTTCATATGCTGAAATAAATACTTTTATTATCTTCTCACCTATATTGTCTCAATATGTCCCATAAAATTTTGTGTTGTATCTTGTCAAACGCCTTACTCAAATCACCTATCATAATTTTAACATCTGACTTCCTATTCATTATATAATCTGTAATTTCTCTTTTCATTAGTAATGCCTGATTTCCTTTTTCCAAATATAGTTTCTTTTTATATTTTAATTTCAGCTTCAATCTATTTTCTATTCTTCTCATAAAAAAATCTTTTAATCTGAATTATTTAGAACTGTCTCCATTTTTTATATTCTCTTTTTCTCATTTTCCATATAAATTTCATAACTCTAATGCATCTTGTCTAAAACCTTCTTTTGATCATTCAGTACTTCCACAAAACACTTCTGCCAATCCACGATGTCTCTCAACATGTAATATTCTGTCCCATCCAGTCCTGTTGCTGATTCTGTAATTACTGTTTTTAACACATTATTCACTTCACCCAATGTAATCCCTTTTTCCAAATCCTCACTGTCCTATTTTATTAAATTTTTAAGATGTTCATCATGTTACACTGCTGCAGTCATTACACTTGGGTTATCCTGCTGTCAGGCGGTTCCCCAGTTGGCCTGAGTTCCAAAGTCTTGGTCTGGCATTGGTTGCTGTTGCCTCCTCCCTGATGTCAGTGCAACAGGGGTATATAAGATGCAGCCAACGCCATTTTCTTCAGTCTTTCTTGCCGTGTGGTGCCCGAAGCAAAAGCAGCTCGCAAGTGCCGGTCGGCTGACTCCTAAGATTTTCATTCCGAATCCAGAACCGAAGTCTTCTACAAAGCTAAGTACCCCGTCGGGGAAACCTTTTCTTGCCTCAGACCGATGTCAGTAAAAGTTAATAACTGTATTTCTTGTGGGAAGCAAATACCTCACAAGGATTTCCATTCCTATTGTATCCCATACCTAGGCCCAGACCACGACGTCACTGGTTGTCGGTTTTGTGCTAGGTTTAACAAGCGCACTATTAAAGGTCGGTTTGATTTTGCCCGACATTATTTTGGCAGAAAATTAAATTACACCATGCCTTCGGAACTTCCAACGACTGGAATACATAAAAAGCACAAAGACAAGGACAGGCATCCAAGGCCCAAAACTGACGATGAGGCCTCTTCTGGGCCGGTCGCCAGTTCTCTGGTTTTCAGCGAGACGCCTTCGCAGCCCCTGACGACCGCTTCTGCAGAACCACAGGCCACCTTCGACTCCCACGTGGAGCTGGCTGGGGCTTTGGACGCTCAAGTTTTTCAGCCTACTGAAACTAACCCTTCAGAGGGAGCCAAAGTAGCTGAGCAATCCACAGCTTCAGAGGGTGTTTTCAGACCTACTCAGTTAAGCATTAAACCCTCTGCTAAGTCTAAGCCTCCCTTAAAAACAAAGAAACAAATACAATATTCTCCAGGACAGGCCTCCATGCCTAAGAAGCAAATGCTCAAAATGGCCGAAGACCTTATCACCCTGATCAGGGGGTCCCATTCCCCTCCTGATAAAAGGCCCAGACAGGATGCAGACTATGACTCATCCGACCAGGTGTCCATTTCTTCAGATTCATCCTCAGACCTAGGATATTCATTACCCCCTTATGAGGATTCTGATGCTGAGGAATCAATTCCATCAGCCTCTCCGCCTGAGGACTACTCCTTTGAGGAAATCTTACATACCATGAGAGAGCATTTCCATTGGGAAGGCCAGGATTACACAGAATCCAAAAAAAGGCTCAGAGACTTCCTTTTATTACCTCAACACAGACCCCTTGCTATTCCGCCAGTGTTAGATATTGTGGATGATGTGCATACTGAATCCAGCTTAAATCCTGACTCCTTGCCTCCAGCCCCAGTTAAACCTGACAGATATTACAGAGTCCCTGACTCACACAAATTTCTGTATAAGAGCCCTGTTGCTGACCATGAAACTATTTCTCAGGGACCTAAAGGGATTAAGGCCTCATCAGCAAAAAACCCAGTTCCCTCTGACAAGAGATTCCAGAGCATTTGACAGATGGGGAAAGAAAGTATATACGTCTGCAACTTTAGCAATGAGAGCCTTAAATTGCCAGTTTCACATGCTAAAATATCAGCACTTTTTGATGTCTCAGTTGAAACAAAAAATGCTTCCAGATTCAGCTCCTCCTAATTTTAAAGAAATGCAGGATTTATTGCATGCAGCTGAACAAGTGGGAAAACATACTTTGCAATGTGGTTTTGATTCTTTAGAGGCCTCCTGTAGAGCAACAGTTACAGGCTCTGTCATTAGAAGGCATGCTTGGTTAAAAGAACATACGTTACCAGATCATGTTAAAGCAAAATTATTGGATGCACCTTTGCAGCGGGATGTGTTATTTGGAGTTAAAGCAGAAGAGGTATTAAAGAAGATGGAGGATAAGGCAAAATCTATGCAAACGGTGAAGGATTTCTTACAGGTTCAGCCTCCTCGATTTAGCAGAAATTGGCCAACAAAGAATTGGTCCTTTCCAGTTACAGACAGACCTCAAATGGGCTAATACAGACGTCCAAGAGGTAGGGGTCAACCACAAGGTCCTTACAGGCCTCGACAATGGGGTGCACCAGGCCAGAAGGAAGGGGAAGACAGGCCCCAACCATATAAAAAGCAGCCTCA
Source organism: Protopterus annectens (assembly GCF_019279795.1). Lineage (NCBI taxonomy): Eukaryota > Metazoa > Chordata > Ceratodontiformes > Protopteridae > Protopterus > Protopterus annectens. Next base: position 1,211,654,100 of record NC_056735.1, read on the forward strand.
ATGACTTCCCACTACAGCTGCCAAACAGCTCTCTCTTGGCAGCCCCCTTAGGAGGAAAACTGGCACTTTTCTATCACAATTGGCCTTGGAGCACCAAAGACAAATGGGTTCTCAACATTGTATCTCAAGGTTACAGGTTCCACTTTCACACTCTGCCAAGGTTAAAAGGAATGCCAAATCTGCCACCAAATCAATGGGCAGAGGCTCAAAAACAAATTACAGCACTCCTGTACATGAGAGCTATACAAAAGGTACCACCACAGGAGCAAGGACAAGGATTTTACTCAAGACTCTTTCTGGTTCCCAGAAAGGACAAAGCCTGGAGGCCCATTCTGGATCTTTTTTCTTTAAACACTTACCTGGATGTTCCGAAATTCAAAATGTTGACACTACAGCAGCTTCTTCCCATGCTGGGCAAGAAAGCTTGGCTCATGACCTTGGACCTCAAGGAGGCATACCTGCATGTCCCTATCAGACAAAACTGCAGAAGATACCTCAGATTCATAGCTGGTTCAATGCACTATCAATTCTCTGCACTGCCCTTTGGCTTATCTACTGCGCCCAGGGTCTTCACAAAGTGCCTGGCACCGGTAATTGCATTTTGCAGACAGAAAGGAATTCAAATTTATCCATACCTGGACGACTGCCTGATTCAAGCAGAGAGCAAGGACATTCTTCTAAAGCATCTGGCATTCATAAAAAAGTTATTAAGTTGCCTGGGGTACACAGTAAACGAAAAGAAATCAAAACTAGTGCCCTCACAAGAGATAATATTCCTGGGTGCCAGTTTGAACACAATGGCCCAGATGGCTTATCTCATGCCAGACAAGTAAGGACAACTGACTCAATACGTTCAATTGATGGCAACAAAGACCCAACTCCCAGCAAGAAAAATTCTGCAGGCCTTGGGTTACATGGCATCTTGCATACTACTAATTCCATATGCCAGACTGCATATGAGGAAACTACAATGGTACCTAAAGGAGTGTATGGTCTCAACACTGTCAAAGTTTGGAAACAGTTATACCACTAATTCCTTGCCTTCAACAGGAGTTTCGATGGTGGGCTCAAGTTGTCACCTCAACAAGGGACAGCCTTTCACTCAACCCACAGCCAGGCAAACACTGACAACAGATGCATCGGATTATGCCTGGGGAGCACACTTGGCAGGAAAATGTATTCCGGGCGAGTGGCCCACAGAACAAAGGCATCTTCACATCAATCAAAAAGAGATGCTAGCTGTACAAAATGCCCTTATAGCTTTCAAGGACCTGCTGCATCCAGGACAACTATTACTAAAGACAGACAACACCACAGTTATGTGGTACATAAGCAAGGGGGCACACACTCCTACCCCCTCTGCAGACAAGCCATGACCTTGTGGAACACAGCTGTAGACTACCAAGTTCATCTGCAAGCACAATTCCTGCAAGGAGAGAAAAACACGCTGGCAGACGACTTAAGCAGAAGCATCATGGATCCCCACGAATGGGAATTGAATCCACAAATATTCAGAATGCTAACACAGGAATGGTGGAGCCCGGACATAGATCTGTTTGCATCCCCAATGAATTGCCAGCTACAGAAATTCTGCACAAGGAGTTACCATCCACAAGCATGGAAAGTGGATGCCCTCTCATTCAGCTAGAAAAACCTACAAGTATACGCTTTCCCTCCTCTACCTCTCCTTACAAAGGTACTCATAAAAGCCAGGCAAGAAGAGCCAAAGATGATCTTGATTGCACCAGACTGGCCATGCCAGCACTGGTACCCAATCTTAAAGAACCTAGCTCAAGAACCACCCTGGATTTTGCCTCAAATCCCACATCTGCTGACTCAGCACAACAATCAGATACTTCACAGCCAGCTAAAGACCTTAAACCTAGCTGCATGGAAAATTCCTCAATCAAGCAAGCAATGCCTGTCTTCAAAGCTGTTATGGATGTCATTCTGGAGGCCAGAAGGCCAAATACCAGGAAAGCCTATTCAGATAAATGGAAGAGATTCTGTGCCTGGAACCAGGCTCACAGCCGTGACCCTCTTGTCCCAAATATTCCTCAGATGCTACAATATTTAGCTGAGATGCTGGACAAGGGCCTCTCCTTTTCATCCATCAAGATCCACGCCTCTGCCATTTTTGCTCATTACAACATGGATCCACAAATTTTCTCTAATCCTTTGCTAAAACAGTACCTCAGAGGGGCAAAAAACATAAGACCACCCCGTAGAGCACCTACTCCAACTTGGGACCTCAACTTTGTTTTGGAAAAATTAACTTTACCTCCTTTTGAGCCAGCTAACACAGCAGAATTAAAATATATCTCTTGGAAAACTGCACTGCTACTGGCAATAACATCAGCATGAAGAGTTTCAGAATTACAGGCACTAATGGCAGTGGAACCTTTCCTCATTTTCCACCAGGACAGGGTGTCTTTAAGAACTAACCCTACATTTATGCCAAAGGTGGTATCAAGTGTGGCTCTAAACCAAACTATTCACTTGCCAACTTTTTATCCAAAACCACAGAATAAAGGGGAGAGACTACTGCATTCTTTGGACATTCACAGGCAGTTACGCTTCTACTTGAATAAAACCAAAGCTTTCAGAAAATCTGAGCAATTATTGGTAGCATATGCTGCAGGAGCACAGGGAAAAGCCATTTCAAAATGGATAGGACATTGTATATGTTTCTGCTATACACACACCATGGGAAACCTGTACCTAGCAGCATTAGATCTCACTCCACCAGGGCAACAGCCACTTCAACTGCCTACCTCAGAGGAGTACCTACCAAGGATATTTTGGAAGCAGCAACATGGAGTTCTGTGCATACCTTCACCAAGCATTACCATTTACCTTTATACTCCGAATCCAGAGCTGGCTTCACCACTGCTATGCTGCAGGGCCTTATAGCCACCCCTTATAGAACCAGCCACCCTACCTCAGCTTTGGGATTTCACCCAAGTGTAATGACTGCAGCAGTGTAACACGATGAACATAGTACAGTTTTGTACCTACCATAAATGTAGATGTTCGAGTGTAAACACTGCTGCAGTCCAGGTTACCCTCCCTCCTTCCCCTCTTACTTGTTGGTATGTACCTATGTCTTCTACCCTTCACTACCTATGGGGAGTATTTGCTGGTAACTGAAAGTTGTTTGCTTTTCTTATGTATACTTTACTAGCAATTTGAATTGCCTACCTATTTGGGGGCACTTGACATCTGGGGCAAGAAAAACTGAAGAAAATGGCGTTGGCTGCATCTTATATACCCCTGTCGCACTGACGTCAGGGAGGAGGTGACAGCAACCGATGCCGGACCAAGACTTTGGAACTCAGGCCGACTGGGGAACCGCCTGACGGCAGGATAACCCAAGTGTAATGACTGCAGCAGTGTTTACACTCGAACATCTGCATTTATGGTAGGTACAAAACTGTACTTTTCCATTTTTGTTCTCTTTCTATCTTAGGCATTATAAATATCTTTTCTATATATTCCTTTGTTACAGTCACTATTTCTTGTTGACTGTTAGCAGTTTCTCCTCTCGTTTCTTAATTCTTGTATTATTCTTTTATTTTCCTTTACGATTTTGTTTAAATAGGGTGCAACCTCTTCCTTTTTCCTTGTAAAAATACATTTGTTTAAACAATAACTTTGTAATCTCTTGAGTCAGATCATGTATTTCCTTTTCCATCTCAAAGTCTTTCTTATTTTTTACTGAATCTCTAAAAGCATATTTACTTACTTATTTTTATTTGTTCTCCTGTTTTTATTTTAAATTTTGCCATTCTAAAAAACATTCTTGTATTTTTCTTTAAAACTTTTCCACCAAGATGGCCAATTCATGTAAAATCTCTCATACCTACATGATCTTTCCATAATTGCCTCTTTCTGTTCCTTCCTTATCTAAAACTTTCTAATTTAATCTTTCAATACTTTTGCCTATTTTATGTATCCCTTTTTTTCTTGACTCTCTATCCATATTGCCAAATGATCTGACAATCCTGTAACTTATACCTTCTTGTATAATTTTCAGAATTTCTGAAACAATAAAATAATCTGTCTCAGTTATTAAATTATTCTTTTTTGTACGTCTACTGTTCCTGACATCATTTTCACATCCCTGGTCTCTTTTTTTTTTTTTTAAAATCAAAATTAAAATCACTAGCTAGTGCTATATCCATATTCACACTTACATAATCTAATATTTTTAAGCATACCTTCTCTTTCTTTTTTCATCACATATGTGTAAACTGCTTTAATTCTATAAACTTGCTTTTTCCATTTCATGTCTGTGACTGTTAAGCTAGTCAGTATGCTTACTGAACTTTTACATAATATTCCTATACCTAAGCACATATCTTTCTCAATGTTCTAAGTAATCTCACATTTTTTTTTTACTTGTAACCTTTCCACTTCGATTGCAATATATCTTCTGTTAAAACAATATCCTTATCAAGAGTCCTGCACCATTCTAATACACCTATTCATTTTATATTCTTTATACAATTCACATTAATTGCTAAAATTCTCAGATCTGCATTTATTAATTTATTTCCATTTCTTTATCCTTTGCCTTTTTATTTTCTTTCATACCAAATCCTGTAAACTTCCTCTTCCCATCCTTTACCCCTTTCCCCAGTACAGTTTTTCTTCCCTTAACCACACTGCAACTAATTTCTTCATCACTTATTTCTATCATTATTTCACACACTTCTTTTTATATCCTTTTATCCTTTATATCTGCACCTTCTACTGTTTCATTATTATCTGTTGTGGTCTGTTTTTTTTTTTTCTGGATCTCTTTCTATTACTGCCTCGTTATCTTTTGTTCCTCCTCATAGTCTCTACCCACTAACTCCTTATGTCTTTTTCCCTGCAGGCCCTCCATAAGTGACCTATTATTTTAACATTTAAAGCATTTCAATTCACATCTTTTTGCATCATGCCCCATTTTGCCACAAGTATAACATTTTCTTTTGTCACAGTTAATTAAATGATCATCCATACCTTTGTTTCCTTCTACATTTATAATACTCGGAATATGTACTATTTTTCATTCTCCATTTTCAATGCAACACAACACTCCCAACCCCCAATCCATAAACCTCTATTACCATAATTTTTTGTAATGTCCATTTATATACAGTCTTTAAACAGTTTTTTAGCAATTCTTTTTCAGTTTCCATTTGAAACTGTACATATTTTTTTTCTCTGTCTGTTAAATGTTTGTAAAACATACAAATTCCATGGATTACATTTTTTTTCTTTAGCTCATATTGCTCCATAAAATGTCTCCATGTACTCTCCTGTTTCAAAAATAATGTCACAAAAAAGTGTGTCTTAATGGGAATGTTTTTACCTCTTTTGGTGATATTCCCATTGGTGCTATTATATTATCCCAAATGTCATACCTGCCCATCTCTTTATCTGTCCTACAGCCTATTCGTACAAGGTACATTCTCCTTAATTCCATCTTTTTTTCTACTAATTCTGCATTCGACTTATTTTCCCTTCTCACTTCCTCCACTTCTTCTTGAATCATCTCCATAATGTCTCCCCACACCTTTTCACTCTCCAGCTCACTTTAGTTTATCAAATCTTGCAGATAAACATTCTGCAACCCTCCTGACTGGAGAGTTGTAATAGTACATCCATTCTCTGCTTCTCTTTCCCCTTCAAACACTTGTTACTAAAAAACATCTTTGGACTCTTGTGAAAGTACAACCTCCTTTGCATTACTCAGGACCTGTGTTTCTCACTTTTCATTGCATGCTGGCACAAGGTCACATGCCTCCGCCTGTTCTACCACATCGTTTTGTGAAGGCTGAACTGTGATAACACTCCAAACTCCATGCTGTACAGTGTGGATACTCTAAGATGCTCATGTCCGCCATACTCCCTCCTTCTCCAAGCCACCACTGTGCCCAGACGGAAGTGTCACAGTCACCAGCATCTCTGCTCACGACAGAGTAGGGGTGCTTTATTAACATAACTTAGACACATTATTTACATGCATTATTTACATTTACTTATATTTTTCATCTGCCATATAACACAATCCCATATATCTTAATTATTTCCCCAGCACTCCCATTTCCACAGCTAAAAACGTATCTTTTTCAAAATTTTAGACAATACCCATTTACCATTAAATTTGATTTCATTCAGTCTCTCACTCCATATTGTCCATGAAACATAAAACAGTTTATCAATCTCTTTCACCTCTTTTCGTCTTTTGTTGCCATAGTACAAATATTCCAGCCTATTCATATTTATGTCTTCAACACTTTTGAAAAATTTTAGTGTCTTATATTCATATACTGTTGTAGAAACAGAGGAGCATTGCACCACAGATAGTAAAACTTTTTGGCTATAACTTCAAACATGCAGAATATCCAATGAAACAAACATACAGCATCAGACGAAAACTTCAGTTTGTGAGCTCTGTTGTGCTGAATTCATGATGTATAAGCATGACATCGCAAATGCAAAAGCCAAGTTAAAACTTTAGTTGAAGTTCCACAATATTAGAACGAGCAGATAACATAGAAAAAAACATATAAAACAAAGAACCCTTCTGATATAAACAAACGGACAAGCGCTTTCAGTTTTATCAAGCCTTCTTCAGATCCAAATGAGTCAACAGGGTTCAGTGTTTAAAAATCAGTAACATTCAATGAGGCGGACTTCACATAGTAACGAGTATCAACCAATCAAATGGGTTTGTTGGCACACACCTCCATGTTGTTACGGCAAACATTAATCTAGAAACTCTTTATTAGTAAATAGTAAAACTCTTATGTTCTTTTAAAATAAAAACAGTATAAGACACATATTAAGTAATTTTTCAGAAGGGACCAAAAAATCCTTGCAGTCAGTTCTCATTTAAAAGCGAAGTCCATATTTCAAACCAATACATAAGATGCAATTAATAGTAATAGAAAATTAGTAATAAAAAATGCTGCAATTTACTTCAAGAGAAGAAGAAGACTTGGTTAATTTAACTGAGAGAGAAGAAGCCAAGTGGATAATGTGGTTGAGGGCAGATTGTCCTCTGAGCCTTAATGGTTGTGTTCCATTAAAACCTTTCCTCAAGAATAGACGAGCAGCGAAGTATGTGTGTTCGTGATTTGTTTGCTAACTTTCTAGTAACATGCATAGTACCCCAGGCTAGCCCGATATGTCGATCTCGGTCTCTAATGTTGATAAAACTGCTGAAAGGAAGCAGCAAGGAGTGTTTTTATGGTTCCTTTTGTTATTTTCTATTACTATTCATTGCATCTTATGTCTTGGTCTGAAATATGGACTTCGCTTTTAAATGAGAACTGATTGCAAGGATTTTTTGATCCCTTCTGAAAAATTACTTAATATGTGTCTTATACTGTTTTTATTTTAAAAGAACATAAGAGTTTTACTATTTTCTAATAAAGAGTTTCTAGATTAATGTTTGCCGTAACAACATGGAGGTGTGTACCAACAGACCCATATGATTGGCTGATACTCGTTACTATGTGAAGTCCGCCTCATTGGATGTTACTGATTTTTAAACACTGAACCCTGTTGACTCATTTGGATCTGAAACCGCTGATCTGTTTGTTTATATCAGAAGGGTTCTTCATTTTATATGTTTTTTCTATGTTATCTACTTGTTCTAATATTGTGGAACTTCAACTAAAGTTTTAACTTGGCATTTGCATTTGCGATGTCATGCTTATACATCATGAATTCAGCACAACAGAGCTCACAAACTGAAGTTTTCTTCTGATGCTGTATGTTTGTTTCACTGGCTATTCTGCAAGTTTGAAGTTATAGCCAAAAAAGTTTACTATCTGTGGTGCAATCATCTTCTGTTTCTATAATTGTTGCTGTTTCTTGAGCGTTCTCTAGTGGAAGTCACTTCTCCTTTTGGATATTTATATACTATTTTCCATAGTTTCTTTACTATTGTACAGTTCAAAAAGACATACTCCGTTTCCTCAATCTCCCCAGAATAATTACACTGCCTCTTGTATTTTTTATAAGGCATGTTGGCTTTAACAAGTAATTTTCCTATTATCAGTCTCCACATAAAATCATTACATTCAAATTTTTTTGCACCATACAAGCCTTATCTTACTTGCATTTCCTTCTTCATTTCCTAAATGTTTCCACGGTATATATAATAATGTTCATTCATTATATTAAAATAATATTCTTTTTTTTTTTTTATGCATTTTTATATTCAATTTCCATAAAAGATTTAATTCTAATACTCTTTGATGTCTTCATTTACAAAATCTTTCCTTCTTTTCCCAAAACGTAGTAAAAAACAAGAAGTTAGCAAACCCAGTAGGTATTCCAGAAATAAAATAAACCAGGTGCTCCAAGGGACCAGAACGTGTATCCACAAAACATTTATTGTCTTACAGTTTAAAAAAGTTTAAAAACAAACTACTGTTGTAAAAAATCAAACAGGTTTAGCGCTTTCGCCTTACAAGTAAAATACATCATCAGAACCATTGCATTTAGAGCAGCTAGGCTTTTATAACCAAAGCCCCACCCTTAATTGAAAACAAGTCATGAAGCCAGGTCCTGCATTTAAAGCTACATACTCAGCTAGCACTCACCTTGAATAAATATGTGTAATAAATGGTTGCAAAATGAAACATTCTGAATATAAAAATAAAAATAAATATAAAATAATGTAGCTACTGTGCTTGCAAAAGCCATACTACAAAAGCAACAATTACATGTTTTTATGTACATTGCATCAACTTGTCTTTTACTAACTTGCATTTAGACAACCTATATTTTTATTGAGCTTTCTTTTAGCTCACTGGCAATGGAAACTGTTTCGTTTAAGCCTGGTGGCACAGTGACATTAAATCTCAACTGCCAAAGCATTTCTTTATGCAGTAACTTATTTTTCCAGTCCCCACAATATGCTGCCATGTCAATTTGTTCTACAGCAAAAAACGTAAATTTGTCAAAACCCCACACAGCTGACCGAGTGCTTAGCTAAAGCACTCTTTTTGTCATTTTGCTGGATGCTATAAACATGCTGGTAGATACGCTTATTAAAAGCATTGTTGGTTTTGCCAATATAAAAAGCTTGTCATTGTATGCACACAGCAAAATAAATCACTCTCTCCATAAAACAATTAACTCTGCCTCCCTTGGAATAGCCCCTGATTTTATCATATAGCCACCCTTCATAGTGCCATTCAACATAGCCACATTGATTACATCTTCCACATCTAGAATTTTTAGGAAAATTATCCATCCTACATGCAGGTTTATTTTCCAAAATACTTTTAAAATTACTCCATCTTTTAAAAGTGAAAGTAGGCTTAAACTCATTAAATCCCAGCGTGGCCTCATTGCTACTTATAATAAACCAATTTTTCAAAATAATCTTTTGTATTTGGCATCAAGTCAGTAATGAAAAACCATGTTAGTACTTAAATCAAGGGACTGGTTGTGAGTAACAACATCTTATATAACATTTTGTTCACTACATACCTGTCCTGCCACTTAATCCACTAGGGCACAGGGGTAATTACAATCCAAAAAAATAAGTTATGTACTCACCATAACGTTCCATGTGAGTTGTTTATCTCACTTTCATTTTTTTACTGATGGGTTTGGAGCCAATCCTCGGCTCCGACTTGGCCAACTGCAAAAGCTCGAGGTCTTCAACAAGCTTGAGGCCAACTTTCTATCCCATGATGCACCCTGATCTTCCCTCAGATCTTGTTTGCTGCCAACTGACTACCTAGTGGTATAAATATGCCACTCAGAGAGCTGGACAAGAGACAAAGCACCATATAAGAAAGGTGATGGACCTCAAGTAGACTGGATGGGGGTTGGAGGGTGGGACATAAGAATGAAGGTGAGATGAACAACTCACATGGAATGTTATGGTGAGTACATAACTTCTTTATGTGCAGTTGTTCTATCTCACTGTTCATTCTTTACTGATGGGTAGCATCCCAAGCACCATCTTTCTTGGGTGGCTCATGGGAGAATATTCCTCAGAACTGTGGAACCAAAGGAGGTCCTGTCTATGGAGGCCTTGTCTACTTTGTAATGAGTGATAAAGGTATGAGGTCTTGACTAGGTAGCTGCTACACAAATAGAATCTAATGGTAACCTTGCAGAAGGCCATTGAGGTTGAAACAGCTCTAGTAGAGTGGGATTTTACTTTTTGTTTCAAGGGAGCAATATCTGAGTTATAACTGAAGCAAATGCAATCTGATAGCCATCTTGACAAGGTTACTTTTGACACTGGAGCACCCTTTTTTGATTCTGAAAAGGAAACAAAGAGCTGATCCGTTGATCTGAATTGTTTCATTCTATCTAAATAAAATTGGAGTTGTCTATGAACATCAAGTTTATGAAGCATGTGTTCCATCCTATTTGTGTATGAGGAAAGAAAACTGGCAACTCAATGGATTGGTTAAGATTTGTCTCTGAACAAACTTTTGGTAAAAAGATGGATTAGTTCTGAGCGAAACTCTGTCATTATGGAAAATCAGATAAGGCGGTTTAATGGTCAAGGCCTGCAACTTAGAAATCCTCCGAGCAGAAGTAATGGCTATCAGAAAAATAGTCTTCCATGAAAGGAATTTCAAAAGACAAGTTGATGCTGGTTTGAAAGGAGGTAATATGATTCTGGACAGAACAAAACTTAGATTCCATGGCATGACTGGAGCCCTGATTGGTGGACTCAAATTAATGGCACCTTTAAGAAAGGCTTTAGCGAGTTGATGTGACATGGCACTGGAGTCTTGGAAGCCAAGATGAAAGTTTGAGATTGCTGCTAACTGAACTCTGATGGTAGCTGGAGCAGCTCCTTCAATGAAAAGTTTAGTTAGAAATTCTAATATAGATGGGATCAGAGCTAGATAAGGATCAACATCATTCTGAGACGCCCACAAGGAAAATCTCTTCCATTTGCTAAGATATAACTCTCTGGTGGATGATTTATGAGAGGATGATATAATATGTTGGGACTCAGCTGAGAGGTTGTAAATCCTGGCTATTGTAAGAATTGGAGAAGCCAAGCTGTCAGCTTGAGGGAATGAAGAGAAGGATGAAGAGCCCCCAATGAATGGGTCAACAGATGTGGAACTGGGTCCAGGGTTCTTCCAAGAGATGATGTTGGAGGAAGGGGAGCCAAATTTGCTGGGGCCAGTAAGGGGCTATTAGGATCATGGTCCTTCCCAGAATTTTTGCTTTCTGTAATCTCTTGGGAATCAGAGGGAAGGGAGGAAATGCATAAAGGAGACCCAGGGGCCAACTGTGCACCAGTGCACCCCTTGGGGCATCTCCTGGCAGGGGAATCAGGGCAAAATAGCTGCTGCAATTCGTGTTTGCTGGGGTTGCAAAGAAATCACAGCAAAGCTGGCCCCACCTGCAGAATATCCATTCCGCTACTTGTTGCTTTAGGGACCACTCGTGAGGCAGTAAGATTGCCCTGCTCAGCTTGTCTGCTATCACATTGGATTTCCCCGGGATGTGTGTTGCTATCAGAAAGCACTGGGAGGAGATTGCCCACTGCCATACTCTCATGGCCTCTTGACACAGAGGGTAAGATCTGGTTCCTCCTTGTTTGTTGCTGTACCAGACCACTGACATGTTGTCTGTCTGAATTGCAATTGTTCCCAGAGGTAGAGAGTCTTGAAAGGACTGCAATGCTAGAAGTACCACTCTCATCTTTAGGACATTTATATGCAGATGAGCCTCATGTTTCTTCCATGTGCCTTGGGCTGTTCTTCCCTGATAATGCCCCCCCCCACCCAATTAAGGAAATGTCCGTGGTCAATGTGGCTATAGGATTAGGTAGAATGAATGGACGTCCCCGAGATACATGTTGAGACGTCAGCCACCATTGAAGGTCCTTCTTGCATGTATTCATTATGGTAATTTAGTGTGACATTGGACATTTCTGAAAGGACTAATGAGAGAATAGGAGTTACTGCAGAACTCGCATGTGCATTCGAGTGAGGGGGATGGCAATGATCACTGCCATCAATCCTAGCAATTTGAGTACCATTGAAATTGGAACTTTTTTTCTTGGAAGCTGGTCTAAAATGTTTCGTAATAGACAAATTATTTCTGGAGGAAGCGTTAATGTCATTGAAACTGTGTTTAGTTCTGCTCCTATAATGACGGTCTGTTGCGATGGCGATAAGGCAGACTTTTCTGAGTTTATGGTAATCCCCAATTTATTGCAGAGATTTAAGGTTGTGTCCCCCCTCACATGAATAAGTTGATGCTTGGTAGTGGCAGTGAGGAGCCAGTCATCTCAATATGGAAACACTATCTCAGGTCAGCGGTGACTATTGCCATACATTTGGCGAACACTCTGGGGGCTGTAGTGAGACCAAAGGGCAGAGTGCGAAATTGATAATGGCTGGCTCCCATCCGGAAGCATAGATGATCCTTGGATTGCCTATCCATCTTTATGTGGTAGTACGCATCCTGAAGATCTATAGAGCACATCCAATTGTCTTTCCCCACAAAGGGAAGTATTGAATGAAGCTTGACCATCCGAACTTTGTCTTTTTTACTGACTTGTTTACTCTGCTTAGGTCCAGAATAGGTCTCCAGTCCCCTGTTTTCTTTGGAACTAAAAAGAACCTTGAGTAAGTTCCGGATTATCTCTGGTCTGCTGGGACTTGTTGGATGACTCTTTTGTCCAGCAACCTTTGGACCTCTGTGGTTGCTTGATCTCTGTGACTGGGTGGAACATCTGGGATTTTCTTTATTAGAGGGGGTAGAGTGGCAGAAAGGGAATTGAGTATTCTCTGGATATTATGCTTTGTACCCAGCTGTCTTTAATTTTTAGCCAGTTGTCTAGGTACAAAGATAGGTGTCCCTGACTGCCTTCAGAGATGAGCAGTCGGGCCTCCTCTCAGGAGCACTGATAGGGCTTGCCAAAGAACTGATCTCTGTAGTCCTGGTTCTGTGGACCCCCTCTGCCGTGTGGGCGACGTCTTCCATTATTACCCCCTCCTCTGCCTCTAGAGGGGATTTCACCATAAGTGTTCTGGAAAGATCCTTGAGGTTTACGGAACCATACCTTTCCACCTCCTCTCCCTTTGGGGTGGGGTCTATTTGGGGTAGGAAAACATGCTCTGAAGGCAGACAAGGTCTTTCCCTCTTTCTCAGTCCTGAGAAGAGTTTCCTTTACCTTAGGTCCAAAAAGGGATGAACCGTCAAAGGGGGTGTTAATGAAGGAAGACTTAAAGGGTTATGCAAAGAAACATAAGCGCATCCGGGAATGTCTCCTGAGAGTGATTCCTGTACCAGCTGCTCTGCTTGTACCATCAGCTGCATATGACAACAGATGCATGAAAGAGTTCACTATCGAATTAAGAGTGGAGAGCTGGGAAGTTACCTTGTCCGAAACTCCCACATCTACTGAACCCTGCAGGCTGTCTCCTAGCTCTTTCAGGAGATCCCTTTGTAACCTAGTAAAATGTGTGAGGTAGTTCAGCAATCGAAGTACGAAAGACACTGAACTAAACATACACTTCCTGTATCTATCCATAATCCTAGATTCTCTATTAGGAGGATGAACAGATGAAGAAGTCTCTGATAATTCCTTCTTGGTGGCTGCTGCCACCACCATAGCATCAACAGGTACTCCTTTAGTAAGGTAAAGTCTGTCTTGGGGGCTAGTTATAAATTTGTTAGGCCTCCTGGGGACAGGGTTCCTGGTGTCTGGGGACTCCCATGCCCTGTAAGTGAGTAATTCAAGCAACTCATCGAAGGGTGGAGACACCTAACAGGTGGAGGGTTGAGACCCAAAAGCCTTCAGGAGGACTGACTCATCATCAGAAGGGTTAAGGGATTTCCAGCCACCCCTGTTTAAGAATCACTAAGATATCTGCAAAAAAGATATCTTCTGAGGGGGAGCCTTCTGATTCATCCAAGTCAGTATCCAAAGTGACTGACTCCTGTGGGGAGTTCAGATGCTTCCTCTTGTAAAGTCTCTTCCTAGGCACTTCTTCAGTGGGGGCTTCTGGAGAGGTCTCGGAAAAACATGGCTCACCTAATGGAGCTTCCTGAGGCTCAGGATCTCTACGCTTCAATGGAGCATGTGATGAAGAGGCATTCACCAGTGCTTTCAGGAAGGGAGCTGCTGGAACTGATGGGAGTGGTCATCGGGGCGGACAAAGCCCTCCTCATAGCCCTGAAGGCCCCTTGGTCCCGATGAGAGGAATCCCTTAGATCTGAAGATTCGATGGAAACCATCTGCATCGACACAGAGGGCTCCAAGCCAGAGGCCGGGGCCGAACTCACTCAAGCCGAAGCCCCGAGAGGTAAAGACGGCACTGACAAGTCGGTCCTACTATCCTCCCTGGACCCAACCAGTGAGTGTCGGCCCTGAGATCCCTCGGTCGGCGCCGAAGACATCAGGGCAGTCAGGGCCGAAAAACCTGGAGTAGGTGTCAGACCCAAGGGGTCCACAATCATCAGTTCCGTGCTCTCTGGCTCCTTAACTTCCATGCAGATCACAGGAGGAACAGATGATGTAGGAGAAACTAAGGTTAGCTCCGAAGCCCTCAGGGTCGGTGCCGATAAAATTTTTGCCAGCTCCAGTATCTGTAGAAGCTTCTTCACCACGCCGTCCTCATCCAAATCAGATAGTCTTCTTGAGGCCCGAGAGGAATGTGATGAAGCCACTGATTGCAATATAGGGGACTTTAAGGTAGGAGATACCAGCTCCAAGGTCAGGGACCGGCTCCTAACCGTTATGACAGTTCTGAAAGCTGTGGAACCGATTTCAAAGCTTTAATAGAAGCTGATTTTGATGCAAATGGACTTTTTGTCGGTTCTGTATTTTTAGAGTGCTTGTCTGACTTGTCCAGTGACTCTTGAAAGGAAGATTTCAGCAGACTCTTATCCATTAGCTTTTCCTTTCTCTCATGCAACACTCTTGAGCTGAAGGAGTGGTATATATCACAGCTTTCCTGCAGGTGTACCTCACCGAAGTAGTAGACACATTCAGTATGTCCATCAGTTATGGACATCTTTTGCCCACATCTTGGGCATTTTTTGAAGCCAGACTTGACTTTTTCTTTCTCATGCTGAGACATATTTCCAAACACAAATACTAAATATGGTCAAGTATAGTAACAATGCCCTATAAAAAAAAAGAGGGCTATACAATAATATGCACACACAATAACTAGTAAGCCTTAAGAAAAGAAGGCTGTAATACTTAGCTAATAATCTAAATATTTATCTGCCCTGTATAAAAAAGGGCTGTAAATGACCAACAAACACACACCACACACTAGTAATGCTATAGCAAAGACTTAAATGCCTTAAAAAAATGGCCACTAACATCTAATTATAATATTAGAACAAACAACTAGGTGTCCTGAGAAAAAAGAGGGCTATAATCTAATATAAACACACTAAATGCCCTGTAAAAAAGAAGGGCTATACTGTAAGATAAACACACTCTCTATGTGATATGAAAAGAAGGAGAAAAAAGGGACCTAAAAAATATGGCCATTAATTTCTTAGTAATTTAATCTAACTGAGATAGGGAGAAATGAAGGTCTAAACAAAATGGCCCTAATAACCAACTACATTATCTAAGAAATATTAGAAAAGACTAACACTCTTAACTAGTGTTTAAAGACTAAGCTATTATAACAGCTATAAATTTGAGAAATATAAAGAGAAATATGAAGTTATTCACTGTCCAGAGCTGGTGAACGTCCGATCAAATTGCAGCAGCAAACAAGATGTGAGGGAAGATCAGGGTGCATCATGGGATAGGGAGTTGGCCTCAAGCTGGTTGAAGACCTCGAGCTTTTGCAGTTGGCTGAGTCAGAGCCGAGGATCAGCTCAGAACCCATCAGTAAAGAATGAATGGTGAGATAGAACAAATTCACCTACATTCTTTTCAAGACAATAAATTCTTCTTGACACCTGTTGTCATTTGATGTCAATCTAGATACCCTAATAAATTGACTTTTTATAATGCCCCTTTTCTAGTGGTATGGGTGGCAGCTGGAATAAAATAAAAATGTATTACAATACGTGGGATTTCTAAATATCCCTGTTTCCAGTGTTCCCTCTGGTGAACGTTGAATTTTAATATCCAAATACACAATTTCTTTGGCATTGGCATGGTAAGCAAAATCAAGAAACTCAGTACTATGTTGCATCAACCCCAGCAATTCACTAAACTGATCTATGCTACCTTGCCACAAAATTAAGAGGTCATCTAAATATCTATAGTAGGCTTTGCAAAGCTTAAAAAGTGGAAACTTGAACAAGGACATTAATTCCCACCTTAACAAAACACCATTTGCAAACACGGGGGCACAAATGGCCCCCATGGCCACCCCAGAACACTGTTTATAATACTCATTGCCAAACACCAGGAAATTCTTGGACAAAATTATTTCCATGAAATCATGTATTAAATTTTCATCATTTTCAGTTAGTCCCCCATAAAGTTTAACTATCTCATCAAACCATAACAAGCCTTGTTCTTGTGGGATGACAGAAAACAGACTTTTAATGTCACAAGTAATAAAATAATCAAAATCATGGTCAGCCTGCCTTATTTTGTCCAACAAATCCCATGAATCATGAATGATATGTCTAAAAGGTTTAAACAAAGTTTTGTTTTGTGTCAACAAATTTGGCTAGTGGCTCAGTGATGGACCCTGCTGAAGCCACGATAGGTCATACAGGTGGATCCCTGATGTTCGAATATAAATTCAGGATGCCAGAAATTCTTGGGATGACTATGTAGTCATGGAGTAGCTATGAAGAGTATATGATAAAATCAGGGGCTATTCCAGGGGAGTCAAATTTAATTGTTTTACGGAGAGACTGATTTATTTTGCTGTGTGCACACAATGACAAGCTTTTTATATTGGCAAAACCAACAACGCTTTTAAAAAGCATATCTACCAGCATGTTTGTAGCATCCAGAAAAATGACAACAAGAGTGGTGGTCCCCTGCCATAAACAAACTGTACAACAGAAGGAAGAAACTGTTGCAAAAGAGAGTAAAATTCCATGAGTGAAGGAGCTCCCTGGTCAGCCTCAGTAAGAAGCTGAGATCCCTTATAAGATCCTCCAAAGCTAGCTATGAAAACAAAATCACCACTAAATCCAAGGACAACCACAAAGCATTCTATAGCTATGTCAAGAATCTAGAGGGTAACACCCAGATCTGCTCTGAGTTACAGCACAAAGGCACGAATATTACAGAACCAACTGATATTGCCAACATCCCGGCAGATAGGTTCAGTGCTAACTTTACCCCCTCTCATCCCCCTAAAGGGCTCATATCTATACACGAAGAATGCAGAGTCCCTGTAATCACAACGACGCAGGTAAAAGCTGCACTCTCTAAAGCCAAAAACACAGCATCCATGGGACCAGACAACATCCCAAGCTGCCTTTTACATGAACTTTAGAACAAACTGGCTGCCCACTTAAGCACCATGTTCAATAATAGCCTCACATCAGGCTTTGTGCTTACTGTATGGTGCACAGCAACAGTTATCCCACTCCACAAAGGGGGAGCCACCACTGATCCTGGGAACTATTGACCTGTTAGCCTGATGAGCCTGGTCTGCAAGGCCATGGAACGTATCATCATGGAACTCATAAACAAAGACATTGGTAACCGCCAAACTCTGGATCCCACCCAGTTCGGGTTTGTGAAAGGCAGATCATGCCTCCTGAACCTGATCGACTTCTTTGAGGCAGTCACCAAAGTCGTGGATGAGGGTAAGATGGTTCACACAGCCTATCTTGACATCGCCAAGGCTTTCGACACCATCCCCCATTCTGGAATTATAACTAAACTCACTAAACTAGGTATAAATCCCTACTTCACAAGATGGGTTGCCAACTGGCTCACTGACAGAACCCACACTGTAAAAGTTGCAGACTCCAAATCTGACCTCAAATCAGTGACAAGTGGAGTACCACAGGGTTCTGTCGTGGGACCTCTGCTGTTTGCTATCTACTTCTCTGAAGTACAGGCTAACACAGAAGGCCTCTGGCTGACAAAGTTCACAGATGACTGCAAACTAGGAGCCATAGTCAAGTCCCCAAATGATGTGGACATCCTACAAAAGGGCCTCATTGAGACAGATGCCTGGTGTCAGAGGCATGGCCTCAAGCTCAATGCCAAAAAGTGCAGTGTCATCCCCTTTGGAAAAAACTCTGTACCCATGAACTACCACATAGGCAGCAATCTACTTAACACCGAATGCTTGATAAGAGACCTTGGGACCCAGGTGGACAGTAGTCTCTCTTTTGATAGTCACATCGCCATAGTAGTCAGGAAGCCCTTCTACATGGCACACCTCATCATAAAAGGGTTCTCATCCAGGAAAAAAGAGGTTATTCTTCCCCTCTACTCGTCACTCATTAGAGCAATTATAGAGTACAATGCCCCTTTTGGAATGTACCTCACAAGACATCTGCAGCAGCTGGAAAGGCCACAGAAGTACATCACAAAGAGGATTACTGGCCTCAAACAAATGCCCTACACTGACTGCTCAAACAACTCTAGCTTTACTCCGTAGCATATTGCCTACTCCGGGGTGATCTCTGCCTATCATATAAAGCTATGTCAAACCCAGAGCTGTTGGACATGCTACACCTAAAGAAATCCCAATCCCTCCGAGCTACACACTCTAGGGACCTAAACCTTGTCACCACAATACACAGGACATGCTGGAGGGATAGATTCATGTCCCAGAGATTTCCTATACTCTGGAACAAGCTACCCATATATGTCAAGCAAAGTTCTTCATTAGCACTCTTCAAGAAAAATCTTGATGAGTGGATGGGAAATAAGGAAATTAACTTTCTTGGGTGGCGTAAGCTACGGAACCTTGCTGGCTAGGCTTACGTAGGCCCTTGGGCCAATAGCCTAGTACCTACCTATGAACCTATGACTTATTTTCAATTAAGGGTAAGGTTTTAGTTATAAAAGCCTAGCTGCTCTAAATGCAATGGTTCTGATGATGGCTTTTACTTGTAAGATGAAAGTGCTAAACCTGTTTTTCTTTTTTTAAAACAGTAGTTTGTTTTTAAACTTTTTTAAGCTGTAAGACAATAAATGCTTTGTGGATACAAGTTCTGGTCCCTTGGAGCACCTGGTTTATCTTATTATTTTTCCAAAACTTATTATCTTCCAACAATTCTTATATTTGTCTTTCATTATAAGATTTGTTAAGGTCTTATGTTTTTTCTTCTAATCCTGCCAAACTTTGTAAAGATCAATGAAGCTGTGTGAACAGTTGGGTTAATCAGTCCCAGTCCTTCCTTTTCTTCAGCATACATAATCCCACTTCTAACTGTAGATCCACACATAAATGAAAATACAATCTGTAACTCTTTCAAGCTTGGATGGTATCATATAAACACCTGCTAAATAAGCAAATTTATCTAAAATAATAGAATGTGTTAAATACACTTTTTTCTTATACAGTAATTTAAATGACCTCCAAAGCATACAAACTTCTCTTAATTTTTATATAATTTTCTCCCGTTGCTTTTCCCTATACATTTTTGTCCCAAATTTTATTCCAAAGATATCTATAAACTCATAATTGAATTGAATCCCTTCTATGCTATCTATTGACCTAATGCCACTACTTTTGTATTTATTAATACATACACCAAGCATTTCTAAGTACTGATTTAATATTCAAATTCCTTCTTCCAGCCATTCCTTATTGTTCATAACTAAAACTGTATCATCTGCATAAGTAAGAATTATTGGAATTTTAATTTCTCCTGTTATGCATCATGCCGTTTTCAAACCTCTGTTCATTTCACTAACAACTCATTCATAACTAATACAAATAAAATGCTGCTTACTTGACATACCTGCCTTTTCTCACATTCTGTTTTTATTTCTTCACTTAAACACCCATATAGTATCATTCTCACATTATTATTCTCATACACTGACATAAATGTATTATTTTATCACTTATACTATAATCTCTTAATATATATCCTGCAACACATTATATTGTATTCTATCAAATACTTTACTTACATCTCCTGCCACAACTTTAGTTTCTTCCCCTTTATTTAAAACGTCATCTATCACTTCTCTCAATATCTGTAATAAATCTTGACTCCCTTTACCTTTTTTTTTTTTTTTACCAAAAATCACATCATGTAATTTAGCTGCACTATTTCCTAATCTTTTTCTTTTTATTGATATAAATTTCCTATAATCTGTATTATTCAACACTATCAGACTTGTTTCTTATATCCTCTTTTTCTCATATTAATTTCATAACACTTGTACATATTTCTTTTTCTACTCATTTGTGAAATACACTTTTTGCCATTCTTCCATATTATAATACATGTAATACTCAATACCATCTGTTCACGTGGGTTTTTCCACATCTAATTCCTTTAAAATTATATTAAGTTCTTCTACATTTACCTTTTTTTCCATATTGCTTTTACCCACTTTACTTATTTTTTTTACTTTCCATGTCTGCCTCTCTTCTATATCCCTTTTTTAAATGTGTTGTCTACATACTTTATTATGTCAAGTATTTTTTTCTTGCACATTCACTTTCCTTCATTATTCTTCAATACCCTTATTATTCTCTCATTTTCTTTTACAATCTCATTTAAATATGGCACCACCTCTTCTTTTTTCCCCTGTAAAAATGTATTTGTTTATGTAACTTTTTTATCTTCTCCTGATTCATTTTGTTTATCATCTTCTCCTTTTATAAATGTTTGTCTTATTTTCTGTTACTTCCTTAAACACCTCCTGGCTTAGTTGCTTATATTTTCATTTTACTTTTCTCTTTCTCATTGCTTTATATTCTAGAAAACACTTTTTAAAACTTATCCACCTTTTCATCCAAATTTCATAAAAAAATTCTCATATTCACATGATCTTTTCATAACTGGTTAATCTCATTTCCGTCTTCCTCATCTAAGTCTTTTTCATTATGTCTGTTAATGCATTTACTTAATCTTACATATCCTTCCTTTTCTTGCACTTCTACCCATTTAACTAAATGATCTGAAAATCCCGTTTCCTTCATTCCTCCCTTACTACTTTTAGACTGTCATATAGTACAAAATAATTAATTTACATTTTTATCTTATTTCTTTTGTAAATAATTTTTTTCTCATCCCATGTATATATAATTTTCCACTTTTTATTATTTCATGTACCTTACTACAATCACTTCCTACTTTTCTTATTTTTCTTAAATCACAGTTGAAATCTCCCACTAATAGTAGTATTTCCATATTCACTCCTACCTACTTTAGAATTTTTTAAAGATTATTTCTCTTTCTTTCATTGTAGCATACATATAGATTGCAATAATTCTCTATGTCTTTCTTCCATCTGATATTTATCACTGTTGTTCTACCTAATTCTACTATGGTATAATCTAAAACTTTAATTGTTTCATTGCAAAACACTGCAATACCTGACCATGTATCTGTTCCCAGATTCCAAATCATGTTTCCATTTTTAATCTTTCTTCTTGTTCTCTTAACATTATTGTGCTTTTTGGTATGATTATATGCATATTAAATTATGCACACCATTCTTAAACACCTATTCTTCTTATAATGTTCTTTATACTATTAACATTTATTGCTAAGATTCTCGGCTTCCTTTAAGTAAACTTTTACTACCTCATTTCACATTACCCTTTACCATGTTTATTTTCTTTTACAACTGCACTCTCATGCTTTCTTTGTCTATTTTTCACCCTTTTCCCTATATAATTCTTTCTACCTCCCACCATTTTCCAGTTTACAAATTCATCTTCACTTGTTTCTTGTATCAGTTCATGAAATTCATTATTTTCATTTTTTTTCATCTATTTTTTCTTTATTACCAGTCTCCTCACCATACTTTTCTTTACATTTCTATCTACACATTCTTGTATTTGCTGATGTTCTTCAACTTCTATATTTTCTACAGAATCCATCCATGCATGTCCCATTTTCCCCACGTTTTACAAATCATACAAGAATGCTAAACGCTGACTGCCACAAATATCCAGAGACAAAGCTTCCCAAAAAGAAAGTGACAAACGTTAATGTAAAGTACAAAAGTAATGAGAATGGAGGTTAAGAGCTTTCACCCTTTCCATATGGGCTTCATCAGAACAACTGACATATAATTCACTATCATTTAAATAAACTATTTGGCACCAAATGCCGTTTTTTTTTTTTAAAAAACGCTTAAAGGAGCCTACTTGCAATAATGCACTGTTGTCACTAACACGCAAAACTTCACATCAAAGAATTAATATCTGTATAAAACATACATTAATGCTTGTATAAAACATTTACAACCTGAATAACTTACATGTTAATACTATATAAAAAATATATGAAACATTCATTTAAAAATACAATAATTAAAAAAACAGTCTTGTTCCCCATGCTGTACATATATGTATTACTGAATTAATGCATACGTATAATATGTTGAAAATGTACAATAAGTATGTATAACATATTATGTACAGAAGATATATATGTAATAATTCTGTGAATAGTTGTATAAAAAAATTTTTATGAATGAAGTATTAAAATTATTAAAAATATCCTTTCTAAAAAGACCTTTAATTAGCAGCAGCTGAGACAAAAATGAAAAACTAAGATAAAAACTAAGATAACAAAACACTAACTAACCTACAGTGGGATACGTTGACCTAAGAACCAAGAAATGTAATCCCTTACACATTACAACCTTCTTTTCAAGATAGTTTTAGTGGGTATATAATCATTGAGACCTGGTAAAGTACAGTTTTGTACCTACCATAAATGTAGATGTCCGATAGACATGCAACTGCAGTCATAACATGTGGGTTGTCCTGCCTCAGGCAGCCCTCGGTCGGCCGGATTCCAAAGTCTGGGTCCGACGTCGGCTGATGTCACATTTCTCTCCAACGTCAGAGCGGCTGGAGTACATAAGCATCAGCCGACGCCATTTTCTTCAGTGTTTCTTGCCCCAGATGCCAGGTGCCCTCCAAGGAAGGCTGTAATCAAATTGGAAGACAAAAACAGGATTCCAAACAAATAAATGAGCAATAAAATAAATACACCATAACAGATATCCCCAGCTAAGAGTAAAAGGGATAGGAGTGGACCCTAGGCATAGAGGGGTATGGAGGGAGGGAAAATCCGACTGCAGTTGCATGTCTATTGGACATCTACATTTATGGTAGGTACAAAACTGTACTATGTCCTTCAAGAATGCAACTGCAGTCATAACATGTGGGTAGAATACCATAGCTTAGCTGGGGGAGGAGGTATGCTCTAGGAAAGAGATGGTGTGGCAATCAAACCCTGCAGGACTGCCGAAGCAAAGCCTGCTCTGGATCTGGAATATAGAGGGAGATTGTAGTGTTTGGAGAATGTATGCACGGAGCTCCATGTAGCAGCTTCTAGAATGTCCTTGGTAGGCACCCCTCTTAAAAATGCTGTAGAGGTGGCCGTAGCTCTGGTGGAATGTGGTCTGACATTGGCTGGAACAGTCTTTCCATGAAAGGAATAACAGAATCTGATGCAATGTCCAATCCATTTAGAAATAGTCTGTTTTGAAATTGCTTTTCCTTGGACTGCAGGGGCGTAAGCTACAAAAAGTTGTTCAGACTTCCTACTGGCCTTGGTTCTGTCCAGGTAGTATCGAAGTTGTCTGTGAATGTCCAAGGTATGCAAAAGTCTTTCCCCCCTATTCTCAGGATTGGGGAAGAAAGCAGGCAGATGAATGGCTTGATTTAGAGAAACCCTAGATACCACCTTTGGCATAAATGTAGGGTTGGTCCTTAATGAAACCCTGTCTCTGTGGAAAATAATAAAGGGTGGTATTGCCATTAGGGCCTGTAGCTCCGAAACCCTTCTTGCTGAAGTAATTGCCAACAGGAAAGCTGTCTTCCATGAGAGAAATTGCAAGTCAACTGAAGCTGCTGGCTCAAAAGGAGGTAGAGTCAGTTTTTCTAAGACAAAATTGAGGTCCCAGGCTGGCACTGGGGCCTTTCTTGGTGGCTTAATGTTCTTGATTCCCCTGAGGAATTGTCTTAGTAAGGGGTGAGAGAAAACAGGAGGATCAGTGTTGTATCTAGCTGAAATAGCAGATGCATGTATCTTTATGGAGGAATATGAGAGGCCGTTCTTTAACATATCTGCCAAATATTCCAAGATAAGTGGGATGTTCAGCAATGATGCATCGTGTCCCTTGCTGGTATTCCAATTGCTGAATCTTTTCCACTTTGCTAAATAAACCTTTCTGGTGGATGGTCTTCGAGCCTCTGTTAGTATCCGCTGAACTTCCTTGGAGAGAGATAAGCTGAAGTTATTTACGGGATCTCCCAGGCTGTTAGCTGCAGTGTCTGAAGATTTGGATGCAATGTTTCGAAATTGTGTTGAGTCAAAAGTAGAGGCCACTGAGGGAGGGCCCACCTCCTGGTGTGACATATGCTCCGTAGTAGTGGGTACCAGTGTTGTCTTGGCCAATCTGGAGCTATTATGATTCCCTTGGGCTTCTCTGCTTTGATCTTTAGTAATACTGAGGTCATCAGTGGCAGAGGTGGGAATGCATAGATTGCTAGGGAGTTCCAGTTGAATGAGAGGGCATCTGTTTTCCAAGCTTTTGGATGGTATGTCCTTGTGCAAAATTTTGGTAGAAGATGGTTGAGGTGAGAGGCAAATAGGTCCACTTCTGGCTTGCCCCATGTCGAAGTGAGTTGTCTGAAGGCCTTCGGATGTAACCTCCACTCGTGTGGATCTGTGAAATTCCTGCTTAGGCTGTCCGCCAACACATTGTCTTTTCCTGGAACAAACTGGGATTGTAACTGGATGTTTAGGCTCAGTGATTTCTCCCAAAGTTGCATTGTCAGTCTGCAAAGGGGGTAAGAGTGGTTGCCCCCCTGCTTGTTTATGTACCACATCACAGTGGTGTTGTCTGTCCGTATCATTAAATGGCCTTGCTGGAGTTGGTGTTGAAAAGCCTCGATGGCATGCATTACTGCCAGCATTTCCTTTTGGTTTATATGCAGATGTGTTTCCTTTGGAGACCATTGTCCTTGTATACACCTGCCTTCCATGTCAGGACGCCATCCAAGGTCTGAGGCGTCTGTAGTCATGGTCTGTGTTATCTGTGGTTTTTTGAATGACATACCTGTGTTTTCCTGGCTCACCTTGGCCCACCATAGGAATTCCTTTTGTAGGCGTGGAATGAGTGGTATGATTGTCTCCAAGTTGTTGCTGTGCTGAGACCAAATGCTTTTTAGGTACCATTGAAGCTTTCTCATGTGTAGTTTTGCTAATGGAACCAGTAGAATGCAGGATGCCATGTAACCCAGGGCCTGTAGGAATCTCCTTGCAGTCATCTGGGTGAGTTTTGCTAAACCTTTGAAGTAATGAGTTAACTTCTCTTGCTTGTCTTCTGTCAGGTACGCCATCTGAGAGGCTGTGTCTAGTTTGGCTCCTAAGAAGATTATTTGCTGAGATGGCTGCAGTCTTGACTTTTGGAAGTTGACTGTGTATCCCAGAGCTTGAAGTAATCGTATGACATAATCCAGGTTTTTTGTCAACATCAATTTGTCGTCCGCTTGTATGAGGCAGTCGTCCAGGTATGGGTAAATTTGTATTCCCTGGAGCCTGCAATGAGCAATTACTGAAGCCAGTCATTTTGTAAATACTCTGGTCGCAGTAGATAAGCCAAATGGCAATGCTGAGAATTGATAATGCTCTGGCCCTGCAAGAAATCTGAGGTATCTTCTGCAGCTGTGTCTGATAGGGACATGCAGGTATGCCTCCTTGAGGTCCAGAGTAATCAGCCATGACTCCTTGCCCAGCATGGGAAGGAGTTGCTGTAGAGTCAGCATTTTGAACTTTGGTACTATGAGAAAGGTGTTTAATGCGGACAAGTCCAGTATTGGTCTCCATTGAGATTCTTTTCTTGGAACAAGGAACAGTCTTGAGTAAAACCCTGTTCTTGTTCTTGTTGTGGAACTCTTTCTATTGCTTTCATTCGAGTCAGCAGAGTGATTTGCTTGATAGCCTCTGCCCTTTGATTTTGTGGTAGGTTTGGCATGCCTTGTTTCCTTGGTAAGGTATGAAAATGAAACCTGTACCCTCGGTCTATAATGTCCAAAATCCATTTGTCCTTTGTCAGTCTGTGCCAGTTTTCTGCAAACAGAGATAATTTCCTGCCCAAGGGAGCTTCTAGTTGTTCCCTGGTAGGCGGTAGTAGAGGAAAGTCATTGAGTTTGTGGTTGTTGGGCAGGTGAAACCCCTGCGTCACTTCTTTGATTTCCTAGCTGCCATTGTCGTCCCCTGTAAGGGCCTCTGTATTGGCCTCTTCCTCGGCCACGTCTGTTCTTACCCCTTTGAAACTTTTCTGGATTAGGAAAGGACCAGTTTTTTGAAGGCCAATTCCTACTGAATCTGGGGGGTTGAACCTGGAGGAAATATTTCACAGTCTGAACTGATTTTGCTTTTTCTTCAATGGTCTTTAACACATCCTTAGCATTTGCACCAAAAAGCTTGTTCTTTTCCAAAGGTGCATCCAGAAGTTTTGCTTTTACATGATCTGGTAGAGGTTGATCTTTTAACCAAGCATGTCTACGAATCACTGCCCCTCATAGCTGCCCTACATGAAGCTTCCAGTGCATCATATCCACACTGCAGGAAGTGATTGCTTACTTGCTGAGTGTTATGCACAGCTTCCTGCATGGTCTTCCTGTCTAAAGGATCAGGAGAAGCTAATGTTTTTTGTAAATCTTCTAAGAGATAATCCTGATATTGTAACATATGAAAAAGGCAATTTAAAGCTCTCATAGATAAGGTAGTGGATGTGTAAACCTTTTTGCCCCATCTCTCTAATGACCTTGCTTCCCTGTTGGAGGGCAAAGGATTTTTTGAGGTGGAGGCTGAAACTCCTTTAGGCCCCTGTGAAATAGTTTCCAAATCAGCAGAATGGGCCCTGAATAAATGGGAATGAGTTTCTGGGACCCTGTAATACCTGTCTGGCTTGGCTGGAGCAGGAGGAAGAGAATCAGGGGTAGCACTAGAGTCAGAATACAAATCATCCAGAACATCAAGTACAGGAGGAATAGCTAAGGGCCTGTGCTGAGGCTTCTTAAGGAAAGTCCTAAGGCGTTTCCTAGAATCAGAATATTCCTGACCCTGACACTTGAAATGTTCCCTCATGGTGTGCAGAACTTCCCCAAAAGAAATATCCTCAGGAGGGGAGGCCGAAGGGATGGAATCCTCTGCATCCGAGTCCTCATAGGTCTGGAAGAGCTCTTCCTGGCTGTCAGAGTGGACAGAGCCCTCAGAGTCTTCATCTGAAGGAGTAGGGTCAGAGGGGTCAACCCGGGGCCTCTTATCAGGAGGAGGCTGGGATGCTCTCTCAGGATGGGCCTGTGAACCTCTAATCATGGAAATTAAATCAGCAGCCATGGACATAATTTGTGTCTCCGGAGTCGGCTGAGGTAAGGATTTAGGAGTAATATGCTTTGATTTTCTGGCTGCCTTAGCCCTAGTGTAGGCCTTAATAGACATGGCCATAGGAGGCCTGGCAGCTCCACGTGCAGGAGTGACCTTGTCTACAGCAATAGTCTTGGGCATTTCCTCGGTTTCGGTATCCGGAGGAAAATCTATAACTGGCTTCGGAGTAATGTCTGGAATCGGAGTCGTCGGTAATGCGGTGTCTTCGGTTCTGAGCGGTGGAGAGACCGTCTCAGAGGGAACCGGAGCACTCGCGCTAGGTTTTGGCATGGAGTCAGTGGTAGACGCGGGCCGAGGATGTCAGTCCCGGTCTTTTCGCTTTTTGGGAGTTTGCGATGTCGGAAGATCTGACGGCATGGTGTAAGCGAATTTATCGCCGAACAAATCTTCAACGAACTCCGCCCGGCGCCTGAGAGTGCGCTTGTTGAAGCGAGCACAGGCTACACAGGCCGAGACGTCGTGGTCTGGGCCCAGGCAAGGGAGGCAGTAAGAGTGGAAATCCTTATGAGGTATTTGTTTACCACAAAAAAGACAATTGTTAACTTTTTCAGTAATTTCTGACATCGGCTGAGGCAAGAAAAGGTCCCCAACGGGGTACTTAGCTTTTTTGATGACTTCGGTATCGTAGAATACAGGAGCTGACCGACCGGCACTTGCGAACTGCTTCTGCTTCGGGCACCGCGCGGCAAGAAAGACTGAAGAAAATGGCGTCGGCTGATGCTTATGTACTCCAGCCGCTCTGACGTCGGAGAGAAATGCGACATCAGCCGACGTCGGACCCAGACTTTGGAATCCGGCCGACCGAGGGCTGCCTGAGGCAGGACAACCCACATGTTATGACTGCAGTTGCATTCTTGAAGGACATCGTTGATACAGCTGTATACAATTGCCACCAAACTTCTTTATATCCAAGTGTGGCCTTAATGTCCCCTCCCCTGGGATCTAATTTAACATTTTCTAAAATTGCAAACCTAAGCTTGTGTGTATTACCACACTTTTCAGTGTGCCTATATTAGGCATTATTCACATCTTTCTTACTAATACTATAGATGTGGTCATAAATACTTTTTTTTTCAAAAATCTTTCCGTTTTTCCTATGTACTACCCTGTGCATACCATGCACTTAGCCATGTATATGTACAAGGAAATCCTTCTATGTGGCACCCCTCATCACTAAGGGCTTTTCATCCATTAAAAAGGAGCTCATTGTCCCACTGTACTCATCCCTCATTAGACCCATTATAGAATACAACACCCCATTTGGTATGTACCTCTCAAGACATCTGCAACAACTGGAAAGGCCGCAGAAATACCTCACTAAAAGAATCACAGACCCAAAGCAGATGCCCTATGCTGACCGTCTAAAAAAACTCCAGGTATACTCTGTCGCATATCATCTACTCAGAGGCGATCTCTACTTAACATACAAGGCCATGTCAAACCCAGAGCTGTTGGACATGCTACACTTAAAGAAATCCCACTCCCTCAGAGATGCATGCTCCAGGGATCTAAACCTTGTCATCACAATGAACAAAACATGATGGAGGGATAGGTTCCTGACCAAGAGACTCCCCAGACTCTGGAATAGACTGCCCATACATGTCAAGCAGAGTGCCTCTTTGGCCCTCTTCAAAAGGAACCAGGGATCACATCAGTCACCCTGCTAGACAGGGGTTCAGGGAAGTAAATACTATGGGAAGAAATAGCCAGGGAATTGTTATGGCTAGGCTTGTATAGCCTAGTATCAACCTATGAACCTATAAGATATGAACTTCTACAAATGGACTCTCCTGCTCCTTGAGCTATACCTCCAGTCTTGCTAGCTTTTCTGATTGCTTTTAATGCAGCCTCTGTGAATCCTGATTCACAGCTCCCTGCCCTCGAAGGCCTGACATGTTCTACAAAGTCCCTAAGGGGGCCAAGTTTCTTATTAAATGCCCTGTAGCAGACTCTGGCACTGTATGAGTTTCAGCTGCTAAGCCCTCAAAACTGCTTCCATCCACCTCAGTTCTTCCTACAGATAAAGACAGCAAGGCCATGGAGTGTCTTGTAAAAAAGGTTTAGACCTCAGCTACCCTGGCATTCAGGACAGTAAACTATCAAACTCATATGTCAAAGTATGCCATTGCACTTTTAGGACAAGTCACTGATCTTTTGACTGAGATCCCAGACTCTCCTGCCAAGACAGATATCGATCCTTATATCCTTGTCTTCTCAGGTCACTAGTATTCCATTATGTGCAGCTGAAGCCTCTGCCAGGTCTTCTGCATCTGCCTCAGTCCTGAGAAGATATTCCTGGCTATGGTTACAGCCCTTACCGGATGATATTAGAGCAAAACTATTGGATGCGCCTCTGGATAACTCTGCCCTCTTTGGGAAAAAGGTGGCTGAGTTCTTCAAAACTCTACAAGAGAAGGAGAAGGAGTTACAAGACCTGAAGCACCCATTTTTGTCTCCTATTCCCAAATTCCAAAGGAATTACCCCTCAAAAACTCACTTTATAAGGAAACATTCTTCTCCTCCTCCTCCTCCTGTTTCCAGGGGCAGAAAGAGAACCAGGAAGCAACAAACTCCTTTCAGGCCTGCTCAGGCTCCGTCCCAGAAGCCTCAGTTTCAGGACAGGGCAGGTAGTCTGTGACTACCTGCCATTACTGAACAAACCTCTCAATTCTACCCCCCCCCCCTTCCCTAAGACTCTCTCACTGTCTCCCCGTATGGAAACACATAACCTTTGACAGGTGGGTCTTATCCATCATAAGAAAGGGTTATTTCATGATCTGGATCACATCACCTGTCTTAAGGGGTATTCCACAGCCACCCAAAGAGCAGCACCCCCTTTTCCAGCAGGTTATAGACTCCCTTATTGCCCAAGGAACAATTCAGTCTGTCCCTATGACAGAAAAGGGAAAAGGTTTCTACTCCAGACTCTTCCTAGTCCCATGAAAAGATGGTTCCTGGAGGCCAATCCTAGATCTTCTCACCTCAACCTTTTCCTGCAAGTACACACCTTTTGAATGTTTACTCTGCAGACCATCTTCCCCTTGATTTTACCTTAGGGATTCCTAGCCACCTTGGACATCAAGGATGCCTACCTGCACATCCCCATAAGGCCGAGTTACAGGAGATACCTATGCTTCTCTGTGGGTTCCTCACATTTTCAGTTCTCTGCCTTGCCCTTGGGCCTTTCTACACCAAGGGTCTTCACCAAGTGCTTGGAACCAGTGATTGACTTCTTCAAGACTCAAGGGATACAAATATTCCCTTACCTGAATGACCTTCTGATCCAGGCAGACTGTTTAAAATCCTTGCTATGCCATCTACAGACAGTAATATCACTCCTGCAAGCACTGGTTTCAAGATAAACTACCCCAAGTCCAACCTAAACTTCTGTTAGGACCAAAAATTCCTGGGATGTAGGATAAGGATGGATATCCTGAGGGCCTTTCTGCCACCTGAAAAGGTGGAAAACTTAAGGGAGTATCTGATCTCTGTCCTTCAAATCAGTGTCTTGACTGCCAGGCAGTACCTCAGACTCCTGGATCATATGGCATCGACTATTCCCATGTTGCTTTTGGCAAGGCTCCACATTAGAAAGTTACAATGGTACCTAAGATCTACATGGACACAGCACTCTCACCCCCTAGAGTACAAAAATCCCCTTCCTACCTTGTCTCAGGAAAGAGATTCTCTGGGGTTGAATCAAGTGACATCCAACCCAGGACTCCCCTTACAGGTTCCCTTGCCAGTATAGATGCACACGGATGCCTAAGATCTGGGATGAGGAGCAGCCATGGGTTCCCTGAGAGTTCAGGGCACTTGGTCAGACTCCATCAGACAAGAACATATCAATATCAGAGAGATAAGAACACTTCTCCTGGCCCTGAATGCTTTCCAACACACACTGAAACAGGGTGTTTATATCACGCTATCGTAAGATGAAAATAGCGAACGCTATTTCATCAAACCTAAAATATCTAAACCAGATAATATCGAACATTCAAAACAGCAAATTTTTTCCTTGGGGAAAATATTTACTATTCTGAAACACATACACACAACACAAGCACACCTAAAAAACATCAATCCACACACATACACTTATAATCCTACAACTAACCCTACACTAAACTGTACATACACTACTATCTATCCACTTACCTTAACCCAAACCCTAACCCTAAGGTCTGTCACTATCGCACACTCACCTAACCTGCGCCCTAACCCTAACTCACCTAACCCGCGCCCTAATCCTAACAACCACACAATCGCACACTTACCTGAACCTGACCTGTAAATTTCCACCACTGCGCTGAAAATAGCGAAGCCACAGAACCGGCCAACCGAATTCTTTCCCTAGGAAAGAATTCAGTGTTCTGCAGCTTTGCTATTTTTAACATTTGCTCAAAACGGGTCAATGTTAGAACATTCAAAGTTTTAAAACTTTGATGTTCTGATATAGACCGGAAACAGGAACCCCTAAAATTGTTCACAGACAACACTACAGTTCAAGTGGGGGGGGGGGGGACAAAATCCTATTTGTTATGCAGCCTAGCTCTCCAAGTCTGGGAGCTTGCCACACAACAGGGAGTCACTCTGCAGGCAGTACTAATCCCTTCAGAGCAGAACACCCAGGCAGACACCTTGAGCAGGTCCATGTCACAGTCCCACGAATGGATGCTCCACAAGGATGTGTTCTTGGACATAGTCCACAAATGGGGTACACCTCAGGTAGAGCTGTTTGCCTCTCCTCTGAAGACAGCTTCTATCATTTTGAACCAGGATACTGAGTCCCCTTGCAAGGGCAAAGGATGCCTTCTCAGTCTCTTGGAAGGGTATGTTTCTGTATGCATCCCCCCCTTCCCACTTATTCAGAAAATCCTACTGAAAATTCAGCAGGACAAACCAAAAATTTTGTTGGTGACCCCATGTTGACCAAGACAGCATTGTCTCCCCTCCTTCTGTATTTAGCTAGAAGCAATCATCACAAGTTACCTCACAAAGAGGACTTTCTCACCAGGACAAGGGATCACTAATCCATCCCCACCTACAATCAGTGAACCTTACTTTGTGGGTGATAAAATTCTGATCCCTTACAGACATCTTTGCAATGAGGGCATGCTCACAGTCCTGCAGGTGGCCAGGAAACTTAACAGTAGGAGATCTTATTTGTATATATGGTGTCTACAAAAACAGTTGGACCCTTTTCAGGGTGATGTTCCCTTGGTGCTGTCATACCTGTGTGAGCTCTTGCAGACAGGGTTGGTGTACTCCTCTGTTAAAGCCCACCTTGCTGCTATTTTAGCTCATCTGCCTCTGGACCCTCCTTTGGCATCTCAGTTGCCTGCAAAGTTATTCCTAAAGAGAGTGCTGCACCTTAGGCCCCCCAGGAAACCCATCCCACCCCCATGGGGCCTGAATTATGTTTTAGAGAAGCTCATGGTAGCTTCTTTTGAACCAGCTTCTAAGGTCTCTCTCTAAAACACTGCAATTGGAAAACAGTACTCCTAGTAGCCTTGACATCATCCGAGTTACAGGCCCTTATAGCTATTCCCCCTTTCCTCACCTTCCACAAAGGCAGGGTAACTCTTAGGACCAACCCTCCCTTCATGCCCAAAGTGGTCAATGAGTTACCCTTAAACCAAGCTATTCACCTTCCCATTTTATTTCCTCATCCTCAGAAATGACAGTGAGAGAGTCTTACACTCCCTTGATGTGCACAGACAGTTTAGGTTTTACCTTGACAAGACCAAGTCTATCAGGAAATCAGACCAATTATTTGTCTCCTTTCATCCCAGGGCTCTGAGGAAAGCAGTTAAAAAGCAGACCATTTCTGCCTGGATTTCCAGGACAATTTCTTTCTGTTATACATACCATGGAAAAGCTTTAGGGTCTAAGATTAAAGCACACTCCACTAGGGCTATGTCTTCATCTGGGGCTTTCTTTAAAGGGCTGGACACTGCCTCCATTTTAGAGGCAGCTACATGGGCCTCAGACCACACCTTTACCAAACATTGTAGATTGGATCACATTTCCAAATCCAAGGCAGGATTTGCCAGGGCGATCCTTCATAGATTCCTCGAAAATAGTTCCAAATCTCCATCCTCTTCTTCCCTTTGAGCTTTGGCACTCACCCAAGGGTTTGGAATATTGCAACATGAGAATAGAAGGACATACAATAGTTGTGTAAAATCTTACCTTAAACATAGTTGTCCTTCTCTTCCATATTGCAATATTCCTTCCCTCCCTCCTTCCCCCTTTTATTAAACTATCCCTTCTTGGCTGGCACTGGACTTGTACAGTTATCCTGGGAGTGGGGTCCAACTGGGGTGCTCAATTCTGAGGTCTAGTACGTGCAGACATCACTTTTATGGCCTACATTCCCTTAGCCAATGTCAGACATCCCATGTACCCTGCAGTGACTAGAAGCTTTTGTATGCTGGACGTACGTTTGAGTAGCAAGAGAGGAAAACCCCAAGGGTTTGGAATACTGCAACATGGAAGAGAAGGACAGCTATGGTTGTGGTTAAGATTTTACATAACTATTCTTTAGAAGTGCCACTAACAAAAGCATTTCCATGAGTAGGGGAAGTTCACTGCTGTCCTGGTCAAATTTGCTGTAGTCAGTATGAGTACCACCTCATGTTTCCTAGGAAAAAGACCACTGGCATAGTGAGACTGACCCATTCCACAAAATGTATAAATAAATAAACCATAAATTATGATTGCCACTATATCTCGGTTATTTCAATATATCTTTGTACTTGTCATTTTTGCATCATAATAAACCTGCCACTGTAAAGTGATCTTGGAGATTTTCCTCAAGCCTCCTTTGTATGAACCATACTAGATGGAAGGATTTTCTTTTTTACTTTCATGTAAATTGAATGACAGTATGTGGATCCCAGCACCTTGCAGCTTTTGAAACCTATTTTTATTTTTACTTTTTTTCTTGAGTTACTCTGATTTGTGCTCTCACAGCAGCTCTTATTTAACAGTAGTTGTAAATTCTCAACAAAATAAACTAGCTGTACTGCATGCTTTAACACTTCCATTTTTTAGTCCAGGGGCTTACAGACCCTCGATCACATTCTTCTTGAGATGTCAGAACTATCATTGTAATCTACGAGCTCTTAACTGATCACTCTTGATTCTTCTTCAAAGAACATTTAACAGACATTGAAACTGCTTTGCTATTCAGCAGTGTCAGCAGCTGGAAGATGTGTGTTTTATTCAAATGTTGGACAACTATGCTGTATTTGTTTAAAAAAACTCCTTACAGTGCAGCACAGAACAAAATAAGTTTGACTTCCTGTTCTTGAATTTGGGTTAATGATATTTTTTTCTTTGTACTGAAGCACAGATGTCTTTAAGCATTACATTCTCCCACCTCTGTTGTATTAGTATCTATAATGTTGACTTGCTACACTGTAGCATACCAGCACTTCATCCATATAATCCTTGAGCATGACAAGTTAATATTTCTATGTTGTGAATATTGATAGGATTTGTATGAGGAAATGGACTTTTGTTTTTCACAGTGGATTATGGTTACGTTGTTCCCATGTGTGGCTTATGGGTGATTGTTACCATGTATTGTGTACTCGATACTTTACTGGCATGGCATTTTGGTGGTATTTCTTTTACATGTTCTGTGTGCCCATAGGGGTCTGGCAAGAAATTGATCCTGGAGTCACCACTGTACAGAGGCAGACTGGAGTAATCAGTCAGAGAGTAGTAAAAACAGTAACTGTAGAACTTAAAGTTAGCACAAACTTCAGATCATGGATATTTTTTTCATTCTTCATATTGTTCATATAGTATAAAACTTCAAAACACTTTTTATTTGTGGTAGAATTTAGACATTAATATATGTGCTTTTTATAATTAAGAAGTCTAGACAAAGTGAGTGTGGGATTAAGTACTGGCAAAATTATTGTTATACTTTTGTAGAACACTGTTGAAATGTTTTGTATTACAACTGTCGTGTTTTATTTTACTTCTAGCTAACTTTACTAGTGTTAAATTGTTTGCATGCTTGCTGACATCATTTAACTGTAACATTTGTTTGACAATATATGTTTTTCAGATTTGTTAAACAAGATCAGTGATTACCTGAGGCAAAACAGTTTTGATGGTGTTTTAGTGGCTGTAATCATATGGAACTCTGATGGTTAATGTAAATGTAATAATATCAGACCCCAGACTCTCTTCTCAAGAAATCCTTAAATTTTAATATCAACTTAACGTAAGTTGATATTAAAATTTAAGGATTTCTTGAGAAGAGAGTCTGGGGTCTGATATTTTCTGTTGCTGAACTTGTTGGAACATTTTCTTGGTTTGTTAATGTAAATGTAATCACTGCAGTAGAAAAACTACAAGATATGAGAGCATTTTAGTTATAACATCTTAGCGCTCTGTATTTTGTAAACAAGATTAAACAAGATATTGTCTGTGTTCACATGACTGATATCAACTTGCAGAAAATGTATATTATATAAGGCTTATTGAAATGGCTTCAGTATATTTAAGGCAGTGTAAAACAAAGTTTCTGTGCATTTGAATGTAGAAGTATAAATCAGTAATCTGCTTATTGTAATTTATTTTTGTGGACTTAGAATACTGTTAATATATTTTGTTT
This sequence comes from Protopterus annectens, assembly GCF_019279795.1. Classification (NCBI taxonomy): domain Eukaryota; kingdom Metazoa; phylum Chordata; order Ceratodontiformes; family Protopteridae; genus Protopterus; species Protopterus annectens. The sequence continues at coordinate 1,211,690,257 of NC_056735.1, forward strand.
GAAAAGTGTTATAATTTTATAAGAAAAGCGTGATGTGGAACTGTTTCACTTGTTGCCTCAAAGGTGAACACTTTCTTTTACATGCAGAGCTATGGCTGTGGTTTTGTGCGTGTTTGTGTAAGTATACCCAAGATTTTGGATCTAGTGATCTAAATTAAACACACTAAATGTAGACACTGTTAATGTTGACACATTAATGTCAACAACAGAACATTGGCACATTTCTGCAAGTGCTCTGAGTATTAAACTCAGACCATGCTTTCTAAAAAAAAACATGTTTTTTTGAAGGGGGAATCCCCCCTATACTCCCCACACCTCATGCTTAATTATTTATTCCAAATCTGAGATCACACAGTCTCCAGGGAAAGGGCATATTCCTCAACTCAGGGAATTGTCGATGTGGCACAACCATTGACCATCTGTTTTGTCAGCCAAAGTGTGTTGACAAATGAGTGTTCATCTAAAACTCAAGTTGACTAATGCACACACACACACACACACACATACACACACACACACACACACACACATTCTGTTCATGTGATTTGATTGAAAACTGAAAATGCTGAACATTCAAAAGTATTGAAAATGGGTATTTAGCTTTTTCTCAATATTGTTCAGTCCTGGAGTTGGTGTGTGTGTGTTTGTAGGGAGATGCGACAGTAGGCATATATATATATATATATATATATATATATATATATATATATATATATATATATATATATATATATACATATGCAGGGGAAGTGGGGAGTACAGCGCAGGGGGCTTGCCCTCTGCATTAATTATGTTTTCAGTATTTTGAGTTTTCAATATTATAACATACATACAAACACACACACACACACACACAAACACATATATATATATATAGAGAGAGAGAGAGAGAGAATAAGTTGACTGTTGTTAATATATTGAGTCTTATAGCTATTATTTAGAGAAAGATGTAAATGGAATGGCTGACTTGATGATTGTTTTATCTTGAATTTGATTGTAAATTCGATCTTTTCCAGACTAGACCTGAAGGCTACTATATTCACCCTGTAGGTTTGCTTACATATCTTTAAGTGGCTCTTGAAAGCCCTGAGATGAGGTAGTGTCTGAGAATTAGGATGATAAAAGAGAACTGAATGATATATCTCAGTGGAAAGAGGAGTGTTGTTTATATTTGCCATCAACCCTTAAAACCTATGCAACCAAATAGATTCCCAAAGAAAGGAGGTGGTGTAGCTATCCTTCACTCTAATAGCCTAAACCTATCACCTTTTTCTGCACCCATACCAGACTTTCACCCAGCAGAACTCCTAATCGCAAACTGCTACCTCAACCCACACAAAAAGCTAGATATCACCTCTATCTACATACCCCCAGGAAACAACTTGCCCATCCTTGAGAAAATCCTAGATTGGTTCTCCCACAACATTCCCTATGAAACTCTCATCTTAGTTGATATCACCTTAGACTTAGTGTTTCTGTGTTGGATGCTGTCGCTCCAGGACTAACGTCAGGTCGTCAGGGGTATAAAAACAGGCAGCCAATGCTATTAATTCAGTTTTTCTTGCTGAGGAGCCTGAAGCAGAAGCAGTTTACAAGTGCCGGTCGGCTCCTACCTGAACTTTTGTTTTGAATTGAATAATCCTGAAGTCTTCTAAAGCTAAGTACCCCTTGGGGATCCTTTTTTCTTGCTCTAACCAATGTCAGAAAAAGTTAACAATTGTCTTTCCTGTGGAAAGCAAATACCTCACAGAGATTTTCATTCTTACTGTGTCGCCTGTTTAGGCCCAGATCACGACGTCCCTCGCTGTCGGTTTTGTGCCTTGTTTAATGCCTGAACCATTTGTCATCGGGCTCTCTTTGTCGCTAAATTCTTTTGCTGTCGATCTTCATATTCTGAAATGGCTTCGGTAAGCCATCCGACTACTGATTTTCTGAAAAAACGTAAGGATAAAGACAGAGACAGACCACATAGGTCCAAAACTGCTGACAACGCCATTAAGCTAGTTGCCAGTCTGCCGGTACTCAGTGAGGTGCCTTTGCAGCCCCTGATGCTTGCTTCATTAGATTTACAGGGCTCTGCTGAGACCCATTCGGAGTCCGGTATGCTACGAGATACTTCAACTATGGAACCTGCAGATGTTTCTACCTTGGATGGGTCCAGAGCCACTGTGCAGGCACCAGATTCTGAGGCAGTTCTTCACTCAACTGATGTTTGAATCAAACTGACGACTTCATTTTTAACCAAACTACCAAGTTTCTTAGGCCCAGGTTATGCACTATGCCTAGAAAACTGATGACCAAAGCGCAAGCTCAGGCTCCCATGCCACAAAAACAAATGCTTAGAATGGCTGAAGACCTTATTACGCTGATTAGGGGAAGTCAGCCTTCCCCTGCAAAGAGACAAAGAATCCAGTCCCCTTTAGGTTCTACAGACTAGGAGTCCGATGACTCTGACATGCCCTTATCCACCTATGAGGATTCAGATGCAGAGGAATCCATTCCCTCTGCCTCCACTCTTGAGGATTTTTCTTTTGGTGAAACCTTGCATACTTTAAGAGAGCATTTCTATTGGGAATGCCAAAACTATCCTCAGTCCAAAAAGAGACTCAGCGAATATTTAGAGTTGCCTCTGCACAGGCCTTTAGCTACACCCCCTGTCCTGGATGTTGTGGATGATGTTTTTATGGAATCCTGTCTTACTCCTGACACTTTACCTCCGTCTGCCCCTAAGAAACCAGACTGGTACTACAGAGTACCTGATACTCACAAGTTTCTTTTCAAGAATCCTACTGCTGACCCAGAGATCATTTCCCAGGGGCCTAAAGGTATCAAGGCTACTACAGCCAAGAATCCCACCCCTTCGGACAGGGATTCCAGAGCTTTGGACAGATGGGGTAAGAAGGTATATACCTCTTCAACTCTTGCTATTAGGGCATTGAATTTCCAGTTTCACATGCTGAAGTACCAGCAACATATTATGGAACTCATTAAACAAAAAGTGGTAACCTTTCCAGACTGTGCAGTAAATAAAAAACTGCAGGAGCTCATGCACTCTGCAAACCAAGTCAGTAAGCATATTTTGCAGTGTGGCTTTGATGCCCTAGAAGCATCTTGCAGGGCAGCAGTCACTGGCTCTGTACTGAGAAGACATGCTTGGCTGAAGAAGCAGACCTTGCCAGATCATGTCAAATCTAAATTTCTAGACGCTCCTTTGAATAAAGACTGTTTGTTTGCACCAAAGCAGAAGAGGTTCTTAAAAAGATGGAAGAAAAGGCTAAATCTATGCAGACTGTTAAAGAATTCTTACAAGTGCAACCCCCTAGACTCAGTAGGCATTGCCCTTCAAAACACTGGTCCTTTCCAGTCCCCTCCAGGCCTTCTCAAACAAGACCCAGGAGAAACAGACCACCCAGACTACCGTCTCAGGGTATGCAGAGATCTAAGCAATGGAGTGCCCCCACCCTTAAAGCAGGGAGTGGTAAGCCACCTCCTTATGGAAAAAGCTCACAATGACTTCTTCTCTCCACTTCCCAGCCCTGCCTAATTGCTTGTGCCCCTAGGGGGAAAACTTGCCCTTCATGCAAAAAAATGGATGTCTATCACACAGGACAGATGGGTCCTCAACACTGTATCCCAGGGGTACAAATTTTATTTTCATTCTCTGCCAGCCGCAAGCGGGTTTCCAGACCTTCCTCCAAACCAGTGGGCAGAGGCTCAAAACCAAGTACTTTCCCTGCTCAATATCAGAGCTATTCAGCCTGTTCCAGTAGAACAGACGGGTCAAGGATTCTACTCCAGACTCTTCCTGGTACACAGGAAAGAGGGCTCTTGGCACCCAATCCTAGATCTTTCAATTCTCAACACCTTCCTGGTGGTACCAAAATTCAAAATGCTTACCTTGCAGCAGCTTCTTCCTATGCTAGCCAAGGATGCCTGGCTAATTACCCTAGACTTAAAAGAAGCCTATCTGCACTCCCCCCATAAGGGAATCATGCAGAAAGTATCTATGTTTCAGGGCAGAATCTATGCATTATCAGTTCTCTGCACTTCCCTTTTGCTTATCTACTGCACCCAGAGTGTTCACAAAATGCCTGGCTCCAGCCATTGCATACTGCAGGCAGAGAAATATCTAAATTTACCCGTACTTGGACAACTGCCTGATTCAGGCAGACAGTCAGGAATTGCTGCTGCAGCACCTGACATTTGTAAAAAACCTTCTCACTTCTTTGGGGTACACCATCAAAGAAAATAAATCACAACTGGTACCCAGTCAAAAAATTGTATTCCTGGGAGCAAGCTTGGATACCACTTCCCAAATGGCATTCCTCACTTCAGAAAAGCAAGTCTATCTGACAGACTACTTCAAATAAATGGCCACCAGAACGCAGCTATCTGTAAGAAAAATACTGCAAGCCCTAGAGTTCATGGCCTCATGTATACTGCTAATTCCATATGCAAGACTGCATATGAGGAAATTTCAATGGTACTTAAAAAGTCTTTGGTACCAACATTCTCAGGACCTGGTAACAGTCATTCCTATCATACCCTGTCTAAGGACAGAGTTCCTTTGGTGGGCAGAAGCATGCAACCACAACAAGGGACTGCCATTCACTCTACCCCATGCTGCCCAGACCCTGACCACAGATGCATCAGACTAGCCCTGGGGGCTTCACATGGCTGGAAAATGTATTCAGGGCCACTGGAGCACAAGTCAAATTCATCTGCACACCAACCAAAAAGAGATGCTAGCTGTACAGAATGTCCTGAGAGCTTTCAGATCCCTACTCTTTTCAGGACAACTGCTAATAAAAACAGACAACACCACAGTTATGTGGTACATCAACAAGCGGGGGGGGACCCATTCCTACCCACTCTGCAGGTTAGCCACGGCCCTGTGGAGCACGACCTTAGACATTCAAGTCCATGTACAAGCTCAATTCCTGCCAGGCAAACAAAACTCACTGGCAGACGATTTAAGTAGAAATCTCCTAGACCCACATGAGTGGAAATTGGAGCCCAGCACCTTCACCCTTTTGATTCAGAAATGGGGTCCCCAGAGATGGATATCTTTGCCTCTCCCTACAACCACCAGCTCAGCAAATTCTGTACCAGGAATCCTCACAGCAAGGCCTAGAAAGTGGATGCCCTGTCCTTTCAATGGGAAAAGCTCTCAATCTGTGCCTTTCCCCCTCTGCCCCTTCTCACAAGAGTATTACTCAAGATAAAACAAGACAGGCCAAGGACAATTCTGATTGTCCCAGACTGGCAATGCCAGCACTGGTACCCATTCCTGCGCAGCCTGACAATGGTGCCACCCTGGCAGCTACACCAGGCTCCAACCCTGCTGTCTCAGCAGGAGGGACAGATTTTCCATCCACAGTTGCATACCCTAAATCTTGCAGCCTGACTTATTCCTTGAATTCTCCACCAGCAGCCCTAAGCAAACAGGTGCTGGACATTATCCTTGAAGTCAGAAGGCCCAATACAAGGAAATCCTATGCTGATAAGTGGAAAAGGTATTGTTCCTTGATTCAATCTAAAGGACAGGACACAGCACTGCCCTCCTTACCTCTAATCCTGGATTAACTAGCAGACCTACTACACAGAGGCCTATCCTTCTCCTCCATTAAGATCCATGCCACTGCAATCTCAGCTCATTACAACACTGAGCCACCCCTGTTCTCTCACCCGCTCATCAAAGAGTTCCTGAGAGGGGCAAACAATTTAAGGCCACCAAGGAGAGCACCCACCCCTGCCTGGGACCTTAACTTTGTACTGGAAAAGCTCACGCTTCCCCCCTTTGAACCTGCTGCTTCAGCAGAGTTAAAATTCTTCTCTTGGAAAACAGCCTTGCTTCTAGCCATCACTTCAGCTAGAAGAGTCTCTGAGATACAAGCACTGATGGCTGTGGAACCCTTCATTATTTTCCATGCTGACAGGGTTTCCCTCAGGACTAACCATTCATTTATGCCTAAAGTGGTGCCCAGTGTGGCTCTCAACCAATCCATCCATTTGCCAACCTTCTTCCCTAATCCTCAAAATAAAGGGGAAAGGATCCTGCACTCTTTGGACGTGCACAGACAGCTCAGAGTCTACCTTGATAGGACTAAGCCCTTCAGAAAATCTGACCAGTTACTAGTCAGCTTTGCACCCGGGGCAGAGGCAGTGCCATTTCAAAACAAACCATTTCCAAATGGATAGCACACTGCATCCATTTCTGCTGCAAGTACCATGGAAAGCCACCCCCTCAGGGGGTCAGAACACATTCCACTAGGGCTACATCTACCTCTACAACATTTCTCAGGGGAGTCCCTACCAGGGACATCCTGGAAGCTGCTACCTGGAGTTCTGTACACACCTTCACCAAGCATTACCACCTGCCTATCTTATCCAAATTCAGGGCAGGTTTTGCTACAGCAGTCTTGCAAGGCCTACTAGCCAGCCCTAACTTTTCTTGACTGCCTCCACCCTTCCTCAGCTTTGGGAAACCACCTGTGTGATGACTGCAACAGTGAAACACGAAGAACATAGTACAGTTGTGTACACTTACCATAAATGTAGATGTTTGAGTGTATTCACTGTTGCAGTCCTGGTTTTCGTCCCTCCAGCCCCATGATTTTCTCTATATCTCTCTCTCTCCTGTCTATGGCTATTACTATTGGTATTGGTATTTACTTTTACTGGTGGTGTTTTCCCCACCATAACTTTGCTCCTTATTTGGGGGCTTCTGACATTTGGGGCAAGAAAAACTGATGTAATGGTGTTGGCTGCCTGTTTTTATACCCCTGATGACCTGATGTCAGTCCTGGAGTGACAGCATCCGACACAGAAATACTAAGTCCCTGGTATTCGGGCTGACTGAGGGCTACCTGCAGGCAGATAACCCAAGTGTGATGACTACAACAGTGAATACACTCGAACATCTACATTTATGGTAAGTGTACACAACTGCACTTTATTTCTGTCAAACTAATTTTATTGTAAAAGGGTTTCTGACATGCATTTAGTGTGCTGCTTATGCATTACAGTGTTTTGGGGACATTTTATGTGTTTGAAACAGTAAGTATAATGTTGTGCAAACTGGTTGACAACTTACCTTCCAAACTACTTGTTTTTGCATTCCAACTGCATCCAAAGCATCCTTCTTGTTCAAAGTGTGGATACTCACCCCACTCCTGTTGGTCCAGGAGAGACCTAGTTACCACTCTTCCCCTGAGGGTAGTGTGTATCTCAGTACTGTTGTTTCCAACATTTCCACAATTTCTAAGCATGCCTTAAAGAGTGTGTATGATTGTGTAGCTACTGTGTCTAGGGCCACTGTTTCTGCTACTGTTTTGATGAGGTAAGCTTTGATACAAAATCAAAAAGTTTTCTAATGGGGTAAATTCTGAAGTATTAATTCAGTTTTAGATGAGAAAGTTTACCCATCTGCTGCTTGGGTCCTCAAACAATTTTATGAGAGAGGGGAATTAATTCTGGGCACTTTTTTTTTCAGCCCCTGTCCTTACACATTTTCCACATCCTCTTTCACTTTGGAAATAAAATAAGCAACCCCTGCCTTCTTATGCCAAACAGAAACAGAAAGAGATGGCAAGAAGGGAACAATAAGAAATAAGGATCCTTTTCAAAAAGGAACTGTGCAACTTCAGAATGACTATGGCAACATTCTTCCTCCCACTCCCCTCCTGAGCTAGTCTCTCAAAACCTGTCCCAACAACTTTCTGTGAACATTCTCCTTTGGCAACAGATTGTAACAGTCTGATGGGTGTTAAAGGTGGCTCAGGAGGGATACAGTTGGCACTAGATACAAAAAGCTGCTTTTAGGAGAGTTCCTCCCCTCCCTCAGAACCAAACTTTTTTTCCCTCAGGTTCTTCAGCACTTGCGCTCCCTGACAGTCAAAGCGGCAAATGCTTCTATTCCAGAATGTTTCTGGTATAAAAGAGTCTTCTTGGAGACCAGTTGTAGATCTTTCCTTCCTAAATCTGTATGTTGAAGTTCCGAAGTTCAAGATGTCGACCAGTACGATTCTTTTACCTCTTATTTCCCAGGAAAGCTGTACAGTAACATTGGACTTAAAAAAAAAAAAGCATACCATAACATTCCCATAGCCAAAGGCTTCAGGAAATTTCTCAGAATGTATGTGCCTCTATCACATTATCAGGTATCTGCATTAACCTTTGGGTTATTTATTGCTTCAGAGGTGTTTACAAAGGCATGGCTGTGCTCATGCACTTCACCTGTATGATCTATAGTACACACTTTACATTCTGACTACCCTACTTCTCATCATATTATCTATACCATTCAACATCTGCCCTCTCCCTACTCTTAGGGTAGACTTGCATCTTTTCATTTTTATTTCTTAGCATAGTGGCTATATTTCTAATACTTTTGTATATATCTATTGATACTTGTCATTTTTTATTTTTATATCCATGGTGTCTTCTCATGCTTTATTGTATTATATAGATTCCACTATCAAACTGTGTATACATGCTTTTTTAATTGTATTTGTATTAGTATTTTATTTGCTGCTATTTAACTCTATGGAGCTTTTCTGCGTGGGCCTACTCTGAACATGGGTGTTTATTACACAGCTGGACTTTGTCAGTAAACAAATGTCAATAATAAAAAGTGTCTAGCTCCAGTCATAGCTTATTGCAGACTGAATGGAACTCACATTTTTCCTTATGTAGATGACTTCTCTTTGCAGAGTCTTCTTCCAGATGTCAGGAGTCCTGAACATAAGTTTCATTGCTTCGGACCAGTCTTGGATTCCAGATAAAAATTCAGAAATCCTCCTTGACCACATCACATAGGATTCTTTTTCAAAGATGTCCTATGGACAATCTGCAGTTTCTAATCTAGAAACCTTACTGAGCTTCTCAGCTTAGTTTCAGACTTTATATAGAGAGTTTCTCAGGATTCCAGGGTTCATAGAATCTAGGAATTTCATGATTTTTGTCTCTAGGTTACACATGAGAATCATTCAATGGTATCTAAAAAAAACACATTGACCCAACACTTGTACAGTCCAGATTTACAGATACCAGTCTTGGGATTTGTGAAAAAGGAATTGCACTAGTGGGGACTACAAATACAAATGCAGATCTACCTCAAAATCAATCTGTATCTACAGACATCTCAGATTTTGCTTGAGGGTTAATTTCCATAGGGTAAAGGTGCAATTCTCGTGGGATTGTCCAGACAGATCAAATCACATAAATATAAAAGGGATGTGGCTGTGATCTACACCTTAAAATCTATTCATCATCTGTGGCCCCCAGGTGATTACCAACAACACCATGGTGTTGTGCTACATCAATATGCAAGAGTGCAAAAAGTCTTACCCTATCTTCAGTCTAGTTATGATTGCTTGGGAGTTAGCTCTTTACCATCCAAGAAGTTTCATTCCATCAGAGCAAAACATGGCTAAACATCTGAGCAGAATCAGACAGACCCTCACAAATAAAAATTGAATTAGTGGGTGTGCCAGAAATTGATCCAGTTGTGGGAGCACATGAATCAGATCTGTTTTGGACAACAGATTCTGCTCAAGGACTTCTTGCAAATAGGCCTGTAAAACAGATGCTTTCTCATCTCCATGGACAGGAATATTCCTTTATGCAATTCCACTGATATCCAAGTTAATTCTAAAGATTCAGAAGTACTATCCTAAAGTAATTGTGCCCCCTTTTTTTGCTCAGACAACATTGGCTTACTGTGGAATTGGCCACAAGCTTCCTCACAAACTGAATGTTTTCACATAAGGCAGGAGTAGTTTGGTACAACCTAAGCTCAAACATTTTCAACTAACTATCTGGATGATTCAGTTCTAATACCTTTTAGGCATCTCTTCTCAGAGCATGTGCAGTTGGTACTAAAGGGAGAGAGAAAACCTGCTATTAGAAAATATTGACAAGTGGAAGAGATTTTCTAGTTGGTGCCTAACCAATTACCAGGGCCCTGTCAGGGATTATGAGCCACTAGTGCCCAGATATTTGTGTGGGGTACTAACCTCTGGACTTTGATACTCCTGTATCATGGTACATTCTGCAGCCATTTCAATGTGTGCCCAAAGATTTTTCACTTTTGTAGATGTTTTTAGTACAATGGTTTTAGAAAGGACTGTTACACCTGAGACCACTACACAAACAGGTTACTCCTTCATGAGAACTTGACTTTGAGCTGGAAAAGTTAACCACATCTCCATTTGAAACTGCACATCAAGCAGATTTAAGGTTCATTACACTGAAAGCTGTTTTTTTTCTGACATCTGCAATGAGAGTATCTGAGTTGCAAGCTTTCATGGATGGAACCCTATCTGGTCTTGCATAGGGATAAGGTAAGGGTATCATTATGAACAAATCCCCCATTCTTGCTCATGGATGTTCCAGAGTTTACTTTAAATCAGGCTATCCATTCCCCAGTGTTTTCTCCTGACATTCAGAACTAGGTAGAGAGGATTCTACATACTCCGGAATTGCATAGGCAGCTCAGGTACTACCTTAACAGAACCAAGTCCTTCAGAAAAGCTGATTAGATTATTATAGCAGGACTAAAAAAGAATAACACATGTCAAGACTATTTCTGGATATTTGTCCTCAGCTATTGTTATGTCTACCATGGTAAACCAGTTTCAGGCAGTATCAAGGTTCACGCTATAAAGGCCTTGTCTTCTTCAATGGCATATTAGAAAGAGGTGGACTCTAGAAGCATTTGAGAGGCAGCTAAATGGTCCTCAGTATATACCATTATAAGGCATTACACACTGTATTATTTTCTGGATCTAGGACTGGTTGTGCTAGGGCCATTTCTCCAGGGATCCTGGATCCATATCTTTCCTCCTCCCAGGCTGGAAAGGCTTTGTAATACTCCCATATAACCTAAAGGCTAGTGCAGCAGTGGGAATGATGAACACAGTACAGTTGTGTAAGCTGCACATACCCATAACAGTCTATGTTTGATTTCCTCACTGCTGCAGTAGCTGCATCTACCCTTAATCTCACTAGTATTGTATATATTTACTGTTGGGAAATAATTTGGTAGTGCTTTCTTGTTTTTTAAGTTCTGAAAGAGTACATAACTTCTTAACTTTTGGGCAAGAAAGTTGTGAAAAGTTTCCATTCTGACTGTTGGTGTTCCTTCCTCAGGGTAACTAATCAGCAACCAGAATGAAAGTATGGGAGAAAGTCAGAGCTATCCATTTTTTTTTTGTCATGGGCAAGACACAACCCATATAGAGTAGAGGTTACTGTAGCAGTCAGGAATTCGAATATCTACTGTTACAGGTAAGTACATCTTGCACAGCTGTGCTTTTTAGTTGTTGATATATATTTTTTTCCTATTGGTTGTGCCAGTGAGTGGACCTTTCATATTTAGGAAATATTGCCATGAAATTGGCTGGTGTAATGAGCAGATGTTATTTGAAAATGAGTGTAATGTGCATATATAAGATAACTCAGTATGTATGGCTGAGTATTATATACTGTAAGGGGTACTTTCTCCCCCTGCACCCCCACATGGGGGGCTGCACCCCACACACCCCCCACTACTTAAATATACCACCTCCGAGACTGCACTACATTGCAGTAAATGGAAATCTCCTCTTACGGAGATTTCCATTTACATGCTTGAGATTCTGAGCGTTCAATATTCTCATGCCGACAATGTCAGATTCAACATTGTCGGCTTTTGAGAATATAATATAGACGCAGTTATAGATACAGTGTTGTAACAATTGTGATCATAAAGTGTTAAATAATAGACTTTATCAGCATCATATGTAGTAGTTGGGTTTGAAGAATGGAGGTAAATTAAGTGTGAGACTCGAGAAAGCTATTCATATTATCTGAATACCCTCTGACCATATGGTTCTTCAGGGCCTGTTCATTCCCCCCACTAGGTGAGCCTTGTTTGACAGAGAATGGATCTGTCTACTACTCTCATAGCTACCATCTTCATGGGTGGCTTTCTGGCTCCACAGTTATTGCTGTTCAGACATAGACATGCTGGGTTATCGCACATGCTTGTCTGTGAAGTGGTGCATTGCAACTCTAGCTTCTCGCCTACTGATAGGTATCAGTACTGCAACAAGTTGAACGATATTTTTTTCCTCGGCAGGGTGAGCTAGCATTGGTCACTCATTTCTAGCTTTCTTTTGCAGCACTTCCATCACCCATGCTGCTAATCGAACATGAGTTGTCTGGATCATAATCAAGGTTTCTAGCCTTGTATGCCACTGTGAACATTGCAAATCACAGATTTTTGTAAATGAACTTTGATGGAAAATGTTTCTAGTTGTGCATTTTTAGTTCACCTCTGGGAGTATACAGATTTACAGATTCTCATGTAGTATTTTGGCAGCAACTAAGCATTTCTGAGAGCTATTACACAGTTTTCCAAAAGGTGTGATAGTGTTAATGTGACGAGGTGAAACCAAAAAAAGAAAGCAATGTAAGACTGAGTGAGTTACCGAAGAGAAAGGGACAGAATACCCTCAAAGTGAGTAAAAAGTACATGTAAAGTTTGAGATGCAGAATGGAAATTTCTGGTCATGAACCTCCTGAAAGGGCAATTCAGTCCACAAACACACTACAAGGAACCAGAGTGGAGTGAAAAGGGAACACAGATAGTCCATGGTCCACAAAATATTCTTAATTACTTAAAATAACACAAAAATAAAGAGATTAAGTGCTTTTGTCCCACTTGGGGGACTTCATCAGAATGCCCTCATTAATCCCGTAGGATCATAGGATAATAGGAGGTTGTGAGGCTAATGGCCCTAGAGCCCTTACAAGCCTAGCCAAGAGTTTATCCCCAAAAAATAAACCTCAATCAGCACCTGTTGCCCCTGTCAGTGAGGGATACAGGTGGAACTCCTGGGACAAATTTGCGGTTTCCCATCCACTCATCAAGGTTGCGCTTGAAGAGGGTCAGCAACATACTTTGTTTGACATGTATGGGGAGTCTAGTCCAGAGACGGGGCAGCCTCTGGGATACAAACCTGTCTCTCCAGCAGGTTTTGTTAATGTCGCATATTAGATTTAGGCCTTTTGATCGGGCACTAGGAGTTAGACTTATGGATCTGGAGCATTTGTAGTAGGGCAGGGTCTGAGATTGCCTTGTAGGTGAGACACAGATCACCTCTGAGCAATCTGTATGATACCGAGTAGAGTGGTAGTGAGTTGAGCCTGTCCACATAGGACAGGTGTTGGAGGCCATGGATTCTCTTTCTGAGGTATTTCTGTGGCCTTTCTAGTTGGTGCAGGTGTTTGGAGAGGTGCATACCAAATGGGATGCTGTACCCAATTATTGCCGTAATGAGGGAGGAGTACAGAGAGGTAATAACCTCCTTTTTTCTTGATACAATCTCTTTAAGTGTGAGATGAATCAAGTAAAAGGCTTTTCTAACCACTGCCACTATATGATGGTCGAATTTGAGATTGTTGTCAACCTGTGTACCCAGGTCTCTCACGACAGGTTGTGTGCTTAGGGGTTTGCTGTTGATATGGTAGGGGATGTGTTTTTGCCGAGTGGTATGATAATACATTTTTTGCATTTACTTAAGGCTATGACTTTGTCACCAGTCATTTGTTGCTGTGAGACCCTCTTGTAGTATGTTACATTATTTGGGGAGTCAGTGACAGCACCCAACATACTTGGTCAGCCACAGGCCTTTTGTCTTTGCCTGGACCTTTAAGAAATAGATGCCAAACAGTAGGGGTCCCAGGACAGATCCCTGGGGAACACCACTAGTGACAGGTCTACTGTCAGAGGTGGAGGGCACCTATTTTTACCTTGTGGGTCCTATCGGTGAGCCCGTTGGCCACCCACCTGATGAGATAGGGATTTACGCCAAGTTGTATTAGCTTTTTGATGATGCCCAAGTGGGGGATTGTGTCAAAAGCTTTGGCCAAGTCAAGGTAAGCTGTATGTACTGCTTTAACTCATCCAGAGCCTTGGTGACAGTTTCAAAAAAGTCAACCCAGTTCAACAGGCAAGATCTGCGCTTGACAAGTCCAAACTGGGCAGGGTCAAGTGCTTGCAGGTTGCCTATGTCCTTGTTTATGAGGTCCATGATAATACGCTCCATGGCCTTACAGATCAGACTTGTCAAGCTAATGGGGCAATAGTTTCCATGGTCAGTAGTGGCACCACATTTGTGCAAGGGGATGACAATGGCAGTTCTCTGCTGGAATGAAGCCTGTACTTAGGCTGTGGTTGAATAGGATGTTCAATGATGAGGCTGGTTCTTTCTGGAGATGGTGCAGAAGCTGTGTTCCTTGCCTTGTATAGGGCCTTTAACACTTGATCAACTGGAGATGTGATGTGCCGGACAAGTATTGGGGATGTCGAATGGGCCTTTGGGAGGGGGGCAGGGGGGGTGAAGTTTTGCTAGCAGGTTGGCTAAGTCAACAGGATCAGTGTAAGTGGTACTGTTAAGAACTAATTTGAAACAAGCCTGGGCTTTGCCATGGAGGCTCCTGACTTAAGTGAAAAAGGCTTTGTGGTTACCCTTTGTTTCAGAGGCTAGTTTTGATTCATAATTGGCTTTGGCGGTTTTCACTAGTGATCTAATTTGGTTGTTGAGGCTAAGGAGAGAGTTTTTCCAATTGGGAATTTGTGCCTTTTTACCCATGGACAACAGTTTCTTCCTTTTGTTGTAAAGCCTGTTGATAGAGGATGCCCACCAGATAGGTTTGTGTTTCCTTGAGGAACAGGTTTTATTTCTGTTGGGTATGGCTGAGTCCATGCAGTTGTACTGGTGCTTGTATACTGCATAGGCATACTGTCCAGCATAGTTGTCTGCATTCTGTGAGGGGGTTGGTGATGTGAAGCTACTGATACTCTCCCTTAGAAGGTTGTAGTCAGCTTTTGAGAAATTTTTTAGCCTGGTTACGGCTAGGTGAGGGGTTGGGTAGGATAGAAACTTCAAATGAGACAGACTGATGGTCTTATCTCTCCAGGGAAGAACTTACTATGGTTACTCCTTTTATACTCAAGTTAACCAGTGGTTGACCCAATTTATAAAAATTAGTACACAATACATGAAATTTAAAGAGAAATGCTCTAAAAATCAGTTACTGGACATATATGTATAAACACATAAGAATATAATACATATTTTCACAGCAAGAATACAAATGTATGTAAATAATTCATCCCATATCTGAAACCATCCCTAAAATATCGCAATAATTTATATTGCATGTAAAATAAAAATACGTATAATATAAATATAAATAACCATACACCGAAAACTTATGAATTTATTGTTACAGGTATTATCAATAAAGTTCATGGTTTATTTTGCCATAGTTCTGAATTTAAAGAGACAGACGCTTAAAAAATTATTGATGAACATTTAATATAAATGCATAAAATTACAGTGCAGATTATCATAAAAATTCATTCAAAATCTAAAACCATTCCTAAAATGTCCCAGTAATTTATATTACATGTAATAAAAATAAAAATATTAAAATAACAATGTATCTAAAATTTACTAATTTATTATAATGGATATTGTCAATTAAGTTCATGATTCATTTTACCATAGCTCTTAATTGGCATGCTGGTTGTAAGGTGATACTATCGTTTAAACCATGGGGGGAGGCATTCAACCTAATTTGCCATATTATCTCTTTGTATTCCAAAAAATTCTCTCAAACACCACCCTACCCCACCAGGTTTCCTCTCAACTATTTCTACTATACCAAACAAATTGTGGTTTACATGTAGTGGGGATAAAGAGCTGCAAATAAAGGTGTGAAACACCTGTTTGTAGACTACATAGTGATTTCCTGAAACCAACAAAAGAAGTACATCTTAAATGTTAAATGCTTTAAATTCAATAAATTGAACAATGTAAAGGAATATTTCTTTCACATTTAAAAAGCTTAATCACGGTACTCAACTGCCACACATTCAGTATCCCAATTAAGTTACAATTTGAATTTGAAATGCCCCCACAGCAAGGAGGTGTGGCATGATCAGTCCAATTATATGGATAGCACTGTTGGTACCAAGCTAAACACAGCATACTCTGTGCTATGCGTAGCATAATCAGTGCTACTGATGCAGACTATTATGGCTCCAAACGGTTAATAATCTGCTTCATGTGACCGAGGACACAAACTTTGATTCCTTCCGCCTTTGTTTGGCTGCTGTGTAATGCTGAGCCAGTTACTTACCCGGAGAGTGCTTCCAGGTTGTCTGTGGAAATGGATATTTGTGTCCCGTGAGCTTACACAGTTAACAAATGTATAAAATGAAATAAAAAGTTATGTTCTTCATAGTCAATGTTGCAGTACAGATCTACTTTCTAATGTTGAACGACTACAATCATGAAATTCATTATATCGAGACAAAAATGTCGAAAGCGCTATTTACTGAAATTTTACAATACTGAATGTGAGAATGCCGAAACGCTAAGTACTTTTCTTGTCGTGGTGGTGCTAATTGGATGCTGTTCCTTTAAAGTGTAGTAGTTTGTGAGATATAGATAAGGCATGCTGTTGTGTGGTGATGTACGGAAGCTTAATGTAGGTGTGGAGTATGTAAGGGTTTGAAAAAAGAAATGTTTTAGGTTTTATGTTGCTGGTAAGTGTGATTAGTAGATCAGAGTAGGTAGGTGACAATATGTGTTTGTTATTTTTGCAAGTGGTGATTTTTGTAGAGCTATGGGTTGAATGTTTATAGCGGATATTCCCCGGGATTCAGCAAGCTCTGCACGGAGTGCAGGAATAGTGCAAGACTTTCTGCAGGCAATATGGCCGACGAGCGATCCAGGAACGAGCTCCCGGGACATGCACGAGCACTCTTTCACTATTCCTGCATGGACACCACTGCTATATGCTAATTACCCCATTTGCTGGTGAAAACCATGCAAATGAGGTGAATTAGCGATCCAGGAAGCAGGCAGGCATCTGTGCAGGAATAGTGTAACCTGCAGAAATGTTTTCGGTTTCTAACCGAATACATTTCTGCAAATTACAAAACGGAGGCATGACAGCTCCAAAGAAAGCATGTATTCAATGTAGTAGGCATGCCAATGGCCAAATATATGGGCACTGACATGGGAAATAGTTGCAAAATTATAAAAAAAAATGTTTATTTTTTTTGGCCGATTTCGGCTGTTTAAGCATGGGGCAGCAGTGTACAAATGGGATCGGCCCGAAAATATGAAACAAAGTTGGAAATAAGCTTTTAAACCCAAATCAGCATTTTGCCATGATAGTAAATGGCATGCATAAGACAACAATACCAGGGAATAGTGGTTGCTCAGGGGGAAGGCTCAGTGTGAGTGTGATAACTAGGAATTAGCATTTTGTTTTATGCAAATGAGGGATTGATACTGAATCACAGAATTCCTCTCAGTGTTAGCTTGCACCCAACTGTGTAGGTGCAGCAACACCATGGTATAAGTATGAGGTAAATGACTTCATAAGGGGGAGTGTCATGCATGCTGTAAGCTTACTGGAGCTCTGTGGCCCGTGTTTGCCCTTAGCTAAGCACAGCTAAGGAAGGGGGTGTGTCTGAGGCTGCCTAGCAGTGTTTACATTGCCTAAGCGGGTGTAAGCACTGTGCACTGGGTTTTAAACAAAAAAAAAAAAAAAGAAAAAAAAAGAAAACACAGGAAATAGCAGCTCTGTTCACATCTAAGCACTGGGTATGCGCGTCATGCCTCGGGGCTTAAACAGGAAGGCAATGGGAAGGGAAAACAACAGTAGGAAAGCAATCACGGAGAACTAGCATTGCTGGCAGGTGAAATGTATCAGAATCAGCCAATTACACAGTCAGCAGCCAGCCCAGCAGACTACTATAAACTATGCAAACACCTTTCACTCTGCTTTTTCCCACAAACTCTACACCACTGGTATACATAGATGGGGAAATTTTACCTGACAAAACTAACAAAATGTTAGGGGCTGCTGCTGTTCTCATACATCAATATGTGGAAGAGACTGAGGGTGGTGAGGATGTAAATGCTGATGACCAACCCACAGTGAGGAGGAGGAGAAGAGCGTACAGACCCAGGGTAACCTACCAGGGGGCTACATGAGCTGGAGATAGTGGAGCACTATAGGGTGGACAGGGACATTCTACAGCAAATTGTTGAGCTGTGCCTACCACGCCTCACACACAGAACCAACAGAGGCGAACCCATCCCAGTGGTTACTAAGGTATGTGTAGGGCTAAGAATACTAGCCACAGGTACCTTCCAAAGACCAACTGGGGATATCAAGGGGATCTCACAGGCATCAGCATCCAGGGTACTCCACCAGTTCCTGGATGCCATGTCAGCACATGCTGGTGAACACATATATTTCCTCAACACTTGTGAGGCATTGACCAGCAATATGCGTCTCTTCCACCAAATAGCAGAATACCCTGAGGTAATGGGTGCTATAGACTGCATGCACATACACATCAAGGCAGCACCCAGTGAGCGGGGTAGGGTCTACATAAACCGCAAGGGTTTTTCCTCCATCAACTGCCAGGTCATGTGAGATGCCCAGTGCATTATCTTGAATGTGTCTGCTGGCAGCCCTGGAAGCTATCATGACTCCCACATCTGGCATATGACACAGCTGTACCAGAAATTTGCCAGTGAGGACATCCCATATGGCCACCTAGTGGGGGATGCTGGTTACGCACTACAGCCATGGCTGATGACACCCATCAGAAATGCATACACACCCGAACAAGAACTCCATAATGAGGCACACGCACAAACCAGAATCACAATAGAGTGTGTGTTTGGGATGCTCAAGTCATGGTTCTGCTGCCTGGACATATCCAGTGGAGCCTTGTAGTACTCCAGCTACATGTACACAAATTTTCATTGTATGTGCCATGCCACACAATATGATCCTGCGGAAACAGCTGCAGCAGAAACAGCATAGTGCAAGGCCACACAGCCCCCCACCATTGCCAAGGCGATCACATGCACAGAGGGACTCGGAGGAGGAATAATCTGAGCCTGTCCATGTAGGCAGAAGGAGGTGTGCCCAGTATGCCCAGGCTTTGGCAAAGAGGAAATGCATAGCATATACACTGACACAGTAGGGACCCAGGGAATGACACCTCTCCCTGACTTGCACATACAGTAAAAGGGATGCCAAACATGACACTCCTTGTGCTTTACCATGTATAGGGAGTGTACTATGTGCATCTGACATAGTCAGTCCTCCAGCACCGTCCTTAATACTGGCACAGCCACAAGGTAAGTCACTCTTCCTATCAATTGCTGAATGGAGTAGTATGTTCTGTTAGTTGTATCTATGGTATGGATGTGAGCATGCCAGGGAATCGGCTGGCTGAATGGGATGGCAACAGATAGTCAACACCTATATGGGCAGCATGAAATCCATCACAGATACTGGTCTGGTGTCAACAAAGTAGGCAGTACTAGACAAGATGACAAATCGTACTGCAGTACATGTGGTGGCCCAAATGTGTGTCCGTAGGATACACACATGCATGTCAGTGAGGCTCACATACCCAACGCCAGCCTCAGTCAGCAGGACAGATGTAGATGACCATAAAGAAAGGCTGTGATAAGGCCTCCAGTTGATGGCAATGGTGAACAACCACCCCTCCAGACCTACACAGACTACAACAGGTCTGGCAGTTGTATGTTAGTTCTGAAGAGTAAGAAGTCTGAAACTGAAATGTAGCTCAGTAAAACCTAAGATCTGTACTCTACTGATATGCCTCTAGTCTGCATGATAGGTCAGAATACAAAGTGAAATGGAAGCCAACAGAGTACCTGAAATACCATTACAGTCATAGCAATTGTGCCCCCCCCCCCACAATCCTATGTAGAAATACAGTAACATGTACGTGTGGATTTAATAACAGTGGAGCACAGATTACCTGAGCTGGGCCAATTTACAAGATAGATTGTTGCACGTGTACAATATGCAGGGGTCCGTGTGTTAGGTTGTTGTGTGTTCAATATTGTCTGTAAGTGGTCAGCATGTAGGCATGGAGGGTTGTGTCTTGGTGGCCTATGGCCAGTACTGTTGATGACAGGGCCATGTTCTGACAACTGTAGTGCCAACCGCAATGCATCTCAGCAATACCCATGTCAGCAGTCGTCCATACTCACTGTTTAGATGTCAATATCTGTCACCGTCTGAAAGATGGATATGCCATGAATGTGGGCCCAGACATACACACTGTACACAGGTGGAAGTACCCTAGACAGAGAACATAAAATGTAACTGTCAGCTGCACACACCTTTGGAATTGTACATACAGGTTAGCAGCACATTAGTTGTCTGTGTAGTATGGAATATTGATGTAGTCTGGCCAATCAGTGGCAGACCGCAAAAGGCACAGTTATGAAGTAATGAGAGACTGCCTATGTCCCCGCACAAGCCAGCATAAGGGGAATGTCCTAGGTATATCTGTGAGTCAGCTGCAGGAAGCTTCCATATCACACATGTACTCAGCTCACCACACCATCAGCCACAGGTTTTTCACAGGTCATATCCCTGCTGTTGGGAATGAGTACAGTATGAACCCCACTTCTGTATGGGAATACCCACAGAATGCAGCATGAGGTGTCCCATGCAGATGTGTCCCTAGCTGTAAGCAGCACCTTGCCAGCATCCAAACCAATGGATTAATATGGACAGGAACTATTGCCATTAATACATTGCACACTTACCCTGTCACCCCAGGGTAATCCAATGGCACACAGCCTGGGAATGTAGGAGTGACAGAATGCACTGGCCTGCTACAGATGGCCTGCATCACTACCAAATGCCCTACAGTCCTCTGTCAAAGGTATGTGCCTCACCTGTACTGTCAATGTATGTTATCTCATGGGGTCCCAACTAACAACATAACACAGTCAACAGAACACAAATGCAATGCCATGTTGATAAATCCCAGTAGCATGCCCACCATGTCCTACTGCATGAACTGTGGACCACCCCCTAAATACCGGCTAGATGAAGGGACAACTATAGCGATACTTAGATATCGCTCGCATAATGTTAGGAAGAGGATAGAATAACAGAGTGGGGGGGTGTAGAAGCATGGACATCATGAAGTGTGTGAAGTCTGAAACTCTGATGTGTGCCCATACTACCCCTGCCTGCAAACCCAGTAATGGGTGGCTACAAACCTGCTTGTAAACCACAATGTGAAGGGGAACTGACAAGATATATGAGCACTGCCTCTGGGTAACCTGGGTGAATCTGAGAGGTATGGCCACAGCAGAATATGGCCATTCTGTTACGTTGATATATGTACAAGCATGGGATCCTCAGCCATCACAGTACCAAGGTGCTGAGCCATTTACATAGACCCATCAGCAAATGTCTGCAGCTACCCCCTGCAGAGTAGCATGAGTGTGCAAGAATATGTAGGCTGCAGACCACAATACTGGACACAGCTTCATTCATGTTGTATTTCCCAGGAAATAACTGTGAGCAAATAAGTATATCTGTCAGTAGTTGATGACATAATACCTCACAGTGTAAAACAGTACATATGTCTGAATATCTCTGCTAACACCAACCATGTAACACAAGCAGCACAGACACAGTAGTTACAGTATCCCATTATCTGTCATCCATTGTGACTCCATATTTTCAACCTATCTACAGATATCCTGCAATAACAGGTTGCTAGCTGTAGATGTAGAACACCAAATCCTGGTCTGCAGTACAACCTACCTGGAATGGATTCACACACTCAATACAGAAGGTCATACTGGGCATGCTCCTACACTTAGAGAAATGAAGCCCATGTCTGACAACACAGTGGACTATACATATCTGTCAGTTGCAGATGTCTGTGCACACACACCACATTGTACACCATTCATGCTTTGCACACACATTGGATAGAAATACTCACACATATCCAAGGCCAACACACTATAATATGTCAAACAGACACACATAGAGATGTGGGGAAGAGAGAGAAAGACAGTGACAGAGAGATTTCCATCATGAGGCCTGTCCCACCCACCACACACCCAGTTAGCCAATATCACATGATGTGCTGATGTCAATCACTGTAGACATTGCTTTTGGTAGCCCTCAGCCCTATAGTGTTTGTGGTGCTTGTGATAACTGTGTAACATGATAGTACAAATCAGTATTCATCTAGCATTTGTATACCCAGTCCTGTCAAATGTAAAGTTGTGTGTGACTGTGTGTGTGTTTCCAGAGGAATGGTTTATGGCCCATTCACACACTGCACTTCTCACTGCCCATGTTAGCACTCTTGCTGATGTCAGTCACCTTGAAATAACCCCCTGGTCAAGTCTCAGCCTTATAAGCTGCGTGGTGCTTGCGATACTTGTGTAATACTGTAGTGTAGAAAACTAGTTAGGTAGGAGTTCTAATCCCAAATATGGCAACTGTGTGTGTGTGTGTGTGTGTGTGTGTGTGTGGAGATGAATGATTTTGAGGTCATTCACAGTCACTACACCTCCCATTGCCCTACTTTAGCAAGCCTGCTGATGTCAGTCACCTTGAATAACCCTTTAGACAAGTGCCAGCCCCATAAGCTCTGTGGCGCTCATGATAACTGAGTAATACTATAGTGTAGCATACCAGTTAGGAGTTCTAATCCTAGACATGGCAACTGTGAAACTCTGTGTGTGTGTGTGTGTGTGTGTGTGTGTGTGTGTGTGTGTGTGTGTGTCTGTCATCAGTATCCTGTGTGGAGGTTGCTGCGATTTTGTAATAACAGGATCCATTGCAGGGTGGGTTTTGCTAAATTATTATGTTGAGGACCTAGTATATGTCACAATGTCCACTTTACAAGGACAACAGATGTCAAACACCAGAGAGGTTGGTGTAGACAATCCATAGCCCTACATGTGAAGTTGTGGATTGGTGAACAATATAGGCAACCCTTCTATTACTCGGAGAACACTCTCCACCCATGTCTCATACACAAACACACTTGGCTAGGCAACAACCACTATATTGGTAGTTCCCAGCATATTTCCTCTCAGATAGTAATCATGGTGTGATTGCAGTCGACTACATGTCTGTTGACCACAACAGAGCCACTGTCATCAGAAAGGACTTTGATGTGTTACATCTCCTGACTGAGTGTGTGCTATCCCCACAGTAGGCAAATAAATGCTTACAGTGGCCCTTTTGCTATGTTCTCCACTGGACACCTGCAACAACTGTAGAGTCTGCAAATGTATTCCACAAAGGGAATACCATGCCTTATACACATGCCCTGTATGGACAGATGCCACTAACTCAGCTGAATATCTGTATCATGCTGTCAGTGTAGGTGCAAGCATGACCTCAGTTACATAGCCAGGTCTCACCAAATTAGGTCAGCAATGCTACATCAGAAGATAACAATATGTCCACAAAACATGCCCCAGAGACCTCAAGTAGACTTCCACATGTCAAAGAACATGTGTGTGAGACGTAGACAACCCAGACACTGTCCATGTTATAGGCTTATAGGTTCATAGGTAGGTACTAGGCTATTGGCCCTAGGGCCTAGCCAAAAATGTAGCCTGGCTTTTGCCACCCAAGAAAATTATTTTCCTGTGCCCCTGTCGAGCAGAGCCACAGAAGTGATCCCTGAGGTGAATTTCCTATTTCCCATCCAATCATCAAGATTTTTCTTGAAGAGTGCTGATGAGGAGCTCTGTTTGACATAGATAGGTAGTCTGTTCCAGAGTATGGGAAGTCTCTGGGACAGGAATCTATCCCTCCAGCATGTTCTGCTTATTGTGGTGACAAAGTTTAGGTCCCTAGAGCGTTTAGCTCAGAGGGATTGGGATTTCTTTAAGTGGAGCATGTCCAACAGCTCTGGATTTACATAGCTTTGTATGTTAGGCCGAGATTGCTCTGAGTAGGCGATATGCGACGGAGTAAAGCTGGAGTTTTTTGAGACGGTCTGCATAGGGCATCTGTTTGAGACCAGTAATCCTCTTTGTGAGGTATTTCTGTGGCCTTTCCAGTTGTTGTAGATGTCTTGTGAGGTACATACCAAAAGGGGTGTTGTACTCTGTAATATAGATCACATACATGGGAAACAATGCACATCACTGGCCACCCACAGTAGTAACCCAGATGAGTGGATGGTGAATACAATACCCACCCCTGGGGACTACTCCAGGGACTACACCCCTGAGCCACACTGGGGACTATTGTCATGTGGCCTGATGCCAAGGTATTCCATTTGCCTAGCCTTGTACAGCCTTCAGGCCCATTCACCTACTACACACCTGTGAAGCAATGAACCTATGCATGTGTGTGTGTGTGTGTGTGTGTGTGTGTGTGTGTGTGTGTGTGTGTGTGTGTGTGTGGAGATGAATGATTTTGAAGCCATTCACACTCACTACACCTCCCATTGCCCTACTTTAGCACGCCTGCTGTCATTCACCTTGAAATAACCCTTTGGCCATGTTTCAGCCCTATACGCTCTGTGGCGCTTGCGATAACTGCGTAATACTGTAGTGTAGCAAACTAGTTAGGTAGGAGTTCTAATCCTGATCCTGCCAAATGTGATAATGTGTGTGTTTCTCTGAGAGTGTGTGTGTCTTTGTTGACACTGATTTTGTGAACATTCACTTACTTCACTTCCCTTACCCCTCCTTTAGCACTGTTGCTGATGTCACTCACCTTCAAAATACCTTTGGACAGCTCTCTAACATGTAAGCTCCATGGCATGTGCAATAACTGTGTAACACTGTAATAGCAATACATAGTCAGGTAGGGGGTTGAAACTCAGTACTGGTCAATGTGTGTTTGTGTGTGTGTCATCAGTATCCTGTGTGGGTTTTGGGGTGATTGTGTAATGACAGGCTCCATTGCAGTGTGGGTTTTGCTACATCATTATATTGAGGACCTATATGTCCCAATGTCCACATTACAAGGCCAACAGTTTTCAAACACTGTAGAGGTTGCTGCAGACAATCCTCAGCCATAAATGTGTACAGCCATGTGCAATTACTATGTGACAGTATGGATTAGTAAACATATCCACTGTATAAGCACATACACAAGTGCATCCAAGATGCTATACTCTAAAAAAAGGAAGCCAATCTGGTGGTCCCCTGCCATAAACAAACTCTACAACAGAAGGAAGAAGCTGTTGCAAAAAAGAGTAAAATCCCAAGATTAGAGGAACTCCCTGGTCAGCCTCAGCAAGAAGCTGAGATCCCTCATAAAATCCTCCAAAGCCAATTATGAAAATAAAATTGCCACTGATTCCAAAGACAACCAGAAAGCATTCTACAGCTATGTCAAGAATCTCAATGGCAACACTCAGATCTGCTCTGAGCTACAGCACAATGGCACTAAATATACAGAACCAACCGATATTGCCAACATCCTGTCAGATAGGTTCATTGCTAACTTTACCCCCCTCTCACCCTCCAAAGGGCCCATCTTAATACTGGAAGAATGCAAAGCCCCTGTAATCACGGATGAACAAGTAAAGATCGCACTCTCCAAAGCCAAGAACACAGCATCCATGGGACCTGACAACATCCTAGGCTGCGTACTGCATGAACTACAGAATGAACTGGCACCCCACCTAAGTACCATATTCAATCATAGCCTCACCTCAGCCTATGTGAGTACTGAATGGTGCACAGTGACGGTTATCCCACTCCACAAAGGGGGTGCCACCACGGACCCTGGAAACTACTGACCCATTAGCCTGATGAACCTGGTCTGCAAGGCTATGGAACGTATCATCTTGGAGCTTATAAACAAAGACATAGGTAACCTCCAAACCCTGGACCCCACTCAGTTTGGGTTTGTAAAAGGTAGATCATGTCTACTAAACCTGATTGACTTATTTAATGCAGTCACTAGAGTCATAGACGAGGGCAAGGTAGTGCACATAGCCTATCTTGACCTCATCAAGGCTTTTGATACCATCCCCCACTCTGGAATTATAGATAAACTCACTAAACTGGGTATAAATCCCTATGTCACAAGATGGGTGGCCAACTGGCTCACTGACAAAACCCACACAGTAATAGTAGCCGACTCCAAGTCCGATGTCAGACCAGTGACGTGTGGAGTACTACAGGGTTTGGTCCTGGGTCCTCTCCTGTTCGGCATCTACTTCTCTGAAGTGCAGGCCAACACAGAAAGTCTTTGGCTAACAAAGTTCACAGATGACTGCAAACTGGGAGCCATACTAGAATCACCTAATGATGTAGACATTCTACAAAAGGACCTCACAGAGACAGATGCTTGGTGTCAAAGTCATGGCCTCAAGCTCAATGCCAAGAAGTGCATTGTCATCGCCTTTGGGATAAACTCAGTACTCATGAACTACCACATAGGCAGTAGCTCACTAAGCACTGAAAGTGTGATAAGATACCGTGGGACACAGGTGGACAGTAGTCTGTCCTTTGATAACCACATCACCACAGTAGTCAGGAAACCCTTCTACGTGGCACACCTCATCACAAAAGGGTTGTCTTCTAGAAAAAAGGAGGTCATTGTTCCTCTCTACTCATCCCTCATCAGACCAATTATAGAGTACAATGCCCCGTATGGCATGTATCTCACAAGACATCTACAACAATTGGAAAGGTCATAAAAATACCTCAGTAAGAGGATTACTGGCCTCAAACAGATGCCTCACGCAGGCCATCTCAAAAAACTCCAGCTCTACTCTGTCGCATATTGCCTACTCATAGGTGATCTCTGCCTAACATACAAAGTTACGTCAAACCCAGAGCTGTTGGACATGCTACATTTAAATAAATCCCAATCTCTCCAAACCACACACTCCAGGGACCTAAACCTTGTCACCACAATAAACAGAATGTGCTGTAGGGATAGATTCCTGTCCCAGAGACTTCCCATATGCTGGAACAAACTACCTATTCATGTCAAGCAAAGCAACTCATTGGCCCTCTTTAAGAAAAATCATGACGACTGGATGGGAAATAGAAAATTCACCCTGGGGATCACTTCTGCAGCACTGCTTGACAGGGGCACAGGAAAATAATTTTCTTGGGTGGCGAAAGCCAGGGAACCTTTTTGGCTAGGCTTATGGAGGCCCCAGGGATGATAGCCTAGTACCTACCTATGAACCTATATAGGCAACCATTATAATATCCAGATACCACTCTCCACCCTTGGAAAATACACAAACACGCTTGGCTCTTACAATTTTACTCACTTCCTTTCTTACTTTGTCTCTGTCTCTCTTTCTCTCTCTCTCCCTCTCTGGTGGATGTGGAAAAGTACATCTGTATTGCATAGGCAGCAGCTTGAGTTTTGTAAATAATGCTCATGATCAGGTGATGGCCTGTGAATGAATTGCAGTCCCCCACTTGCTAATTGCATGTGGAACAACTGTGGTATCATTCCTATAGCCAGTTGCATGGAAACACACTCCTATAATTAATCCCTTCATGTGGGTGTTGGCCCTTTTCCTTCACTGTGAGCAGGACTTCATGAGGGTGTCTGACAAACAGCATCACAGAGAGTAGTTGGAAATACCTCTTACAACATACACTGTGGAGACAGGCCAACACATAGGAGGGGGATGTTCCAGACATGAGGACAGAATGTAAGTATTGCTTTTCTACATTTGAAGTAACATTGGTTTAACAGGGTTTGTGTGGATATGGCTGTTCTACATGATTTAAAGTCTGGCATGGCAGTGTTATGTGGTTGAGGAAACTGTCACCTGTAGGGCTATCTGCAGACTGGGCAGAGTTTGGAGTCTTACATGTGGTGTGTTACTCACACATTTCCTATATTTAGAAATGCAGTAGCATACTCTGATTATTGCAGTCAGTACATAGTGACATCCATGTGAGTTACTGACTTCATATCCCTCAGAAGAGATATGTGACAACAAACCCTGTTACACCAGGAATTTTCTCAGTTTATCACAGCAATATGTCAATATAGGCCCTGTGTTTGTGCCTCTGTCCCCCAAGTCTGTCACCCTTTGTCCATATGTCATGAAGTAAGAGGTGCATATGTACAGCATATCATTATTTGTAGAAAAAGCAACTCAAACACACCACCGAAGGGATTAACTTTCCTGCAACTTTAAATATTAAAGTCAATACTAAAAACAACCACATGCAGGTAAAGACGAAGGCTGCAAACTTCCAAACTTCCAAATTCCAAATGATACACCACGAAAGTCCAAACTTCACACCACAACACTATTTCAAATCGAAAAACACTCCAAATTGTGATAGTTAAACTTTTATTCAATGCTAGCACAGTAAGCGCTTTCACCTCCTCGGCTTTATCAAACTACAAAGTGCTTAGACTATTAGAGACATTTAAATACAATTGGGTTAAATCCCATTGGTTCCTACACACATTACATTCTGACATCATTACTAATCTATAAAACTTTTAAAACACTTAAAAACATTAAAAACTGTGACGTTTAAAAACAATTAATTCAAGGTACAATTTAACATAACATTCCTGGAAAAGTTTTTTAAAAGTTTTATAGATTAGTAATGATGTCAGAATGTAATGTGTGTAGGAACCAATGGGATTTAACCCAATTGTATTTAAATGTCTCTAATAGTCTAAGCACTTTGCAGTTTGATAAAGCCGAGGAGGTAAAAGCGCTTACTGTGCTAGCATTGAATAAAAGTTCAACTATCACAATTTGGAGTGTTTTTCGATTTGAAATAGTGTCGTAGTGTGAAGTTTGGACTTTCGTGGTGTATCATTTGGAATTTGGAAGTTTGGAAGTTTGCAGCCTTCGTCTTTACCTGCATGTGGTTGTTTTTAGCATATCATTATTTACTGACATCATACCTGATAACAAGCCAGTGAGATATCAGACTGCTAGACATGTTATGTATAGTAGGCCTTATATTTGAGGACAAAACCTGGACATTCTGTTGTAGTCTGTACAGTAGTGAGGTCTGGGTACTTATGGTGAATTTTGCCAGAGTGTCAGTATTGTGTAGCAGTGTATTGTGAATATGTTACTTGGCCTGTGTACAGACTGTGGTAGATGTCAGTGTTCTTGGTCCAGATCTATCTGATGTTGCATGCTGCTCCAGTTTCTGGTACCCTATCAGCATATATGTTTGTAGGGCCAAACTGATGCATTCACCATACCACAATCAGGCATCAGACTACACTGTGTATTGGGCCAGTATATGTAGAGTTAGTGTGTGAGTGGCAAATATGAGGATGGTTTTGTTCACACAGTCCATATACTGTGCTATTAATTAGGCTTACCATAATGTGATTGTGATTGTGCTGAGATTGGTTGTGGGTATGCACTTTCACACTGGTGTCTGTTACTCCATGCTGTTACATGCCTGTAGTGCCTGCTATATTTGCAAGTACATTTGTATTTCCCCATAGGAAACTTTGGTCAGTGTTGTGGCACTCTGCCTGTAGTTTACACAGTGCTTTGTGATACGCCTAGCAGCTCAGTGTATTTACCTAGTGTGATGTTATGTCCAGATATTTGTCAGATGTACTGTTGCCTGGCCACCATATGTGTTGTGTATTTCTGAAAAAGCAGTGGGATGCTG
Source organism: Protopterus annectens (assembly GCF_019279795.1). Classification (NCBI taxonomy): domain Eukaryota; kingdom Metazoa; phylum Chordata; order Ceratodontiformes; family Protopteridae; genus Protopterus; species Protopterus annectens. The sequence goes on from NC_056735.1 coordinate 1,211,719,773, forward strand.
TGAAGATGTATGTCACTAACTAGTGGGAAGTATGTGGGCTTGGGATCTCTGCTCCTCCAGTTAATATGTGTTAGGACAGACAGGAGGGTGTGAATGCATCAACTGTGTGAGCTTATCTATTCCAGTATTTGTGTGATATCCCCATTTTCATGGCTGTAAACATCCCCTTTGTCAGGCTTGGTCCACAAGTCTTGCACTAAGGTGTTCTGTGTATACCTCTGGACTGCAGATTGTGTTAGACTGTCCACATTTATTGGTCATATTTCTGCTGTATTCCACAGGATCATTACTGTCATTTGTGTGGTACTTCACTATGACGATCTTATGATGTCTGTCAGGAACTGATGACGAACATGTCCATATCAGAAGTGACTTCCTACACACTTGACACAACCCCTGTTACGGTAGCAACATTCTACATTTATATCTGCAATACTTACATTACATTCCCTTGCACTAAGAGGTTGTGACTTATGGTGCTGAGGTATGACTCTACTACATGTTATAGGCATATGTTTATATATATATATATCTATATGTATATGTGTGTGTGTGTGTGTGTGTGTGTGTGTATGTATATATATATATATATATATATATATGTGTGTGTGTGTATGTGTGTGTGTGTGTATATGTATATATATATATATATATATATATATATATATATATATATAGATATATATATATATGTATGTATGTCTACATATATATATATGTATGTATATGTATATATATATATATATATATATATATATATGTGTGTGTGTGTGTGTGTGTGTATATATATATATATATATATATATATATATATATATGGGTCTACTTCATTTCACCTAACTTCCAATTCACTGACCCATTTGACTGAGAACAAATGACTGAAATTTCATTTACTGACACTTCATTTCACTGACAGTTCATTTGACTGACAAGTATTATTAGCAAGAAAATGGAATATGCCCCCTTCCCCACTGTAGTGCGACCCTGGAGTTAGAATATATAGTTGGGGATGTGGGGCACAGCCCCACAATGGGGGTTTGGGGCTAAGCCCCCACTTACTTTTCTTTTACTAAGCAATATTATATCAAAACTTAACAATATCATATGAAATGAAGTGGGGGGCTGTGCTCCCCCACCCCCGATATGGGGGGCTGTGCCCCCCACACCCCCCCAACTATATATTCTAACTCCAGGGTCGCACTACAGTGGGGAAGGGGGCATATTCCATTTTCTTGCTAATAATACTTGTCAGTCAAATGAACTGTCAGTGAAATGAAGTGTCAGTCAAATGAAATTTCAGTGAAATGGGGTCAGTGAAATTAAAGTCAGTGAATTGGAAGTTAGGTGAAATGAAGTAGACCCATATATATATATATATATATATATATATATATATATATATATATATATGTGTGTGTGTGTGTGTGTGTGTGTGTGTATGTATATATATAGCCATATCCTTGTTATGTGTAAACATGACTGTTGCATATACCTTCCAAGATGTATACCACCGTATTTATCTGATATGTGTATATTTAGATATAAAAACATAACTGATTCAACACTATTTTCTCTTACAAGTACTAAACACTTGTAGTACTCAAAGCTGTTCTTCACTACTATTCAGTATGTGTTCTGATGAAGTCTTCTGACGAAAGCGGTAATAAATTGTTTCTACGCTATTTGAGTTTCAAGCTTCTTGACTTGTGTTTTGCATCAACAGTTTGTTTCCTGGCTGGTGAATTTTTCTTGGTATTCAGTATGTGTACTGAATGATATATTTAAAAAAATATACATATTCACAGCTATGATGGCTTAATGGTTAACTGCTGTGACTAAAGTGTACAGGGTCCTGGGTTCAAGACCTGCAGGGGCTGTTAATTTTGTTGCTAGGCAGAACAAGGACTGTTGGATACAGTGTGGTTAAGGCAGTTTTGAGCAGCTTTAAGTGGGTTTGCGTGGGTTTGTGAGACAGTAAGCACTTCTAATGTATGGCTAAACAAAGCAATGCTTACACCTGCTGAGCATAGCTCAGTTCTGGTAACCAGTGATCACATTCCAGTCTGATAAAATAGGGTAATGGCATCTTTAATAAGTGTATTTAATTCCACGTACATAACATGCTTCTGTGTACTGTCATTACAATAGCAAGGGGTGTGAGTATACTGTATGAGACACCCAAGTATACATGGCTAGTACAACAATCTTTTCTCTTTGTATGTGTTTCATACATGGGTAGTATCCCAGGTTATATGCAGTCACACTTGCATGTATTGTATCATTACGTTACTACTTTTAACAGTGCTTTTCCAAGTAAGAGCAGATTGCAGAGTGTAGTACTGGAACCATACACCCCTGCATGCAAGGCTAAACTACTGACTATCATGTTCTTGGTGTGTGAGCTGTATGAGCTGTATGTTATTAAGTATCTGCTACTGGATATTGATCTGATATGTGGATATTAACTGTAGACTACTATGTGTTTAGGACATGTCATTGAGGGCTGCTGTCATGTAGTAATGGCATACCTATCAGTGTCAGACATCTGTCTGTCTAAACATTTATCCTAATGCATGATCTGTTGGCTAGCTGATTTCTGTCTGTCCTCTGTACAGATGCCAGGTATCCATCTTGGCTACTTACAGGCAATCTGTGATTGACTGACACTGACATGTCTGCCCAGCTGTGTTATGAATGCCACAGCTAGGAAACCCCACCCTGTATGCACCACATGCCATGGATACCTCAACTAGACTACCACAGTCAACAGAACATGCTTGGGTACAGGTCTCTAACCCAGACACTGGCCAAGTTATGTAAAATATGTTGCATACATGTCAATTGTAGCAACTCACTGGCCCTCTGCAAGAGAAAATCAGATGATTGGATGTTGAATTTAACTGTTACCCTGGAGATCACTCAAGTGGCATCAGTCGATAGATGGCCTGCTGACAAATGTCATGTGGCATGATACCAGTGTACCCACATGCCATACTCTTCTCATCTCTCCATGGACATTAGCCTGGTACACACCTAGGAACACCTGCACCGATGGAGCCCAGTACTGACAAATGTGTCAGTGTGCATTACTGAGAATAACAGTATCTGTGTGTTTGTAAACTTGTAGTTGACAATACCTTGAGGGCCTTCTCACCCACTACACCCCCCATTGCCATACTTAGAAATGGCTGCTGCTGTAATTGACTTTAAATGTATCTTGTTACACTCTTCACCCTATGGGCTACCTGGAGCTTGCAGTACCAGCATAACACTGTTCTACAAATGGGTAGATAGGCATGGTTTGCTCTCTGAGTCCTTACAAGTGTGTGTATGTGTGTGAGTGTGTATATTTGTAGGAGACAGCATTCTGAGGCCACATTCTCCAAATACAATAAACCTTGCCATACATTATAAGGGATAGTGATGTTACTCACATTAGGAGAGTCATGACAAACCCTCACCCTACTATCCCTGTGGCATATGCAATAAATGCATATCCCTGTAGTAGCACTGATTAGATAGACAAGGGGTTGTATTGCAGTCCTGGTCAATGTATGATTGTGGGTATGTCAGACCATTATCATGGATTTCAGTGAGTACAAAATCCAATGTGGGGTGTGGGTGCTGGGTATACTGTCTTTACACCATGGTACCCCCAATACATGTCCCAAGGTCCACTGTATGAGGACCATGTCACCATCAACCATACAGGTAACTGATTACATTATCCAGTCCAGTGATGCATGTGCTGTGCGCAAATTGTCTGTAACAGAATGGACTCACTGACAAAGTAGCACTGCTAAACCCAGGTCTGTCAGATGTGCCTATGACTGTTATGTGTTTGTCAGTGTGTATATGACAGTATGTCATGCTATGTATTGTTCTTTAACACCCAGTACATCCCCCATTACCATACTGTAGAAGGCCTGGTGAGTTTCTTCACTTAACAGGAAACTTGGGACACACAAGGCTTTTTGGGTAAGAGACTGAAGTTCATTTTGAGAGGTGGCAGTGGAGATTATAGTAGAATCATCTGCATATTGTATGCAAGTGGTGTTAGGGATAGCTGATTGCAGGTCATTAATAAATATTGAAAATAAGAGGGAGCCTAGGATAGACCCTTGAGGTACACCTAAAGAGATAGGTAGGGGATTATATAGTGAATTCTTTCAGAGTACTGCCTGCTGACGTTTGTCAAGATAAGATGTGAACCAAGTTAAGGAAGGGGTGTCAAGTGAGAGAGATTTTAGTATGTGTAGGAGGAGTTTATGATTAATCATGTCGAAGGCTTTAGATAAGTCAATGAAGATTGAAGATGATAGATAATTGTGGTAGTACTGTGGGAAGGTCTGAATCCATGCTGGCTGTTAGCAAGTAGACTGTTTTGGAGAAGGTGGTTAAGAAGTTGTTTGTGGATACATTTCTCCATAATTTTGGCTAGAGGTGATAGTAGTGCTATTGGGCGATAGTTTGAAAGGTCATTACATTTCCCCCCTTTGTGTAGTGGGATAATGTGAAATACCTTCCAGACAGAAGGGAAGATTCCTTCATTAATAGATCTATTTATTAGAATAGAAATAGGGTAAGCAATGGCTTTGGCTGCAATTTGCAAGAATTCAGCAGGAAGTTTGTCTGCAGAGGGGGTGGTAGGTTTAAATTTTTGGAGCAGAGATGAGACAAAGGACGTAGATATGGGTTGTAAGTGAAGAGTAGGAGGAGTATTTGTGGTAGGTAAGAGTAGTTTAGAGGTGTCGGGAGATAGGTGACTAGCAAGAGTTTGGATGGTATTAGTGAAGAAAGAATTGAAGTCATTGGCAATTTGTGTAGGATTGTCTGGGTTAGAGTCCTGAGGGTTGGGTGTGATAGACTGGCTTGGGGATAAGAGATTATTTATACTGGCCCAGAATTTTTTAGGTTCATTTTTGGAGGTTTGTTGTAATTGAAGGTAGTAGTTCTTTTTGTCTGTCAATGCGAACAGTATTCTCTGTGTATTGCATTAACACCAAAGCCTGTGTGTGTGTGTGTGTGTGTGTGTGTGTGTGTGTGTGTGTGTGTGTGTGTGTGTGTGTGTGTGTGTGTGTGTGTGTGTGTGTGTGTGTTATTCATAGACATTTGGTGTCTGCCACACAGTACACTTACAGTTGTCCACTGTAGAAGAGCCGCTGACATCAGCCACTATGCACTCACCTGTATGCACCCCCTCAGACCTATCAGCCATGTGGCACATGCAGTAACTGTTATACATACCTGTTATCTGTGTTCAGCTGTACCCAGGATATGACACAGTCAATGTGTCACCACAGTGCTACATCCCTTGTAAGACAGGAGAGCAGACCAACATCCTGCTGATACATAGACACCTAGAACACAAACAGAATACATTATGAAGACCACAGTCAGTCAGTGTTAATAACAGATATGCATCATGGCTGGACAGCTACACACTCTGACATGTAAGCATTAATCATTCCAGCTGAAAACACATTCAACAACATTACATTGCTAAACCTTAGGACATTCACCCTGTGTATCAGAACCATATCAGCATGTCCCTGCATTGATGGTATGGATGACAGGGATGTGGCACAGGTATCATCATATGCACAGGGTGTTTTGACAGGTTTGCCAGAGGCCTAGGCTGAGCCATTTGGTTGACATTGTGTGTGTGGGTTACGGGGTTCTTTATTAAATGGGCTGTGCAGATGTGGTGTGTAGGTATGGAGGTGCCCTAGCTGTGTTGCTGAAGAGTGTGTGTGTATGTATGCACACGTCTGCCATGTGGCTGCCCTATACAGGGTTTTGTTGGACAGCTGCAGACTGTTTCACGGGCACTACCAGGCAGAAGCCCAGGTATGTTACTCTACCCTGATGATGATAATTGTCCACTGGATCTGCATCCTTGTTGAGACTGGCCAGGACCACGTGCATGTGGCCTGCTGCATTGTGGTATGGACAGCACCCCCCCCCCGCATTGCTGTTGCTGGTACTGCTACTACGGGAGCGGTCATGAGTTGTTGTACATCCGTGTAGACCTCCACCTGTTGGTGTTGCTGACCTACATCCATGTGGCTGCCACCCTACTCCCACCACATGCTCTACCACCATCTCACCCAACTATTGATCCAGGACCTCTGCAAAATAGTGTTGGCCACCTGCAAGATCACGGACATTGTCAAGTACAGCAGAATGACTAGCCCACTGGAGCCTCAGACTCTGTCTGGTGTAACATTCCATACATGCTTGTGCCTCCATGATGGTCCAAATCATGCGTCTGTTGACACCTGCTGTGGCACTACTGCTAGGGGCATGATGGCCAGCAGCCCTCCTACTAGCACCCCTGTACATCTGCCTGTGTGGTACCTCTCTATGGTTGCTGTGTACAGATACACTTGCCATAGTCCCCACACTGTCCTGTCCCATGCCACCATCCGCCAACTGTCCCTAATCTATGGCCACTGGTGATGGGGTATGTATGGGCATTGAGACTGTGTGCGGGGATGGGGTGGATAAAAGTGGGATGTCAACCGATGGCACAGCTTCAGCCCCTGACTACACTGCCTGTGCCTCACCATGCCTATCATCATTGTCAGAGTCTGTATGAACACTAACATCAGGTTGCCTGCAGGAGGGACCCTGCCCCACCTTGTCACCTGTGAGGGGCAAATAAAAAATCTAATTTAAGACCTATATGTTATGGTTTACCCCTACACACACTCACTCATTCACTCACTCACACGCACACACACACACACACACACACACACACACACACACACACACACACACACACACTTACAGGTGAGGTGGCACAAAGATATTAGACAGACCTCTCATTACCCAACAGTCAACATGCATGACATGCACTGCAACCATACTCAATCCTTGTTACCAACATTATACATCTCTGTGATGCATGAGTTGTGTTAGTAGGTGATGCCCCTTCCCCTGGAACACACTGCACCCATGTACACAGAATTGCTGTGCACCTGTACAGCACACTGGCATATACTGTACACCATACCTCACGACTGTACACACCATTGCTGAATGTGCATATGTGTGGAAGTTATGTTTGCTCTGTTGCTCACAGCCCATACGTGTTTATCTGACACATACCTAGGATGATATGAGGACTGATGTCAATAGTTAATGCCTGACCTCTGATTTCCAGATCTCATCAGCAGTGCATGTATGAGCAGTAAAATCCCATTACACTAGCAACCTTCAAAGCTTAATGTGGATATGAGGAGTGTACACACCCTTGTTGACATGCCAGCCTCTTCCATGGTATACAATGGGGCCACAATACTGCATATGTTAACATTACATACACCTGATATGTGACATATGACCTGTGCAATCCAATGCAGTATCAAACAAATGTGTTAGTCATGCAGATGCTGAATGAGATGCATACAATATATGCGTTGCATAAGTGTGCAAATCCTAACACAATGGTTTGTTGCAGCACCTGTTAAGTGAACTACAGCAGTCACTATTCCTGGAAGGGGTATACTAGCACGGCCCATCTTCACTTGCCATTATTTGGTCACTCCACCCTACAAATGTCCCCCAATTCGGTTGGATTGCAAGGTCAGCTCATGTGCACAGTCCTTGGAGGTCACACAGTGGCTTCACTATTGCTGTGGTGTCAGGGTTATGTCTGACACAATTGATGACCTTTACTGTGTTCAGATACAGCCATTCTTAGTGAGCTTTGGATGTATGCTTCAGTTCACTGTTGTGTTTCAGGATGACATCCCTCCCCATCCTCAGACTTATTGCAGATGCTTGACAACTATGGACTACACATGAGTGTTATTTTGCAGTGTTCCAAATTCCGAATGCCATGTCTACTGGCCTAGTTCCTGCTAATGAACAGCAAACCTAAAGGTGGACACTTGCACCAGCAATGTAAAAATGGGGATTGTGGCCCTGAGGTGACGTGAGGTGTTGCTTGTGCACCACATGTATCTTTATGAATACTGTCTGTAGGTTTCAGCCTTGGTCTCATGATACCATTACACATTGCAACACATGCCTTTGGGAGACTTGATGTTATGCATATACTATCTGTAGAGAACCCTGGATGATGTTGCCTGTGGAACAACTCTTCCATCTGATTACCCTAACCCATAGGCCACACTTATGCAGATTCCAGGTGATTGTTGACACAAGTACTGTACAGGCAGTACTTGCTAGACATTCCTGCAAGTCCCTCAGCATTGCTGCATGGTTCTGGGCAGCCTCCATGACCAGTTTGCAACATGTGTTGTCATCTGTTTTGGATGGGCATCTGTTTATTTTCAACATTAATGTTGTCCCATACTTCATACACACATACATGACTGTCTGCACTGTTTGCCATGGTATATGCAATGGTGAGGTAAAGCTACTTTTCCCACTCCTGAGTGCTACCTTTCGGATATGGGATCCATTTCATGGTTTGTAAGATGTGTGCAAGCCATGACTGCCTCTGTTGCAGGTGAGTTGGCAAATGTCATGGACATACTTCTTGGACAACAGATCATTACATGGTGTGACATTGAGGCCCTGTACTTCATGGAAAGTCTGTACTCAAGAAGAGTGAATGCTGTCAGTACCTCACAAGCTGCTTCCACAATATGTTATTTGGAGTGTGTGCACACAAATGCTTCCAGTGTATGTTAAGGTATGTATTCCCCATATTTGTTGTCCTATCATAGGTTTCCATAGTACACATTCATTGCTCATGTTAGGATCACATTACAGTTTGTAAAAGGTGTGGAGTGTGGTATTGTGATTTGGCGTTGTTTAGATGAACAGTTGCCATTGTAATAGTGGTGTATACACTGTTGTAGCCACTGTATAAGGGTAATGTTTCAGACATGTCCCTACTGTAGGTCATTTGTCCCACTATTATATTCATCTCTGTCCACACATCTTGCACTGACAGGTTGTTAGGTATACTGCATAACTTTTACATACCCTTCAGATATGCCACCATGGTGACCAGTGTGATGCACTGCAGTTAACAGCAACAATAAGTGAACATGTACAGCATGCATTATGGGTAGGTGTGTTACAGGTGTGCATGGCAAATAGCATGGCCATAACATGGCTGGTGTATTGGCAAACCTGAACAAAACAGCTCCATACTCACCAGCTACAGGCTGCTGCCCCAGTTGTATACCAGATGAACCTAAATAGTTGTGTGAGAGATGTAAGGTCAGTAGCCACACCTGTGGCACTGGTACAGGGTGGGAGCAGCATTTCAGCACATCAACAGTACAAACCCACAATACTAGAGATTATGCACATCTGTTCATTACTATACTGCAGCAACAGACTATCTTATCTGACATATGCATGTTGATACTTTACAGATGAAAATGGATAAGCAACAGTGGTCTACTAATGTGCCCTGGGCCTTACCTGCATGCTCCTTTTCCATTGTGTGGGTGGCACCCACCTCCACAATGCTGTCTTCAGCTTGCTGGCTTGGCTGATGGGGAGCTCCTCAGTACGTGTCAGTGGGGGCTGGTTGGTATGACTCCCACCTGTGGCTAGCTGGTCCCTCCTAACTGCAGTGGCATGCTGACAGGTGTGGTGGATCAGATCCATGCAGCAATGCCACTGCTGCTCATAATTGCGGGTGTGCAGGCCAACATCGTTTAACCTCATTACACAGGTTGGTCCTCTCCTGCAGATCCTCGGCCCTCAGCCGAAGAGGATGGCATGATGGACTATGAGGAACTGGATTTCAGCATCTTTTTCCAGGGGTATGTTTGCAGGCAGGCATTCCCAGGACATTGTACCTGGAAGACATAAACAGGAAAAAATGTCAGGGGACCACATGCAGTTGTCCACGTGCATATCAACAGTGGGTATAACTTGCAAATAATCCAGACTATAGCATAACACTGTAAGCTATCATGGCTTGTGCATCTTGCATTACACTCCTTGCTCTGACCTGTCCAGTTCCCCCCAGTGTTGGACACTTAATGGCATAATCCACTACACATCATTCATTTCTGTGTAGAGGAATGACAGTGGCCATCTTCCATGTGGATGGTGGCATGAGTGTGCTTAACTGTAGTGTGTGTGATGGGACTGTGAGCACATGCCTATGTTAATGTAGGAGGCAAACTGTGATGTTCTCATGCCCCATGAAGAGTTGCTATTGTTTCCATCAGGCGGCATTATGTCCATGCTCACCATTGATGTGGGCAGGAGTGTGGGTGATGTGCATATCCCCCTGTACTACTTTTGTGGACAGGGTGCCACTGTTCCCACCTATCCTGTCTGATGCAGGTTGCCTGTATCCATGGCATGTGTGTATGAGGTGTGCTTTACCCCCAGTACAAGTTGACTTGTGTTACTGGCTCTGAGACTGCATATATATGTGTAGACATGGTTGCAACTAGCCTTGGTGGTTTGCATATGTCTGATTTCTAGTCATAGTCAGCCTTACAGAAAGTCACCTGTGAACCTACATGCTTGCTCAGCTAGAGGTGTACTTGCTTCCAAGTTGTGGTTTGCACCTATGTGTCCCTGTACAGCCACTATAGCAACCTATTATGTGCTTTGTGTCTTGGTGGTGTCCACCAAAGGGGATTACTCTATCGTTGGTGGAGTATGGTTGTACAGGTATGGTACTGCTGATTCCATATAGCTACAGTGGATATGAAGTGTACACAGCCCTGTTACAATGCATGGTACTTATTCAATTGGAACATGACCCCAAAAAAGCACATGTCAACACAGTCCCCACCTGTGATGTGCCCTATAGCCTGCTCAGTTCAATAGGGAACATAACAACCTGTCCTGTGGAAACATATAGGTTTATAGGTGTGTACTAGGCTAATGGCCCTGGAGCCGTTACAAGCCTAACCCATGGGAGTACCCTGGCATTGTGCCACCCGACCTTAGTTCCCAATGCCTCTGTTGAGTAAAGACACTGGAGTGATCCCTGTGGTGAATTTTCTATTTCCCATCCACTAATCAAGATTTGTCTATAAGGAGGGCCAGTGAGGTACTCTGCTTGACATGTATGGGAAGTCTATTCCATAGCATAGGCATTTTCTGGGTTATGAACCTGTCCCTCCTACATATGGGAAGTAATACTCAGTACAGTAAGCCAGTTGAATGTGTGTGCACACCCTAACACTGGTATGCTGTGTAAACACCTGCTGAGATGATTACAGCATCCAGTTGTTGTGGTTTGTACTCTAACGTCATATCACATCTTCACTTGGCAATGGCTGCTGACTTTCCATGAAACAGCTTTGTTTCTTTTTAAATAGAATTTTACAGGTTATGTGTCACATTTGAGATGAGAAACATTTTGACATGACTTCCTATGGTCTCATTGGCATACAACACGCAGACCTGGCATTCCAACAGGGGTGTGTACACTTTGATATCCAGTGTATATGGGTGTTGATATAGCTGTTAGTGGTAGGCATGGACAGTGGATTATCACAGTTGTACACTTTTCTGATTACTATGTGATAAGCATGCCTACTGTAGTACCCATGTCAGTGTCATGGCAATGCAATAATCAGTAGCAGTACACATTTTATTTTGTTGTATTCAGTGACAGTGTGGGTGTTGTCCCTTTACCTTACCTGTATGGAAGACAGCCTTCCTGTGTGTGGGCAGTGGTGTTACAGACAGCAGGTAGCTATACCTCTTACAACAGGGCTTGTGTACACAGGCTAACTACATGTTTGTATAAGGTTCCAGACCTAGGGACAGTGTGTAAGTATTGCTGTTATATGCATTCAATACTGCTAGTTTTACAGGGTTTCTATGTACATGCTAGTTTTACATGGAATGCAGTCTGTCTGCATAGCTCTCAACTGTGGGCCTATCCACATGATGGCCAGAGGATAGGCTATGTTTTGTCTGTTCCCCACACAGGTCTTGTCCCTGACATATCAATGGCATTCTCTCTGTTGATTGCTATCAGTACATGGCAACATTCATTTGTGTTCTGACTTCATATTCCTGAGTAAGGGTATGTTGCAACCAATCCTGTAGCACCAGCAACTTTCACAGTGTATAACAGCAATATTTCAAATATGGCCTTGTGTTTCAGCCTCTGTCCTCCACTTATATACCAGGCTTTGTCCAGATGTCATGCAGTGGAAGGTTGATAGTTAATGGTCTATCATTATTTAGTGCTGACATTCCTGTTATCATTCCAGTGATGTTGTGGACTCCCACACAAGTTGTGGGGTAGGGTCCATATATATATGAGGGCTACAGCTGGACAAAACATGTGTGACCCTGTGCAGTCTGGAGGTCAGTGTATGGAGAACACTGTTGTATGCCCTTGTAAGACATTTTATGGGGGAGGGGTATTAAATGTTTTTAACCTAGGCTGTTACAACATGTGAGGGATATTAGTAATAAGAAACATTGAGGTATATGGCTGCACGTGTTCATATGTTTCACCATGGTAACAGTGGTGGGCTAGACCTTACTGTATTGCACACAGTTCTGTTTGTCAGTGTAATAGTGACATTTTAAGTTATGCATTGTTATTTAACAGATACATTTACACTGTGACCCCTAGGGGGTTAAATACAGAGTGTAATTGGAGGCTGTTGAACTACATCTGTAATTGTTGATTGAGTCTCATCTTCAAGGCAATTGTGTTTCGTAATGTTGTACTACTTGAAGGCTTTAGCCTAGACAACAAAATATGTTATCTTTCAGAGGTGCATTAATCAGTTAATATGCATTTCAAACACCTAAATGCTGTAAGAAATGGCATAAACAACTGAAATAGTGCACAAATAAACATATGTATGCAAACTGAGTGTGGTGTCATGTCCTTTGCACTGTGTGTGGGTATATGTTTCATGCAATAATTCTCATTTGTAGGAAAGAATCAGACACTGGCCATTTGAAAAGATGGCAACTGTAGGAATAATGGCTGTCTGATGTGCTGTGCACCCTCTATATATGCTCTCTTTATATATATATCGATAAGTATTTATATATGTCTGTGTGTGTGTGTGTGTGTGTGTGTGTGTGTGTGTGTGTGTGTGTGTGTGTGTGTGCGCGTACATACATATATATATATATATATATATATATATATATATGTGTGTGTGTGTGTGTGTGTGTGTGTGTGTGTATCATTAGAATGTTTAGTGCTTCCACATTGTACATTCCCTATGGTAGATTGACTGTTCTGCATGATATGTTAGAGAAATCATCACAACATCTTACAGCTGAGATGGCTTACTGGTAAATTGTTGTGGCTATGTTGTGCAGAGTCCTGGGTTCAAGACTTGCAAGTGCTGGTTATTTTGTTGCTAGGCAGATCAGTTCCGCTGTGGAAGAAGGGATAATGGCAATAATTACAAGAGATCCCTATTTTGGGCCCCTTCACCCCCATTTACAGTGCCTTTGGTCAGACGTTTTGCAGTGAGAGGTTCAGACTGTGGATCCAATGTCCAAATGTAATATAGACATGTATGTCTACATATATATATATATATATATATATATATATATATATATATATATATACATACATACATATACATATATAAATACATTTTCCCTACTGTTGAATTACTGTGCTGCATGATATGTTTGAGAAAACATCACACTTATCTGCAGCTCAAATGGCTTAATGGTAACTTGCTGTGCCTATGGTGTGCAGGGTCCTGGTTTCGAGACTTGCAAAGGCTGATTATTTTGTTGCTGGGCAGAACAAGGGCTGTTGGATACAGAGTGATTAAGGCACTTTTAAGCAGTTGTAAGTGAGTTTGCATGGTGGTAAGCAATGCTAACTTTCGGTTAAATATGCTTATAGACGGTTAGCCTGAAAGTACTTAATCTGTGTAGGCATTGCTTAGCACCACACAGTAGGCTTAAACCCACTTACTACTGCTTAAAAGTGATTACTCCCGCTTACCCCCATTTTAATTTCTTTTAAAGAAAAGAAAAAAGGGGTGATAGTAAAGTGATGAAAAAGGGGACACAAAGAGGGAAAGACAATAGGGAAAGTAGCTAGGGATGTGCAGGACAGGTGTAGAGAAGGTCCATAGCTGTCCATTTCTTCTGCAGCAACAGCTGTGCATATATACTGAATTTGGAGGTAGATTTGGACACTCAAACCCCTGAGAGAGGGGTGAGGACAACAATAATGTGTTGTGAAGCCAATTAAACCAGACTGCAGGTGTCCAGTGGACATGTGTGCAAAATAGGCAGCTAAGTATGGGGCGAATTTTGTTTGGGAACAGATTGCCCTTTTTTTTAAGGTAAGAGTGGGATGTTGGGGAAAGATAGGTATATCTGGGGAGGTAGGTTGGGTAGGAAGACAGACAAGACAGGCAAGACAGCATACAGGGGCGGTATATGACACATGGGGGTAAACATCCTGGATGGGAGGGGTGTTTGGAAATCATAGAAGCCCATGAGCCCCCAAATGGAAACAGTGGGAATGAGGTCCCCAACCATGGGCAGTCATCACTGCACCTTCACAGCCCCGAAGGTTGCTGTGCTGGGGCTGAGCAGGAGGGGCAGACTGACCCGCTAAATGTGCCAAGCTGCCCTTAAGCTGGCATAGCAGATCTCCAAACTCTCTTTGGAGCTCGCTACTCACCAATCCCCAGACCTGACTTCAGGTGACAGGATCCTGTCCGCGCCTGCTCCCGGGGGGGGAGAGCCCCATCCCCTGAGGCAGTTCCACTTGAAGGTGGTGCAGGACCAATAGACAAGGAGGCCCCGGGGTGGGTCCCAGATGTGCTAGGGCCCTGTGCCACAGCCAGATGATGTGGGAGGGGTGGGTCTGCTGGGACCGGCCTTCCCAAACTTGCTATGGTGCTGCAGTTTTAGAACATATGTGGGTTAGTAATAGTCAACACAACCCAGGATTAGTTATAACAGCATGCATAGATATTAACCCAAAACAACAGATTTGGAACAGTTGCATAGCAAACATAACACATGCATATATGGAACCACAGTGGCCATTACAACGGCATGCAGGTTACATTGATAGCAACAGGCCACCAATGATAGTATTTCAACATGGAACATTAATAGAAACACATTTCAATATTTGTTGAACAATAGGACATATGTCCCAACAGTAGGTTTGGTATAAACATACCCATTGTTTTGTGTGTTTAGATTATTGTTGCAGATATCGTGGGGGGAGAGAGAGATGTCAATTAACTTATATATCCTTGCTGTACACACAACTTTAATGATCATTGCTCTAATCATTACTCTACAGGTATTATTACAATACCCTATGGCATTGGTTTGGGCAGTGGTATGTTTTTATGCAGTGTATACTTCAACTGTCTAAGTTCTACATCTCTTACCTGGTAGACCTGTGTAGGGAATGTTTGTTAACACTACCTGACTGTTTCTACACATATTCCCAGATTCTGAGTTAATATTATGCACATACCTCCCAAACTCTTAATGCACACACTCTGGACAAAGCTTGACAACATGGGGGTACAAATAGGGACATATTTTGCATATTGCTCTCATAAACCATCTGAAGGTTTTGAGGTCTGAAAATGAAATGTATATCATTATTTAGTGTGTACAATTCTGAGATCATTCCACTGATTTGCTAGGGGGATATAGGAGCAGGTGGAAAATATGATCCAGTTATCTGAACATTCTGCAAGCATCTGTACAGTTGAGAGGTATGATTATGCATACAGCTTACTACCACTCCCAGGATTTGAACCATGGCTATGTCTGCTAAAAATACAACAATTTAAGTTTAATCAGAGTGTGCTATTTGGATATTGCTGTCTATTCCTTCGGTGTTTTCTGTCTAAGTCTCTCTTGGTTGTACAATCTGACCTTGTAATTACAACAGTCTTATACAGACATTCCTAGACATATTTTTATATAGCACAGTGTGAGAAACAGTGGTTGACACAACAGTAATATTCTGATATCAGATGTTGGTGAATGCCACATGTCAGGCCATACAATACCAGAGTAAACACTACCAGGCCAGGATTTAAATCTCTATTGTCAGGCAGTTATAGTTTTCTTATCTGACAGACCTGTGGTGGAGTGTTTATTAACACTACCTGACTGTTTCAACACATATTTCCAGATTCCTAGTTAATATTATGCACATATCTCTCAATCTCTTAATGCACACAGTCTGGACAAAGCTTTACAAAATGTGGGTACAAATAAGGACATATTTTGAATATTTCTCTCATAAACCTGGAGAGTTGCTAGAGTGACAGGATTTGATTTAATATACATTTTCAGAAGGTTTTGAGGTCTGAAAATCAAATGTATGTCATTATTTAGTGACTACAATTCTGCGATCATCCCACTGATTTGCCAGGGGGACAGAGGAACAGGCAGAAAATATGAGCCAATTATCTGGACATTCTGCAAAAATCTGTACAGATGAGAGGTATGATTATGCATACAGCTTACTACCACTCCCAGGATTCGAACTATGGTGGTGTCTGGTAAAAATACTACAATTTAAGTTTCATCAGAGTGTGCTATTTGGATATTGCTGTCTATTCCTTCAGTGTTTTCTAAGTCCCTCTTGGTTGTCCATTCTGATCTTGTACTTACAACAGTCTTATACAGAGATTCCTAGACATTTATTTTATGTAGCACAGTGTGGATAACAGTGGTTAACACAACATTACTATTCAGAGAATGCAAAACTAAATGCCATACAATACCAGAGTAAACACAACCAGTTCAGGATTTAGAATTTTATTGCCAGGCAGTTACAGTTTTACTTAAATATGACCTATATGGGACTTTTACTATCATATTGTCTGGTTTATTTAGTACAACCCATACACAGTTTTATACTGCCAAGTGACTTTCTACTACTTTATATTTATTTGGTATGACTACTTCAAGCAGGATTGTTACTCACCAGCCTCGCGATGCAGCCTTTGCAACCAACTAGCATGGTCTTCCTGATTCACAGCCCACTCAGCTGCAGCTGTAAGGGAAATAGAGAAATATTTATACATACCTATCCACATACACAGGCTGGACATTAGTAAACAGTTATTAGTATGACTACTTACACACTGCTGGGACATCACCCTTCTGCCTTGCTTCTTGGACCCACTCACCCAAGAGCTCCCTCTTCCTCTGCTTCAAGTCGGCATAGTGGTGCTGACCTGCTCACCAGTTTGAGGGATACCAGTGGCATTGGTGAGATCACGGGCGAGATGGTCCCGGGCTTCTGCTTTATATTGGGAGTGCTGGTACTGGCCCTGCAGCAGTCTCTCATCATGGTTTTGTACCAGGAATCCTACCATGATCTTGGACTCCTGTATGCCACAGTGCTGCTCTTGGAAGCACATGCCCTCTCCAACTCCTGTCATACTGCCTACAGTGGGAAGCTGCAACCAGTTATGAGCTGTATTCCTGCCTGTAGGATTTAAATGTGGCTGATTTTCTGCCTTTTGCTGTGATTGGACAATTTTGAATATGCTGAGCTAAACTAAGCTACGAGCAAACCTGCTTAGCTAAGGTTGGCAGTGCTTAAAGGGCTAGGTTCAGCATTGCTTCCCAATGAGCAAATCCACTTAGCTGGGCTATTCACTGCTTGGTATTCATATGTATACAATGCTTACACCCAGTCAGCAAAGCTGTGCAATGCTTAGCATTGCTTATTTTTTATTTTATAAACTATCTGCAGTATGGGATTGATTCATCATTCATTACATATTATAAATTTGTTTACTGCCCCTGACACCCCCGTGTGCATTCATTATACTTATTCATGTGTGACTATACTGTATGGGGCACTTGTGTGTTTATTTGGGGGTTTCACATCTTTATTAAACTGACACGTCACATCTGGACCTATTACAGTACTCTGGTTAACAAATATATGTTATTTAGTAGATAATTATTAAAAAAATGTTTATGTACTGGTTTCACATGTAAAATGCAAATTGGTTACAGTGGGGATCATACCAGGAATGGCTGTTTGCAAAGCATACGCTATTACCACTACACTATTGCAGTACTGCTTATGTTGGATGTCTATTGCTATTTAACTTCTTGTGCTGTTCAATCTGGGCTAAGCATAGCTAAGCAATGGGCACACCTGTGCAGCTACGCTTAAACTTTATTGCATATTTTAAAAAAAAATATTTGTTGTGCTTTTTTATTTGTAGGTTTCAGAATATTCATGCTAATGCTGAACCTGTTATTCTGTCAACTTTCTGCTTTGTGGGACAATTGTCCCTTTTGGCTTTGTCCAAATTCCTTACTCTGACAGGTTGGGAGGTGTGCACTATGTGCTTATGCTAAATGTGTTATTCTAACAACCTTTTTTCTTGGTAGGGACAATTGTCCCTTATAGTGTTGACCAGATTTCTTATCCTGATGGGTTGGGGGTGTTACAAGCATTCTTGCTCATTTTAAATTGCTGAAAAGCAATTCTGGATTGCAGGGGGTGTGTATATTGTGAGAGCACTGCTCTCAGACACACCCCCTGCATTCGTACATGGAACCATGTCCATTTTACAGCACGGCAGCGTGCCTTCATAAATACGTATGGAACACTGCCGTGCAGGAATAACCTGCTGCATGGCTGCTTGCTGAATCCGGGGGATTGTTTTGAAAGTGGGCAGTGGAAGTGTAGGGTGCATAATGGTAGATTTGCAGTTTTCTTAGTAGTAGTACGACATTGGAGTTGATATATTTGATTAGCAGGGGGGGTGCAGGGGAGCTTGCCCCCCTGCTTAAACATTGAGGGGTTGCCTGTGGTTGGTTTGTTTGTTGGTGTGGTGTTTCTTGGTGGAGGGAGGAAGGTTGTATTTGTGTTATGTTTTTCAATATTGTGAAAGTCAATGTTTTGTAGTTTCAGGATATTATATTTATGTGATTTTGGTCTCGGTATTTTCAGGTTCGATATTGTAGTCTTTCTACATTAGAAAGTAGATCTTGCAGTACTGATTATTGGGTCTTCCTTCCAAGCAGAAGCCAGTAACTGGCCCAGTTTCTAGAGTCCTTGCATCATCCCTAGGCAACAGATGTCTGAGGATTGATATCTGAATGTCAGTATATAAGAGGGGCATTCATCTGCACCATCTTCAGTTCTTTCTAGCCATGCAATCCATTGCACTATTACTTTTTACCAGGCACTTGCAGTCCATCAATTGGCTCATTTTCTGCAGAGTGTCTTACAACCTGTTTTCAGATTAAGTGCAACACTCAGGAAATGTTCCTTCTGATTAATGTTTAAAAAGGTCAGTAACTGCTTGAAGTGTGGGAACAAATCCCACATAGACTTTCATTACTTTTGTCTGTTTTGTTTGGAGATTCTGCACAATGTTTCTATTGTCAGGATTTTGCTAGGCTTTGATCGAAGACCTTTAAGCATAGGGCTGCAGTCCTCGCAGCACACCTGAAGTCCTCAGACTCAGCTCCTTCTGCTTCTTCTCATGCCTCAGCTTCAGCTTGTACCTTGCCCAAGAAATGCAAAGAGAAAACGTTGAAGGAAAAAGATTCAGCAGATGGCTGGGATCCTTCTGACTCCACATTCAAGTCAACTGATGATGCAGGTGAGGCACTTTTGCAGGTCCCTGACCTAGCAAATACTAGACTCAAAGTCTCTGACACAGCCCCTTGAGAGGCCTGCATGGCAGCAGACATTCAGTTATGGCCACTTTAGTGCCAGCATTAGTTGGGTCCAAAGCTGCTCCGCAGGCTTCATATTCCAAAGCTCATGAGTTGGTTACCAAGGGAGATAATTTATCTCCTTTGTTGTTGTGCATGAACAAATTTCATTAAACTGGATAGTGGTCCCGTTCACTCAGCTGCATACGGGGGCCTTCCTTCCTAAACAGATGCCTAAACCAAAGAGACCAGTCACCTTGCCTCAGAACCCAGTCTTCAGCTTCTTCAGTCCAAGGTGAAGTACAGGACCTACTAAGGATTGCCCAGGAATTCATGGTCTTTATGAAATCTTGGAAGCCCAACCAGCCACAGTTGTCTACCACTTAAATATATCCCAGTAAAAGAAGTATAGAATGCTTGACATTCACAAGCACCTCTACAAGAATCTACAAGGTGATTCTTCAGTAGTATATACTAAATCCACCAAAGATACCCCTACGGGTGCAACTAAACACCCTTTACCTAATGACACATGCTACTCTCTGTCTGAGGGCTCTTAATTTCCAAATTCATGTTAAAGTAATTTGAGCCTTTACAGGAACAAATCATTGCTAAAGCAGATGTCATTACTATCAAGACCTTACAGATAGACATGCAGAATATGGTTAGATTAGCACTGAAGGTCTCCAGACACTCTCTAAAATGTGGTTATGATGTAGTGGATGCATCAGGTATGGCAGCTGCTATATGTTCTATCACTTGTAGACATGTCTGGCTGAGTTCACAGCCACTAACTGAACTGGACACAGCCACTCTCTGACCAGGTAAATGCCAAACTCCTGGATGCCCAACTGGATAAGGAGTTTCTTTTTGGCCCCCTTACAGAAAAAGTGTTTTAGAAACTGGGCAAAAATGGAAGCAAAAACTGAAAGAATTCTGTTTGTCTCCCACACCTAGATATAATAGGAGCTACTCTTCTAAACATTGGCCTTTTCCTCCTTGGTAAGGAAAGAGTGGGCCTCCCCCAAGAAAAGAGACAAAGACATTCTAAGACATCACAACCTAATCAGCACCCTGTACCTGGACTATGCACAGCACTCAACTTCTTTCTTCTAGAAATAGACAGGACCATCACCACAGACAGTTCAGAAATAGCCTGGGAAGCACACTTAAGGTGCAGGGTATTTAGACACTAGTGCAAAACTGCACAAAAAAACAGAAATAGATGCTAACAGTCTTCTTAGCCATGAAAGCCTTTCAAAGCAACCTGAACTCAGGAAGACTGCAGATTTGGACAGATCACAGTTATAAGTTATATGGAATATAAACAAGCAAGGGGAACCCATTCCTACTCCCTCTGAAGTCTTGCAATAAATATTTGATTCTTGGCACATGAATTGCAACTGACACTCATAGTGTGCCTACATCTCAGGGCAGAACATCATGGCAGACTCTTTGAGAGGTGGCAACCTGATTAGCACCCTAGACCAGGACTCCAAGGAAGTGATGCTGAAGACAGCGATTTTCCTGGACCTCACCCCATTCCATCAATGGGGACATCCCAGAATAAACCTTTTTGCCACTCATAAAAACAGACAACTACAAAGGGACCCAACAGATAAGGATATGAAGGGTGGTTGCCTTATTCAAATGGACAGACATTTTTCTGTATGCCTAACTGCCATTACCCTTGCTCTCCAGGGTATTGATAAAAGTGAGGTCAAACAAGCTGAGCATGACAGCCCCATTCTGGCCAAGGCAGCATTGGTTCCTTCTCCTCTTGACTCTCAGCAAAGGGAGATATTATATTCTTCCACCTGTGATAGAGCTACTTACTCAGCTTAATGGTTCATCCACATCTGACCATACTCAAACTTACAGCATGGAGGATTGGATTTTAAACAAAAAAAAAATACAAGCTATTCTACAGAAGTGCTATCTATCATGAGAGGGACAATAAAATCATCTACCAGAAATCCTAATTATCTAAATGGAAAACGTTTTCTTATTGGTGCTAGAACAAAAACATCAGTCCTGCTTATGAATCTAGTGTTGGAATATCTTTCTGTATTATTTCAGCAAGGCCTTTCTTATTCCAGCATTAAGGTATATGCTACTGCCATGCCTGCTTGCCTTACATGCTCCATCACTATCTATTCTCACTCCCACCTGAAACAATTGCTAAAAGAGGTCACACACCTAATGTCTCCAGGAAGAAACCTTCTCCCTGCCTTGGACTTAAACTATGTATTAGAAAAATGTACCTTATTACCTTTTGAGCCAGCAGCTTCTGCTCCTTTAAAAAGATGGTCACATGGAAAGATCACCCTATGGATAGCTATCACCTCAGGCAGGCAGGTCTCAGAGCTATAAGCCCTTGTGACAAACCAAATTGTTGTCAGCCCAGCTAGCAAGAATTTTGTAAATAATTATAAGTCACTTGAAAATATGAATATGATTTATATAAAACTGTGACACTGGCACCCCAGCGATCTGGAATTTTATAAATAATCATATGTCATTTGTGAATATTAATATGATCCATAGGCCTGTCTTACAAATGTAACAGAACTGTATGTTATGTGTATATTAAACTACTGGTGCAGAATTCTGTGTTGAACTGTATGTTATGTTGTCCCTATCTCGCCTTCCTTCTTGTTGGTTGGGTTCGGAGCTGATTCTCGGCTCCGACTCAGTCGTATTCTAAAGCTTGAGAGCTTCCAATGGCTCGAGGCTAGACTCTAACCCTTCATGCCTAGCGGGAGTTACCCAGATCTCGTTTGCCACTTGAAGTTTTGGGATTGCTGAAGACTGGCTCAGGCTAAGTGTTTGATTTTTCTATTATATTCTTTGCTCTTAATTATTATAATCATTGAGGAAGACTTTACTATAGATTTGTAGTAGTTTGTTCTTGGGATCCCTATCTCTGTTTTGTTGTTGTTGTTGTTCTGACCATCGTTTTTCCTTCAGGCCTATCTCCCTCCCTGATGCATCTGATTTAGTTAGAGGAGGTTCCCTTTGCTTTTGGCCCATTTGAGTTAGAGGGCTTCCCCCTTATTCCTCCTTCTCCCCTTTCAGCTAAAGGAGCTAGCCATTTAAGTTAGAGGATCTACTTGGTTAGGGGAGTTGTCATTTAACTTAGAGGCTCTCCCCCCTTCCATTACCTTCCCTTACTTTCTATATAAAAAAAAATAATAATAATACAATAATTTAGATAGTGTTGTTGTATATTGTAGAGTGGTAAACTTCTTGATACTTATAGCTATAGTTTTTTGCTGTGCTTGCTGCTGCTTGTGCTCATCAACAATGTCCAAGAAAGCGACCAAAGAATCCAAGCCCTCTAGATTCAGGAGTGCTGGAAAGGCCTATCAGAGAACATATCTCTGTCACCCTGACTCTGCGGACCTCCTCTGCCACAAGGGTGGCATCTCCCATTATTATTCCCCCTCTGTCCCAGGGGGAGAAATCACCATGTACATCAGGCGAAGCTCCCTGGGATTTCTGGAACCAAATTTTTCCTCCTTTTTGACCGTTGGGATAAGGCCTAGTTCCTACTATGCGGAAATGCGTAATGCGGAAAAACATACTCTTGCCATCCTGTTCCCACCTGCTGAGAGTCTGTTTTACCTTAGGCCCGAACAATGACGAGCCATCAAAAGGGGCATTGGTAAAGAAGGACTTGAAGGGAATATACACAAATATATCTATATATATATATATTTTATATATATATATATATAAATTCAAATATGTAAAAAAAAATATGGAAACAAATAAAAGTAAATGCTTTAAGCAGGGGGGCAAGCCCCCTGCACCCCCCACCCCCACTACTTAAATATACCAACTCTGAGATTGCGCTACATTGTAGGAAAGGGAAATCTTCCCTTTCCGCGTCATTCTCAGTTAAAGTGTGATCTCAGAGTTGATATATTTAAGTAGCGGGGGTGTGGGGGGTGCAGGGGGGCTTGCCCCCTGCTTAAACACTTTTAATTTACTTTACTTTGTTTCTTTTTTTTTTTTTAGCTATTCGAAGTTTCAGAACTTTGATCATATGGTGTCGATCATATGGTATTCGAAGTTCTGAAACTTCTTTTATCTAATATAGACCCTATATATATATATATATATATATATATATATATATATATATATATATTTATGTATGCCTATAGTTTGTATATCTGTATGTTGTAGTCTAGTGTTAGGGGTTATCACAAATGAGATTTGAGTAACTCCCACTAGGCATGATAGGATAGGGTCTAGCCTTGAGCCAGTGGAAGCTCTCGAGCTTTAGAATATGGCCAAGTCAAAGCCGAGGATCGGCTCCAAACCCAACCAGCAAGAAGGAAGGCGAGATCAAGGACAAGAAACATGGAATGGATGTACCTCACAAGACACTTCCAACAGCTGGAAAGACCACAAAAGTACCTCACCAAGAGGATTACTGGTCTCAAACATATGTCCTATGCAGCCCGACTGAAAAGAATCCGGCTGTACTCAGTGGCATATCGCTTACTCAGAGGTGATCTCTGATTGACTTACAAAGCCATGTCCAACTCAGAATTGATGGACATACTCCACCTAAAGAAATCCAAGTCACTGTGAGCCACGCGCTCTAGTGAGCTAAACCTCGCCACAACAATAAATAGAAAATGCTGGAGGGATAGATTCCTGTCACAGAGACTCCCTATGCTTTGGAACAAAATTCCAAATTACATCAGGCAGAGTCCCTCACTAACACTCTTCAAGAGAAACCTTGACGAGTGGATGGGTAACAGAAAATACACCCTTGGGATCACTTCATTGGCTCTGCTTGACAGAGGATCAGTTAATTAATCAATAGGGCGGTGAAAGCCGACACTCTCTGGCTAGGCTTATAAATGCCCTTGGACAGATAGCCTAGTACCTACCTATGAACCTATGAACCTATGAATGTTATGGTGAGTTCATAACTTCTTTTTATGTACTGAGCTTCAAGAATGTAACCACAGTGTACCCTGCTGGAAAAGAGCAGAAATGTGTATAAACTATATACCTGTACAGATGTGTGTTTTAATGGTAGAAGTTGGAACATACAGAGTTAACTTGCAAAACAACAAAATAAGTGGAAATTGTTTTACGATTCTGTTATCTCTGTTTCACCTCAGAGCAGACACAATGTCTAGAGTTGGAGGTTTCCTATTGTCTTGAAACAGAAATAATTACTAGGTTTCAAATGTAAAAGTGTTTAACTGTTTTACGACTTCCAGTTCTAAGCAAACTTCTGAGAGATATGTACCTCTGACACAGAGGTGATAAATTCTAAGTTTCTGCTAGCCTAGGAACTGAAGGCAGGTGACAAACAGTTATGTCATCCTAGCTAACCCAGCAGTAATGTGTATTATTAATTTAAGAACTATCACAGAGAGTGAGTCAGTGCATTTTGTATCTTGTCTTGGATCTGAAATCATCCATTCAGCACTTCTCATCTGCATTTGGCTTGCTCTGTAAGTAAGTTATTCAGGTATAGTAATTTCTCTTAGATTTAGATAGGAATATAGTAAAGATTAGTTTAGATGTTTTCTGTACTTATTTGAGACTGTCCTGCAATGTTGTTTTAAAATATTTCTTGTGATTCTGAACTCTGTAGTCACTGTGCTGAGTTATTGAATATTGTCTTGTTCTTTTATTATCTATTATTAAATATATTTAAACCTGTTAATTGTGGCTGGTTTGTTTAGAGAGATTTTAGCTCTTAGTGTACCTGCATATGTATCTAGTGACACTGTATAGGCCACTCCTAAATAACCTTGAAAGTCTGGGTCACACTTACCATTTGTATAATAGTAACATCACACAGTAGGATTGGTCACCCTTTGGGAAGGGCCTTATAGTAGCTGATAAAGAGCTGGTTGGTGGCAGTGATAACTACCTTTTAGTCTGGGCAGAAAGGGGCTCAGCTAGTAAACCTGTGCCAGCCTTTGCCAGGAGTGTGTGTGTTTGTATATAAATCAAATCTCAAAGTGTGTGTGTCAGTTACTTGGGCAGGGACATGAAGCACTGGTTGGACAGAGAGGGTGCTGGAGGTTTTGGCTTAACCACTCAGATGAGATCTTAACCCTATAGCTGTGCCAGTGAGGAGTCTTATTGGGGATCTGGAGAGAGAGAGGGAGAAACCAGCCCCAGATTGAATGTGATCTCTGTGTGCTCTTAAGGGAAATTGTACTTTACTGTGTGTGTACTTGTCATCCTCCCAATGTATACATCCCCCACTGGTGCTAATGGTGAGGATTGAGGCTCCTTGGTTACTGGGCCAGTGCAGGGGTGTCACAGCCCCAATGTGCAAAGAACCTTTTATTGTGTTTCACACAGATGGGGTAAGCCTTAGAACTAACCACTCATTTATACCTAACATAGCATCAGAAATCTCCTTGAATCAAGCTATTCACCTGTTAGTGTTTTTTCCAAACCTGCAAAATAAAGCTGAATAAATCCTAAATTTCTTCAATGTGCTTGATACATCAGGTATTACCTTAACAGAAAAATGTTTCCAAATAGATCAGAACAAATGCTAGTGGCCCTTGCAGCAGGGAAAGATGATAGGCCTGTTTCTAAACAGGCTATTTCTAAATAGATACCAAACTGCATTGCTTTTTGTTATAGTCATTGTGGTAAGCCATTACCAGCCCATGTCTGGCTCACCCCACAAAACACAGGGCAACCACCACTGCCTACTGCCTTCCTTAAAAATGTCCCTACCCAGGCCATTCTGGAAGCTGCCATATGGACCACTGTCCACATATTTACCAACCATTATCATATAGGCAGTGCCTGCAGGGCTAGGGTAGGTTATTCTACTGCTATTCTACAGAACCTGCTGAATCAGGGGCCACCAGACAGCCAACCCCCAATCTGTAGCTTTGTGAGTCCTCCCAAGAATCAGTACTACAACAATGACTACAAAGAACATAGTACAGTTGTGTTAACACTTACCAGAATTGTAGATGTTTGAGTAGATCAGCGTTGCAGTACAAACTCCCACCCTCCTACTGCTCTATTTGTTGGCCTTCCCCAATGTCTGGGGGGAGTGGCAGGTAGCTTTTATCCATTATCATCTCCTCTCTCTAATCCTAGTCTGTTAGAATCTTACAGGATCATAGGAGGTTACTAGGCTAATGGACTTGGGATCCTTACAAGCCTAACCAAGTTTCAATCCTTTTCCCTAGAGTGTCAATGTTTCAATGAGAGCTAAATCAACACCTACTGCCCCTATCCAGGAGGGATACAGGTGAGACCCCATGGGTGAATTTACGGTTTCCCATCCAGTTATCCAAATTGTGCTTATATAGGGTCAATGAAGGGATCTGCTTCACCTGAATTGGAAGTTTGTTCCAAAGGAGATGTAACCTTTGGCAAAGAAATCTGTCTCTCCAGCAAGTCCTGTTGATGTCACATACTAGGTTAAGGTCCCTAGAGCGAGTGCATAGAGTACCATTTGACTTATGGATGTGCAGCATTTCCATTAAAGCAGGATCTGAGATTGCTTTAAACGCAAGGCACAGATCTCCTGTGAGTAGTCTGTATGACATAAGAGTATAAAGACAATGATTTCAGTCTATCAACATATGACATGTGCTGAAGGCCTTGAATTTTCTTTGTAAGAAACTTTTTGAGGTCTGTTCAGTTGCTGCAGGTGCCTGATAAGGTACATACCAAAGGGAGCATTGTATTGTGTTATTGGCCCCATGAGGGAAGAGTACAGGGGGATTATAACCTGTTTTTTTCTGGAAGCAAAGACATTACTTATGAGCTGGACAATGTAGAAAGCCCTTCTTACCACTACAGAGACATGGTGGCCAAAGGAGAGGTTGCTATCAACCTGTGTGCCCAAATCTGTCACCACAGATAGAGAGCTTAAGGTGTTGTTATTAATTCAGAAATATGCAGAGATGTCGCCTTTCCTGAAGGGGATGATGATGCATTGTTTTGCATTTAGTTTGAGCCCATGACTTTGGCACCAGTCATTGGTCTGTATAAGACCATCTTGTAGAATGCTGACATCACTTGGGGCTCTATGACTGCTCCTAGTTTGCAATCATCTGCAAACTTTGTCAGCCATAGACCTTTTGTTTTTGAATGTACATCAGAGAATTAGATTCCAAATAATAGGGGACCTAGCACTGAACCCTGCGGAACACCACTGGTTATGGATGTGCTGGTGGAGGTAGAGTCCTCTATCTTGATTGTGTGTGTTCTATTTGTGAGACAGTTTGCAACCCACCTGACAATATATGAGTTAATCCTCAGTTTTTTTTTTCTCTAAATCATTTGGGTTTCTAATATTATGACAGGAAAGGACCCCATCCCTAAGTCAAAGTATGATTAAAGTTCATGAAATTAGTATTGTTTCAATCTTTGATGCCAGCCAAAATTGTTCTTTTTATAGCACCCACAATGTGCCCAGTAATGACTCCTGCAATTCATATGGGGTTACATGGATTGGTAACATATCTAAATACAATTGTAGATTATTTTTTATAAGACCCATTGCTCCTACTACTATTGGACCTGTCTGGCTAACTTTCTTCCACATTGCTCTCATTTCTGCCTGCAGATCCTGATATTTTATGACTTTGTGTCTCTCTGTATACAAGACACTATAGTCACTGGGTGTGGCAATTTCAATGATCAATACTACTTTTGTCTTCTTTTCTTGGACCACTATATCCAGTTTTCTAGCATCTATCTTTTGAACTGTTGGCAATGGTTAGCCCCATGTTATACAAAC
Source organism: Protopterus annectens (assembly GCF_019279795.1). Classification (NCBI taxonomy): domain Eukaryota; kingdom Metazoa; phylum Chordata; order Ceratodontiformes; family Protopteridae; genus Protopterus; species Protopterus annectens. The sequence continues at coordinate 1,211,748,145 of NC_056735.1, forward strand.
TTCATAATTTTCTGTGATGCTTTGTGGCTAATGGTTCCAGTGTTTTTCAACCACTTCAATAGCATAATATTTGTACAATTCCCAGTGTAACAGTCTTGCCACATTAATATGCCTTTCAGTATACAGTTCTTCTGCCATTAGTATGTCACAACCAGCAATAAGGTATGCGACTGTTTCCAATTCACTTTTACAAAACCTACATTTGTCTGTCTCTCCCACATGTTCAGTGGACTTTGTAAACTAGCGTGTACATAGCCCACTATCTTGGGCTGCTAATATTAATCTTTCATCTCTTGGTTTGAATTTGCCTCTCCTTAACCAATCCTGCATTCGTTCCTGATCAATACGGGTTCTTCCAGAAGTTTTCTATACTTGCAACTATATTTATGCTTTTCCACATTTCTTGCCTTCTCATCTGGTCCTTCTCCTTATATTCTTTCTTTTGTTTTTTGGTACATTCAGTTGCTGCTTGATTTTTATTACTTCTGGTTTGATTTCCATTCCTGCTTGATGCCAATATGCTTCTGCTAAATTAAGCAGAGAAGTCACCTTAGATTTATTCTACTCATGTTTCAAAACTTTCACTACATTTGGGTCTTGTCCGGTCAGCAGGTATGTGTGGAGTCCCACAATTGCAGATCTATACATGTAATCAATTTTCAAGGAGGCCCATTCCTCCTTTGGAATAGGGAATATATAATCTTGGTATGCAGTGATTTTTATAAATCATTTGGTGAGCATGAAGCATTCTTTGTTTTCCAATCTAAAATGTCCAACATGTTTTGTGGCCACTCAGTCACTCTAAAACTGTAAGTTAGGACAGGAAAAGCAAACTGGTGTATAGCTTGGATTTTGTTCCTAGATGTCAACACTGATTTCAGAATTAGTTTAAGTCTTCTAAAGTATTCCTTACTAAGTTATTTTTTGGATGTGTTCATGTTTTATTGTTGATCCTTCATCAATTCCCAAATATTTATACACTCTCTCTTGCTCAAGTTCTTTTATATCATATTCTTGTCCCAAACTGATGTTTTCCTGGTCCTGCAGTTTTCCTGTTTTAAAGGCTGCTTTTGCACAGTTATCAAGACCAAATGACATTTATATAATCTGAAAAAGTTTTGACAACCTGCAGCTCTGCTTTCAGTTCCTTATCCGATGAGCTATACAGTTTTAAATCATCAATAAAGAGAAGATTAGCAGTCTTTACACTTTGCTATTTTTCTAGGAGCCAAATTGTAGCCATGTCCTAAGCTGTTAAATAAACAGCTTAATGGATTAATGACAAGGCTGAAAAGCAACGGCAATAGAGGATCATCCTGGAATATTTCCCCCTTTGAATTTTTTATTCCTGGGATAATAATCTGTCCTTTATCATGGCTTAATTGCAAAGTGGATTGCCACTGTCTCATGGTCACTGTAATGTAGTCAATCAGTGTAGGGTGTATCTTATACATTTTAAGCACTGTATTATCCATGAATGTGGGATACTATCAGATGCTTTTTTATAGTCAATCCATGCCATACTTAAATTCTTCCCCTTTTTACAGTTCTCCAGTATGACTTTATTTAACAACAAATGATTCTTTGTTCCATATGACTTTCTTTTATTGCCCTTTTGTTCTACTGCCATAACTGAGTTTTCTTCTAAATGACTATAAATCCTGTAACTACCAATTCCCGTGTATACCATAATTCTCTGTAAATAAGACCTAACCAGAGAATAAGCCCTAGTATGGTTTTCCAGGGAGGTCATGATATAAGCCCTACCCCAAAAATAAGCCCCAGTTAAGATCGCCAGCAACACACGACAGACGTGCTGAATTATAAAATAATAATATTATTGACACCTGTTGACTGAGGTTATCATACTCTGCTCACCATTTTCAGACCATTTGGACACCCAACTTCTCTTTGCAGAAAGCCATAGGATTCTTCCCTGGGAGTCCTCCACGATTCTTACTGTAACCCTAATCCTCACTCACACTTGACATTTGAGATCCTTGGCCCATAAACACTGGCAAGTGTACTTTGATTGGTGAAAGTACAGACAATGCACGTAAAACGTGTGCACTTGATAACGAACGGGTGTGGTTGTGTCTTCTTAACTGTCACCATTTTTGTTGCCACTCCTGTCTCATAAGTCTTCAGTTAACCCCCCCCCCCCAGACAAAATGATTGCAAAAAGAAAGAGCTATTCCGTCGAGTATAAGAAAGGAATCGTGGAGGACTCCCATGGAAAGAATATGATGGCTTTCTTGAAAGAGAAGAAGTTGGATCTCCAAATGGTCCAAAGGTGGTGAGCAGAGTACTATAACCTCAGGCAGCAGGTGGACAAGGGAAATGCTAAGAAGTGCAAGTGTGGATCAGGTCGGCAACCATTATTTTCTGAGCTGGAAGACATCATCTGTGAATGGATTGCTAACAGGAGAGCAAAGGCTTTGTTTGTGCGCAGGGCTGATATTCAAGAATTTGCCCTTGCAATGGCACCACAGTTAGAAATATCCCCAGAAGAATTCAAAGCATCACAACATTGGCTGGATGGCTTCCTTCCGTGATATGAACTGTCTCTTAAGAAGATCGACAACACTGTTCAAGCTGGAAGATACCGATGTTATTAAACGTGCACTTGCATTCAAGTCCTTTGTTGATGGCATTGACTTTTCTAAATACCAACTCTCCAACATGATTGCTATGGATGAAACTGCAGTGTTTATGGGCCAAGGATCTCACATAACAATTGATCAGAGGGGTGCCTTGTCAATCTACATTCCCTCCACTGGTTTATGAAAGTGCACGTGTTACCTGTATTTTGGCAATTCATCTAGATGGAAAGAAAACCCCATCTCTAATCATTAGTAAGGGCAAGAAAGACAAGATTGAACGTGTTTCAGGCATTTACATTCTTGAAACCAAAAAAGCCTGGTGCACACAAGCAGTTATAAGGAAGTGGGTTGATATAATGCAGCCACTTGTTTTGCGAGGTCTGCTAGTCTGGGATTCAGTCAGCACTTACTATGCTAAAGACATGAAGAACTTCCTTCCACAAAGAAGAATAGATCAAATAACGATTCCCACAGGAATGATTGCCTATCTCCAGACTCTTGATATGCAATAAACAAGCCATTCGAGGACCATTTGCCCATGGAGCTCAATGACTTAATTGAGAATAGAATGGAGAGAAATCAGCGTAGAAACTTTGTGAAGCCTAGCCTGCAAGAGGTCCTGACTTGGGTGAAGAATTCATGGGATAAAATCACTGACAGCTGTGTTGTCAATGCACTACGAGCAGAGCAGGCTACATGGACAAGCAGTGCTCATTTAAAGAGAGCTCTGTTGCTGGGCATGACAGATTGGGGCCATTGGTTCTACAGGAATATGGAGTCACAAGAAATTCAGGGCAGAATTCTGGGGTTTGAGACTTAATACAATGCTCCAGAAGAAGATGACATGACTGTATTTGAATAACTTTTCCGTTATCAGGGCAACAGAAGGGATTGCTTCTGCTTTCAGCTGCCAGCAAGCTCGTCAGTTTTTTTACTGTATTGTATTAAGGTAACGTTTCATTATCAAGGGGTAATTACAAAGTAAGGCCACTTGTTCCCAGACTTAATTTTTATGACTTTCCATTATTCTTCTCTTATGGTTTGGGTAAGGAACAAAGAAAGCATCACCACTCAAAAAGTGGCAGTTATTCACTTGTTTTATTCCCCTCCTCCAATACACATGTATTGAGATTTTTCTGCACTTTCTGTTAAGCATGAAATATTGTACTGTGAAAGCCATTGTGTAGATATTCTGAAGTTGAAATGTTTGTTGCACTGTTTATGTAGAATTCTCACACAACTGTTAACTTGTTACCTAGAACTGTTGCCCAATAACAGAAAAGTACCAAATAAATGTCAATTTGTGTACATGAATAAATGTTAATTTGTGTACATGAATAAATGTCGATTTTTGTACATGAATAAATGTCGATTTGCGCACATGAATAATTGTCAATTTTTGTACATGAATAAATGAATAAATCTAGATTGTTGTATGGGGGGTAAATAATGCATCCCCTGATAATAAGCCCTAATGCTTTTCGGTGGGGGAAAAAGTATAAGACTCAGTCTTATTTTTGGGGAAATACGGTAGTTTATACGTCAGTGGAAGGCAAGTTATTAGTCTATAATTTTTAGGGTAGCTTGCAGGTTCAGCCTTAAGTAGAAGTATTGTTTTGTCTGTTGTTAGCCAGGCTGGTAATTGTTCGGGGTGTGCATATAAATAGTTCTTACTCGTGGCTAAATCTTCAAGCAAAGATGTTAATACTTTTAACCAAAAGTTAGGTACTGCATCTGGGCCTGGGGTTTTCCAATTAGAGGCTTTTCTTAACTTTGTTTCAATCTGTCTGGCTGTTATTTCATATCCTGCACCTTTAAACTTTTTATTCTTTCTTTTACTTTTTCTATCCATTTGTTATATTCCACAGGATCTTCATAGATACTTCTCCAAAATGTATCTCTTTCCTGTTTTTTTGGTGGTCTTTCAATTCCTTTTACCTTGTTTCCCAATTCCCTGTAAAACTTTTTTGGGTCATCAATAAATTGCTTATTTTGTACCTTTCCTTTATATTTACCTGTGTATCTTCTAAGTTTTTCCACTTGTGCTGCAATTTTTTAGTTTACTTGCGATGGTGCATGATAAATTCTGGTCTGTTCTAATACTGCGCATTGCTTTTATCACATCTATCTTTCTTAGTATTTTTGTTGATCTATTCCCTCTTCTATAGTCTTCTAACAGTGACACTTTTTGTCTTAATTGCTTTATAGTTTTCTCTATTCGATACTTCCATAATGGTATTCAGTTTCTCCCCTTCCTTTCCCTCGCTACCCCGTGTCCCTATGATAGAACTTTATCAGTTATTAATTTAGCAGCACAGTAATATATCCTGTTTACTTCTGTTATATCGCATGGATCTCTGTGGACAGTCCTAATTACTGCATTCATTTGTTTTATCAGACTTTTGACTTTTTGGATTTTATTGACCTTCTGCAGTCTAGTTCTCTCATTGAGCTTAATATATCTATCCATGTCTATTAAATCAAGCAACTCTTCTCTTAGCTCATTTTCTTCCAAACGGAGGGTATATCCCTTGTTTTCCATTTCCTGCGGGCATTCTATAGAAAGTTATATAGCATTGTCCTATGGCACCTTCTATTCAATATCATCCTGTGCCATCCGTTGCTCTGTGATATGGGAACTCACTGGCCTGTCACTCCTCAGCATTGACTGCATCAGAGTTTATACAGTTTCCTGTTCCTTTCCTTGCTGTCTAGCTACAAGTGAATGTTTATACTGGTTTCCTGTGGAAGGCTCCAAAATATCTTGATATGGCACCTGACCAATTGCTTCCTGTTCCACTGGTTTCCTCTTCATTTGGATATCCATTGCTCTATGCTGTTGTACTGCTTTCTGCATTCAATTTTCTACACTGCATCCTGTACTTTGGAGGTACTTCATGACCTCAGTTTCTATTTCTTTAACTTCTCCATTACTGATCTCCTTTTCTACTTTTCCTCTTTGTCTTATTTTTTGTATTGTAAAATTTTAGATGTCTGGATTCCTTTGCCTGTATTTGCCTTCAAATATCTTTGGTGCTGCTCTTTTTGTATTGGTTAGCTTTGCTTTCTCCTTTGCATAGATATTACACCATATTAAATCTCTTTTTTCCCCATGTCCTTATTTCTTCTTCAGATGTCTCCTGATCTTCCTGTTTCTCCTTACTTTGGGGACTCATTCCATCATGCTGTGATGGAACCTGCGTTAGACCTTCTACACCAAATCCTTCACTTCGCAGACACTGCATAACTTCAACTTCTATTTTTTTAATTTCTGTTTTATAATCTTCTTTTCAACGTTCCATCTTTGTGATATTATTTTTTTTATTGTGAAATTTTCCATATCCGGGTGCCTTTACCTGTATTTCTCTTTGAATATCTTTGGGACTGCCTTCTTTATATTGATTAATTTGGCTTTCTCCTTTTCCTCCTTTGCATAAATATTGCACCATATCAAACCTCTCTTTCTTCCCATGTCCATATTTCTTTTTTATACTTTTCAAATATCTCTAGGTTTTGTTGTTTATATTTTTGCAGTTCCTCAGATGGTTCTTTTTCCAAACAGATCAAAGTTTCTTGATCTATAAACTGTTTTTCATAAGTCTGTTGTATTTATAAATGCAAATTTTCATTTGAAGCTTCAGACAGTTTTTCTTGCAGAAGTATTTCTCTTTCCTCTAATTTCTCTCTCAATCATTTTGTATATATTGTGTCTAGAAATTCTGGGGTTTTTGCATAATAGTAACAATACATAATTTCTTTCTTATCCTCAATAGTCCACTGTATCGCCTTTATGGCTCTTCTTTGACCTATCAGTTTTTGTGATTTTTGTGGACTGCTACTTCCTTCTATAACAGGGGGCCCATCTTTCCCCTGGGCCTGGCCTGCCCTCATTGTAGGAATGTTTCTGTATTTTGAGGATTCTGCACTGTCATTTTTTCCACTCCTGGCACCACTGCGCCTACCAGGATTGGGCACTTTTTTATCCTGGGTCTTGTGCACCCAGCTATCTCTTTTAATTTTTGACCTACTTCTGTCCATGATGTATGTTATATAAATACATTCTATATATCAGTGTTGCCTTGGTGAGATTTTGTGAAAACAGTGTCCACCTCATGAAGGTACTCACCAAGACTTGAGGATGAATTCAATTTCAGCACTACTCAGCTGAGCAAGTTTATCAATTATGCCAGAGTGGGGAATAGTATCAAAGGCCTTAGCTAAGTCTAAGTTGGCTGTATGGACAGATTTACCTTTGTCCAGGACTTTAGTGACTGTCTCAAAGAAATTCACCAAGTTCATTAGGTGCAATCTCCCTTTAACAAAGCCAAACCGGGTCAGCTCAAGCATTTAATGGTCTCCTGTATTTCTGTTAATAAGATCCATGATGACTCTCTTTATGGCCTTGCAGATAAGGCTGGTCAGGCTTATGGATCTGTAGTTCCTGGAGTCAGTGGATGCACCCCCTTTATGTAAAGGGATGATGATAGCTCTTTTCCACTCTGCAGGGATGTAACCAGTGTTTAGGCTGTGGTTGAAAAGAGTGCCCAGCAGTGCAGCTAAATCATGTTTTAATCCATTAAGAATACAGCCAAGGATGTTATCAGGTCCCATAAAGGCTGTGTTTTTAGCTTTGGAAAGGGCGTTTAAGACCTGCTCCTTAGAGATAACAGGTGGCGCATAGATAGTAGGGATGCTTTGGGATATATGTGCCAGGGATAGGTAAGAGAAGTTCTCACTGAACCTATCTGCTAGCAGGCTGGGTATTTCCATGGGTTCGGTATATGTGGTGCCATTAACAAGAAGTTCTGTGCAAATCTGGGTTTTTCCTTTAAGGTTATGGGTGTAGCTAAAGAATGCCTTATGGTTACCCTTTGATGGGGGGGCTAGTTTGGATTTGTAATTAACTTTATATTTTTTTACAAGAAGTCATATTTGCTTATTTAAGCAAGGAGGGAGTGCTTCCAATTATGAGACCATTTCTTTCTGCTCTTAGACAGCAATTTCTTTCTCCTATTATATAACCTGTTTATGGTTGATGTCCACCAGGCAGGTTTGTTCTTTTTTGATCTTATTTCGATACTGTCCAGTACAGCTGAGTCAGTGCAATTATATAGATGTGTATACAGAGCATTAGTGCATATCCCAGTATAGGTGTCCTTGTCATCAGTGGGGGCAGGAGCTATGAAGCTATTAATGCTGTCTTGTAATAGGTTGTAATTGGCTTTGGAGAAGTTTTGTAATCTAGTTTCTGCTGCAGATGGGTCAGATGTAATTGTTACTTCTAATGAGACTGACTTATGATCAGATCTCACCAGGGAGGGCCACACAGTTGGGGTGGTGCAACAGTCACCCATGATAGTGAACACCAGATCCAAAATGTTTGAGCCCCTTGTGGGGGTGTCAACCAACTGATCTAGGGTATTGGAGTCGATGAAGTTCAAGAAACTTTGTGTGAGTGCGTTAGTACAGGTATAGTCTGCTCAATCTATGGCTTGGTAATTAAAGTCTCCCATGACCAGGGTGTTTGGTTGTATTTTGTGTGACTCAAGTAGATCCAAGTAGGCAGCGTGGGGTTCCTGGTTCATGGAGGAGGTCCTATAGCTGGCAATAACTTGGAGGCCAGTCTTGCCTGTTGTCAGTTGTACCTGGAGTAGTTCAAGGGAATCATTTTGTTTATCCAATCTGGAGGTGCATTTATCTTTGATGAATATTGACAGTTCACCTCCTTTAGTTCTCCCACTCTCATTTAGTGGTCTAAACATGTGGAAGGCATTGTATCTGGTATGGCTGGGGTGCTTTCCACAGCCTTAAACCAAGTCTCTGTGACTGTACAGATGTCAGCACCTTCTAAGTTGAGGACTGTTTCCAGAGAGTAGTTTCAGATTTAGACTTCTAGTGTTAGCAGCATAACCTTGAGGTTGTTTTTTGAGGATATTTTTACATCTGGAATTTTGTTCTTGTGACCTTGCCTAAAAAGGCACTATGGAGGAGGCAAGAGGCTTAGCCAGTAACTAAAATCCCAGGGGTGACAGGTGAAGACCGTCTCTGGCAAAGCATCAAGGTCTAGCAACCATATCATCCCAGGCTGACAGGTACTGGATCCCCTTAAAGCCAGAAATGAAGCGAATTGTTGAAATCAGTTATTTTCTGTCTGTATTGTGGCATCATCCTAGATGAAGGTAGTATGCTGCTTAAGGCTAGGGACATACCTGCCTAGGACACATAATAAGAGAGTTCAGTCATGTCTCTCATCATATAGTCCAGTGAGGTGTGTCTCAAGTTGTTCACACCAACATGGACTATGATGGAGTCATAACAGTACTTGTTGTTGAGAGACCTGAGTGTGTATGTGATGTGGTGGATCCTAGCACCTGACAGGCAGCTAACTGTGACCTTTTCCTTATCTACCCTGGTGAGTAGGACATCTGTGTGTCTCACAATGGAGTCAGCTATGACTAGGATGTTAGATTTAGTGTTATGCCTTAAGGGCTTGGGCTTGTTTGGTGAGACACAGGTACGTGGGTTCTTATGTGTATTGTGCTCTACTAAGGGAGTATTATGTGAAGCGTGTTTGTGTTTGAGAGGTCTCTGATCTTTAGGTAGGCTACTGGAGAGGATTTCCGCATATTTAGGTTTAGGTGTTGGTGATGTGGTTGGTGGAGGAGATGAGGTGTAGGCTGACAACCTGCTTTGTGTCCGGTGTACTGACCATTGAGTGAGAGAGCCTGGATTCTAGGTTCTTAATATAGAAGCATCTCTCACATATTGAATTTGTGAAAATTAGGAGAAGCTGGTTGTCCGTGTTCATGTGACAATTGCTACATTGTCTCAGGATGCCCTAATCAACCAGGCTGGCTAGAGAAATGGTGGGAAATTGTGCATCCATAGTGCAGGGTCAGTAAGAGGGAGAGGACAGAATGACCAAGTGAGGTTGGTGGACAGGTGAAAAATGTCCAAACTTTGATGGGCTTAATATATGGGACTTGTGTGATACTACAGAGGCTTCTCTGAAAATTTCTTCTGGCAATGAGTAACATCCATGAGATACCCCCAGTAGGGCACCAGCAGTTGACTAAGAGAAAATTAATTAGCAAAAAGTTTGCATCTACAACCGCCAAGTGTATCTGCAACTGCCCATTAGTGCATGATAGTGTGTGATGGTGTATGCTGCAAAAAAAAAATGCTCAAAAGCGGGACTTATATAGTAGCTAAGCGAAACCTTTTTTAAACCAATTAACCAATTGAAAAGTTCAACAACGAGCCCTGGTCCAACAACCTTGAATCAGATGGGTCTTTGACTGCACTCTCCTACCATAAGGGTGCAAGGGAGCCCTCTACAACAAAAGATAGCTGGATTTTAGTAATTAGATAAAACAAACAGACCTAAATCTAGCAAACCATAATCTAGACTATGTTATAGCTAGAACAAAGTGCAATAAAGCAGCAAAAAACAGTTAAAATGCAGAAATATACAGGAATGCAGTGAAAATACAGTAAAAAGTGTGAACAACAGAGTAAACAGGTCTCTCAGTTTAAACTTTGACATCTGGGAGGGTCATGTTGTCCTTAAGAAGGACCTGAAGATGACGCTGATGAATGCCCCTCTTATACCCTGATGTCCAAATGTCAGTCCTCAGACATCTGTCAGCTAGGGATGATATTAGTAGAATTACTTAGTAGGCTCTGTCATCAAGAACATATAGCTCATGGCTGGTCTGTAGACCTTGTAGTATTTTAGCAAGTAGTGCAACATAGTATAGTCAATGTGGAACTATTTGACACACATTTAAGGAGTCAACGCCCAAACTGGTGATCACTCTTTCAAGATAATTCATTTTGAAAAGTGGATGCCTTTTCTATTTCTCACTGTCTCTCTCTCTCTCTCTCTCTCTCTCTCTCTCTATTTATCTTTTTGTCTCTGGATTTCTTGCATACATTTCCCCATTTGCACTGATTCAGAAACATCCTTTGAAAGCAAACAAGACCAAGATAATGTAATTCTTTTAGCCAAAGAAGACATGATTTTCTATGCCCTGATGAAGCTCATTCATTGGTCTTCCATCAGTACTTTTGCTTAGAGCTATGGGGTAATTTCTGAAAACCTGTAGGGCTGAATTAGTATTATGGCCATTTTTTCATGTAATATAACTGTGATATGTCTTCAAAGCTGATCCAGCTTGGCATCAACACTCCCCCATGTAACTGAATACTGGACTTTCTCATCAACAGACCCCAGAAAGTATGTGTGGGAAATAACAGTTCATTCAATATACATTGAGCATGGATGTCCCTCAGAGCTGCATCCTGAGTCCTCTGCTGTTCACCTTGTTGATGCATGACTGCATGGCCAATCATGAATCCAACAAAATCATCAAGTTTGCAGATTATACGACTGTCACAGCTCTTGTCAGAAATGGTGAAGAAACAGCCTACAGGGATGAAGTGGAGTATCTGATAGGCTGGTGCAACAGCAACAATCTGGCCTTAAATGTAAGCAAGACAAAAGAATTAATAGTGGACTTCAGGAGGACTCAGGAGATGCATTGACCTCTGGAAATTAAGGGTTTGGCAGTGGAAAGAGTAAAAAATACCAAGTTCCTGGGGGTGTATATCTCAGATGACCTATTGTGGTTGACTTGTATTAGCCACACAGTAAAGAAGGCAAAGCAACATCTGCACTTCCTACGGAAACTGAGGAAGGTGAACCTGTCTCAGTCCATTTTCAAAGCATTCTACAGGGGGACCATCAAGAGCATCCTCTCAAATAACATCATAGTTTGGTGTGGTAACTGCAAAGCATCTGACCACAAGGCTCTGCTGAGGGAAGTGAGGACAGCGGAAAAAGTCATTGGTTCATCACTCCCATCCATGGATGACCTGCATGAGACTAGGTGTGTGGGAAGAGCTAGGAAGATAATTGATGATCCCATTCACCCTGCCCAGGCATGTAATTCCACCTTTCCTTGGGCAGGTGATATCGCAGCTTACACTGCAAAACATCTAGACTGAACAGGAGCTTCTTCTCTCTATTCATAAGGCTGCTGAACTTGAATGCCAGCCATGACAGCGAATAATCTAATCAATATGACACTAGCTGTGAAGTATCATCTATAGTAATCACTCTGGCAAATTGCTTCAGTAACTGGTACAGCTAACCTGATTTCTTATGCTATTCCTTCCTGAATGTGCAATAGTCAGGAGTGAGTCACCACTCCATACATGTGCAATATTAACATCAGAATATATCATACTACAACTGATGAAGTGCAATATTGTAAGAAATTACAATGTGAAGTCATAGTCTTTGCAATACCTACTAGTATAATATTGTCTAATGTTTTCCTGTCCAATTGTAATAATTTATTGTGTTAATATTTTTATTATTACTGTGTGTGCATTAGTCTTTCTGTCATTCAAACTGTGTATATCACCATATACCGCTGCCGAACGTGGCTATGCACAGCTGTAGGATTCAATAACGTTCAAGTACTCTTTACAAGATCACGGACACTGCCCACAGTCCAGATGAATACGAGAGTACTACACAAACTCACAAAAACTGCCTCTTAACTGAGAGGTGTAACTAAAGGCAAACGCCTAAAGCACTAATCCTTTCATCCACAGGGAATGAAACAAAGGTTAAAATACCAAGATATAATCCAAGATACTGCTCCAGCACAGGAAATTGCAGTCGACAAGTCCAAGTAGGTAAAAACACAGCTTTATTTCATCCACAGGGAATAAAACAGAGGTTGAAATACCAAAATATAATTCAAGATACTGCTCCAGCACAGGAAATTGCAGTCGACAAGTCCAAGTAGGTAAAAACACAGCTTTATTGACAAACCAAGTAAGCGCTTTCGCCGTTAGGCTTTTTCAAACTCTACAAAATGCATCCAATAGCAATCATTTAAATAATCCCTCCTCTTCAATAATAGGTGGATTTCAATTTAAAATTTAAAGCGCCACTTACAGATAAAGGCATACTAAAAATTTACACATCCCTTACAATGATATATAAAACATATACAATTCATATATACTTTTAGTGCATAAAAATACCAACAATTATAAAACTTATTTGAAAGTGTTCATAGCCATTACATAAATATGTAAATAATATAAACTTTTTGCGCATAAACACTTTTTATATTAAAAACCTATAGGATAGAACATCCAATAAAACCCATTCTGAAGTTTTTTGGATGTCTATGCATGTGTACAATAAAAAGGAAAGGTTCGGAATTTAATGCATTAGCAAAGCATTGTAAGACATTAGGTCCTGATCATACTTTTAATTTTACTATCATAGAACATATAGTTTCCGGTCAAAGAGGGGGAGACCTGATCAACAGGACCCTTGAATGTGAACTCAGGTGGATCATCAGATGTAGAGCGGATGACCCTCCTGGTTTAAATGATAAAGTTCACATCAAACCTGTGTTGAAGGGTAAAAGGATTTACAGACCTAGATGAAATTCAAGATGTATATAGTTATATAGATGTCTACTATGGACAGTAGATGCCTTAGTTGGCCTTAATGAAGATTTTCAGATCAAATTGAGATTTAGATGTATATATATTTATTCAGATATTTATGATATATTCACACATAGACAAGTCCCCCTTTTTATTGTACACATGCATAGACATCTAAAAAACTTCAGAATGGGTTTTATTGGATGTTCTATCCTATAGGTTTTTAATATAAAAAGTGTTTATGCGCAAAAAGTTTATATTATTTACATATTTATGTAATGGCTATGAACACTTTCAAATAAGTTTTATAATTGTTGGTATTTTTATGCACTAAAAGTATATATGAATTGTATATGTTTTATATATCATTGTAAGGGATGTGTAAATTTTTAGTATGCCTTTATCTGTAAGTGGCACTTTAAATTTTAAATTGAAATCCACCTATTATTGAAGAGGAGGGATTATTTAAATGATTGCTATTGGATGCATTTTGTAGAGTTTGAAAAAGCCTAACGGCGAAAGCGCTTACTTGGTTTGTCAATAAAGCTGTGTTTTTACCTACTTGGACTTGTCGACTGCAATTTCCTGTGCTGGAGCAGTATCTTGAATTATATTTTGGTATTTCAACCTCTGTTTTATTCCCTGTGGATGAAATAAAGCTGTGTTTTTACCTACTTGGACTTGTCGACTGCAATTTCCTGTGCTGGAGCAGTATCTTGGATTATATCTTGGTATTTTAACCTTTGTTTCATTCCCTGTGGATGAAAGGATTAGTGCTTTAGGCGTTTGCCTTTAGTTACACCTCACAGTTAAGAGGCAGTTTTTGTGAGTTTGTGTAGTACTCTCGTATTCATCTGGACTGTGGGCAGTGTCCGTGATCTTGTAAAGAGTACTTGAACGTTATTGAATCCTACAGCTGTGCATAGCCACGTTCGGCAGCGGTATATGGTGATATACATTTTTTATTTTTATTGTTCTACGCTGTCGACTTGTTCACTTGCTGCTGCAGCTTTTGTGATTTTGGTCTACATTGTCATTCAAACTGTGTTTCATTGTTATGTCTTGCACAGAGACCAAAGCAATGTGATTTTGTTCAGTTTGCACTGCTGTGTATCTCTAATCGACAATAAAGTTTACTTTCACTTTGACTTATAACAGCACTAGATGTTTGTCTACCATAAGGATACTTCTCCTTGCATGGGTATTAGCCTTGATGAACTGAAGACGATAGGTGCCAATGCTGGTTTTATGTGCGAGTCTCCTTCCAGTTGTGTTATTACCTTTACAGGTGTAAGACCAATATTAGCCTTCACAGGGAAGACAAGTACCCTTATAAAGTTTGGTGGATTAGCACAGGTCAGAATCTGGGTGAAAAACATATAATTTACAGTTGTGCTGAACTGCTGTTAGTGTAAGACTATTACACAGCACTAATTTCATTTCATTATTGTCTTCACATATATATATCCTGCTGCTTTTAATCTACATTTTTCTAGTTCACATTTGTACCATAGTCGTTACCATTAGAGATTATACCTGCATATTGTGAACTTCACTTGACTCGATTGTGATTAAGTTTATAACATTGTAAAACATTGTTTCATCTGGATTCATGACCCATCTGAACAAACTGATAATCCTATAGAGGGAAGACTGAGACCTCCCATTTCCACCATCTTTGTTTTCTTTCTGGACATGTCCATGGGCAGCTCTCTCATGGAGGTCTATAGATGGTGGTAGATCATATCCAGTCACCAATTTTCTTCACTTCTGTCTGCAGCTATCCAGTGTGCTTTTCTTCTTCACCACTGCAGTTATATATCACTTATGGTTTTCTCTTCCTCATCTGTTACATCACAAGGTATCCCTTCTTTTACATAAACTGCCACTCTTCCTTTGTTTTTCCTTCCTGTTTTTGCTGCGAATCTAAAAGACTCCAAGTCATACTTTAGTTGTATAAGTCTGTGTGATAATGGTACTACTCAGCTTGTCAGATTTCAGGAAAGCCTCTGACATCTTTTTTGCAAGCTTCTAGCAGTATACAACATCACCTTCCCACCCATTTTTACTTCTTTATTTCCTCCTCTTCTTATATTTCCAATAATTCTTTCTAGTTTATACACCCTTTTCTTTCCCCAGTTCTGTTGTGTTGTCTGATTTTTTTTTTCTTTTACATGCCTCATTAGTGTACTTCTTCACATCACTTTATAGATATAATAGTGTCCATATACCTCTTGGATTCAGCAATACTGCCTCTCACTTACCAAGATGGAACATACCTTCAACATAAGTTCCATCCTAGATGATAACTTTCCCAGTTTCTCCATAAACCACTATCTATTTCCTTCTCAGTGCAGCAGGTGTACATTATAATCCCTGATAACCAACTTTCTTGTTTACCTGGCATTAGGCACTGATAGGTCCTTTGAGAAAGCAACCATGTTGTGATATTCTTGACTCATTGCTTTGCCCTTTGGAAAGTTCCTTCACTTTTCACATTGCTTGCACAGCCTAAGATCTTTCCCTACCCTTAGTTACCTTGATTTTTGCCTCTTACCCTGTCCTGTCCAGGATCAGCCCAAATACTGCCTTCACTCTCTTCAGCCCTGCCATGCATTCTCACCCCAAAGATTCTGATTACCTTGGTGATAGAAGGATTATTAGTCCAGCTGCCTTCTCCTGAAATGGTAACTCTCAACTTCTATGACACTACCCTCCAGTGATGGATCTCTCATATGTATCCCTTCCTGAATCTCATTTTCTTCTTCCTGTCTGGATATTGTTGCATCTTGTAATCTTCACCTTCTTCTTCCCTCCCTGTAATACTTCTGCCTTTTCTACTAACAGAAAAAAAATCTCCTGTATTGACTGCTGCAGCATGGTCAAATCCATATCAGCAATCATTTGCATTTAAATTGTTGGTGGTGAAATGGCAGTAAAGATGAATTTTGTACCTTCATAGTCAAGTATAATTTCCTAAAGGTTTACTAAGAACTGTCATGCAACATTGATATACATCCTTTTATGTATATCATCCAAATGCAGAGTTTTACAGGCATTTTAGAGTAATGGTGCTTATTTGTTGCATTGTACCTAGTTTCCACATGACGCCTCTGCACGGCCCAGTAATCAAGGAGCCTCAATCCTCACCACTGGCAACAGTGAGGGATGTACACAATGGTAGAATGACAAGTGCACACACAGTAAAGTGCAATTTCCATTAAGAGCACACAGAGATCACAGTCAGTCTGGGGCTGGTTTCTCCCTCTCTCTCCAGATCCCCAATAAGACTCCCCACTGACACACTGAGATCTTAGTTGAGTGGCCAAGCTAAGACCTCCAGCACCCTCTCTGTCCAACCAGTGCTTCTTGTCCCTGCACAAGTAACTGACATGCACACTTTGAGATTTGGTTGATACACACACACACACACACACACACACACACACACACACCTGGGAAAGGCTGGCACAACTTTAGTAGCTATGCCCCTTCTGCCCAGACTATAAAGTAGTACCAGCCATACTTACTTATCAGCTACTATTAGGCCCTTTCAAAGGGTTTGCAATCCTACTGTGTAATGCTAATTTTAATCCAAATGGTAGTTAAGACTTGTAAGGCTATTTATGAGTGGCCTGCACAATGTCACCAAATAGATATGCAAGTACTCTAAGAGCTTAAATATGTCTCACAAATAGCCACAAAGATAGGTTTAAAAATATGTAATAATAAAAATAAAAGAACAAGACAATACTCAGAAAACAAACACGGTTGCTTCAGAGTTCAAAATCACAGGAAATATTTTAAAACAACATTGCAGGACAGTCTCAAATAAAAACAGAAAACATGTAAACTTATTTTTACTATACTCCTATCAATATTTATTTTATTATTTATTTTATTTAATATGTGTTTACCGGGACAGTCAGACTTGGAACTATACCAATTTTCAGTGGAGGCCCAGGAAGAAATGCTCCAGATGCATGTCTTTTTAACATTGCAGGAAACTGGAGTACCCAGAGGAAATCCACATGGACACAGGGAGGACATGCAGACTCCATACAGAAGGCACCCCATCCGAGAATCGAACCAGAGAACCTCTTGCTGTGAGGCAACAACTCTACCACAGCAGCATCATATCTAAAAGAAATTACTGTACCCTGGTTACTTACTATTAGTAAGGCAAGTACAGATGATGCTGATAATGGATGTTTCCAGGTCAAAAACAAAATACAAAATGCATAGTCTCTCTCTGAGAGAGTTATTAAATTAATATCAAATATTACTGCTGGGTTAGCTTAGATGACATCATTTTTTGTCACCTGACTTTAGTTCCCAGGCTAAACAGAAACCTAACATCTCTGTGTTAAAAATACATATCTCTCAGATGTGCTCAGAACTGTGTAGCTGCTAGTAAGTCATAAAGAAATCAAACACTTTACATTTTAAACCTTGTAATTATTTTTCTCCAAGACAATAGAAAAAACTTTTAGCTCTAGACATACTGTCTCCTTGCTGCATTAACTAACTTTTGTAGCACACCATAAAGCACTTAATTTCAACTTATTTTCTTGAAGTTTTGTAAGTTAATCTTCTATGTTCCAGCAGGGTATGCGGTGGTCACATTCTTGAAGCTCAGTATATAACATACAGTTCTGTATATATCATATCAATATTCACAAATGACATGATTATTTACAAAATTCCAGATAGCTGGGCTGGCAGTGTCACAGTTGTTGTAAGACTTCTATTCAGGAAAGAGAACGCACTTAAATCAGAAATAAGAATCATATTTTTCTCCAAAGATGGAACTTTTTTGTCATAAGAAATATACTACCACAAAAAACACTTACAAGAGTGGCAGCGTTGTGGTGCAAACTTCAGTGCTGAACTCATTTAAATTCTTAAGCAGAGAATGGCAATAGTATATTTTGTTTATGGGTATCAAGGCATACTTCCTTGAAAGCCTTACTAAAACTCTCAAAATAAACAGATATGTGGTCTTTCTTGCATACCTACATAGTTTTGCATTTTTGCAGACCATTCATAGAAACAGGATGGCATGTTGCGGTATACTTGGTTTCTATTATGAGTGGCTATAGAGCTTAATAATAAGAATCCAGTATGTGTTAAATATATATATATATATATATATATATATATATATATATATATATATATATATATATATCTGTACAGCATTGTCAAAACATGGGGAATGTTTATTTCTGCTGAAAACGGATATGTCTTGTCATAGGAATTATGTCATTCACCTCCATGAACACAATAATACAATACTGTGGTGCTAGATTCAACAGTCAAATGCACTTAAACTTTTATGAGTAGAATGGCATCCTTATGTATATTTTCTATCTAATCATCCGAGCACTTGGTCTTACTTGGATTTCACTGGCATTGTCTAACATGCTGGCTTGTACTCATTTCACATTAGATGTCCAAAGCAGGGAATGGGGTAGTTAATCGAGAATGTATTCATATAATGCATTCCTGTTATTTTATAATTAAAATCAGATACATTTCCTAGGAATTTCTTTAGTAATGAAACTTTTTATTGGACCATGCCACTACCAACACTCTTAAACATGGCAACATTTATGGACAATTCAACCCGGAGTTCAGTTTAATTCTATAATCATGAAATGTCAGTCTTTAGCACATTTATACCTGAGCATCAAACTATATTTTCATAAAAATAGACCTAATAAATGCAGACTGTTGTGTGACCTTTTATGCAGATCTACAATATACAGGGTTTTACATGCATTTCTCAATGACAGTGGTATGTGGTATTACATTGTTTCCTTTGTGGATTGGTATATACCTTTTGTTGAGGGTTGGGAATTTAGTACTCATACAGAGTATATTTGAAATTAGGTGTCTTTACATCAGAAGTAAAAGTAAAATATGTATAAATACATACACTCTCTACTATTGTGTCACTGGAAAGCTGCCATCAACAAAATAACATGTAGTGATTATAGCAACATAGGTGAAACAATTTTAGCATGCATGTCATTTAAATCATTACCAGTATAATTGCAATTTTAGGTGTACTTTATAACAGCATTTACCAATATAATTCTCTGAAAATCTTCTATCACTTGTAACAGGGTCACTGATATACAAAAATGCAAGCCCCCTTTCACTCTCCTGATGTGGGGGAGTAAGCCCCCCCACTCTCCCAATATATATATATATATATATATATATATATATATATATATATATATATATATAAGCTTTGAGACTGCAGCAAATCCAAAAAGGGATAAATCACTTTAAAAAGTGAATCATTCATTGTTGGTGCAGAATTAAAAATTGCACCAGCAGAGAGATCCTATGGATAAAAGCATTCAGCCTTAAGACATGTCATATGGGCTAATGCTGTTTTGCTGTTGGGATTTAAAGAACGTGACATTTATGCATTTATTCTTTTGGAGAAACAGAAAATGTGTGACTTGTTTTTTTTTGAGACATTTACAAAACTTGAAAGGCTTATGAAGGGATGTAAAGATAGGGCAAATATATTTCACTGGAATAGGTATGTTTTTCAAACTCAAGGTCTGAAAATTGCTATTAATTTAAAAAAATTATACATTTTTAAAACAGATGTTGAAAAAAAGAATGAAATAACATTCTAAAATCATTCTGTAACCCAGTGACAGAAATAAAGGTGGTAGAGGACAATAGGGATGTTTAGAATGGGGGTTATACGTATTTTGTAACTTTAAATATTGAAAATGGTAAAATAAGGCATTTCAAAATGTTATAGATATTGCTGGGGACAACTGGATTGTACGTTACTGTGAACAACTTAAAATGTATTTCTTTTGTGGGTCTGACCAGCACTTAATAATGAATCATTCTGAGAATTTGAGGGCAATGTTAGGAAAAAAAATCATTCTTTGAATGTTCTTTTTTGCATAGAGTGTAACTAACTGTGTAACTTTGAGCAAGTCACTTCACCAGACCCCAGTCCTAGGCTGTGTGAGAAAAAAGTCTGTAGTAATCACTGCTCTACCCTAGAAAACAAGTACAAATAAATAAATAGATAAATAAACAGAGTTAAAAATGCACAAAAGCATATTTTGAAGGGACTGTACTGAAAATAATTTTGAAAAAGAAAAGTATTTTTGAATGAAATTTTGACAGTAATTAAGAATACAAATGCAATTGTTCAGAATATTAATATAGAAATTAAACCTGGAGGGTGACTGGAACAAGAGCAATAAAGAGATTACGGTAAGCAAGATGTTACAGATAGTACTGCTATTTCAGAAAATTTACAAAATAAGTATACTGTTTTAAAGAAGGAAGAAATTGAAGAAAAAAAGAATGAGAACTGGCAACAAGTTAGAGGGAAGAATTTTATTGGTAAGGGAATGACATCAGAAGGTTTTATATATATATATATATATATATATATATATATATATATATATATATATATATATACCAGTTATATGAAAAAGTGAAGATACATGTTCTATGTTTGTTACATACTGGGTTTCTAACAGAATTCAAAAGAGAACAATTTAATTTTGCAATACTTTTTAAATGTAAAGGCATACTATTGTATTGTATTGTTGTGAAAGCAAAATGATTGTCTGTTTTGGATATACAACACTGAAATACTCCTATAAGACTAAAAACAATAAGCGGTGTAGAGAGTGGTCAAAAGCATCGATAACATCCAAGACAACCACTCAAAAAGTAGCCTGTGACCGGACTCAGTTGCTCCAGTGTAGCAAGGGTTTATTCCACACACAGATAAAAAGTTCACTAAGAAAAACACAGTCAAGCGCTTTCGTCATCCAAGACTTCTTCAGAACTGTGTAAAGCAAACAAAACAACAGCTTATATAAAAAGTTACTCCCTCATTTAGCCCTACTAATTGAATCTTAAAGTCCTACACCTTACTTTAAAAATATAAATAAATATTAATATATTATAATCAGAGACTGAGGTTAAAATACATAACAAAACAGTATGTTAACTAGTGCAAAAGTGTTAATTGACAAGAAAAACATTTATATTTGTATATATTGAGTCTCTTGATATTATAATTTGGTTGCCCTATATTTCAACTCAGATTTGATACAAATGTGGTTGTTTATACCAGGGGCTACAGTGGCATTCAATCATAATTGCCATCTCATTTTGGCCCTGTCTAGTTTGTTAGTCCAGTCACCCCCTCTGATGTCTCTACCAACCACCTCCAAAATACCAAATAGAAAACTGTGGTCGGGGTTGACATTGATGTGCCTAAATAGTGCATTGTTTTCGTCACTTTTCTTAATACTATATAGGTGCTCATAAATTCTTCTCTGGAACCTCCTTTCCATCTTACCTATATAGAAATGATGGCAACCCTGACAGGCAGCAATGTAAACTAGTCCATTGGTAATACAAGATCCTGTAGCCAACCTCACTTCTAAGCCATTGGAACCTATACATACAGTTGGGGTTGAAATAATATATTTACAATAATCACATGCCCCACATTTTTAGTTCCCTTCATTATCTTGGTTTTACTTTTGATGGGATGTTCTAATAAAGTTTCCAAATTCCTATTTGTCCTATAAAAAGTTGGTTCATCACCTAAAACAGCTATCAATTCTTGATCACCTTTGAATAGTGTCCAGTTTTTTTTTTTTTATTTATAATTTCTCTAACTAGATTAGAGGTGCCCTAGTAGGTTTAGTACCATAGAGTAAGAAAAGTCATTAGTTTGTAGGTGTGTAACTTCAACCTCCTTATTCTGAATAACCCCAAGTAATGGTTTATATCTATTGCCCCATTTACTTATAACTTGGTCACTAATGGTTACAACAAATTCCAACGGGTATCCCCTAGCTACAAACAGTTTAGTCAATTTGTCCATCTCTGACTTTACTATATCAGAATCAGAGCACATTTTGGCTATGCAGACCATCTGACCTTTCACTATGTTCCTCTTTACAAAGTGGGGTGACTACTCTGAAACTCAAAAAAGTCGTTCGAAAAAGTGGGTTTTCGGTAGACATAAGATTGAAAACATTTTTTATTTGAGTCCTTCCAAAGGCACACATCCAAATAATTTATCCTTGAATTGCCACTGTTCCCAGTAAACTTAAAACAATCACAAATCTCATTCAAAACGTTTAAGAAATTGGTGTGTTTGTCCCCTACCTTTCAGAGGATAAAAAGGTTGTCCAAGAACCTTAGGTACACCTCCCAAAAATCCTTAAATGGACTATTGATAATATACTCACTTTCCCAATGGTACATAACTAAATTTGCAAACAATGGAGCACAACTACTGCCAATTGCTACACCGTTGGTCTGGAGGAAGAATTCACCACCGAAACTAAAAAATTGTTCATCAAAATAGTTTCCATTAGCAACATAATTAAATTAACCAAGGTGTTCCCCAGACTGTTTTTTTTTTTCAACGAACACTTCATGAAAAAATTCCAACCCTATATCATTGGGTATAGAAGTGAATAAATCCACAACATCAATTGTTGAGAAACTAACATCTTCACTATAATATTCTTCCTTAATCCGGCCCCAAAAATCGCAAGAATCTAATAACATACAATCAATGGAGGCTAAAGATTTCCTAACCACCCGATCGACAAAGAGCCCTAGTGAATATGTAATACTGTTCTGACAAGAAATTATAGCTGGTATGGGGAGTCATAAATGTTTTTATGCATCTTAGGAATACTAAAAACTGGGATTGTTGGATGTTCGTTATTCAAAAAATTGTATGTCTCTTCATTAATTACTCCCTAAAACAAAGAATCCTCAAGTAACAGTTTGACTTTCCTATAAGAAATGTTTGTTTCATTTCTAGAAACACACTGGTACTTGTTTTCATCTTGTAACATACCAAAAATGTTGTTGTTATAGTCTTCAATATTGACTATAGCCACCCCCCCCCCACCCTTATCCGGCTTCATAAATCTCAAACTAGGGTTGCTTCTTAGTTCTTCTAGCAATTAATTTTCTTTCTTTGTCAAGTTAAACTGTTTGGGTCTGTGCTGGTTCAACATTTGATGTATCTCTTGGGAACAAATCTTATCAAAAGTCCCAATAAGAGGGTGTAAAGGTGGGTTATAACAACATTTCTTTTTCAATTTGTCCCTTTTATCTAATGAGGCATTATCCCTAAACAGTTGTTTCAGGTTCATTTTTCTGGTGTAGAGTTTGAATTCCATTAGAGTAGTACAAAAATCTTCCTTCCTAGAAGGTACAAATTTTATCCCTTTCATCAAAAGTGAAAATAAATCTTTGCTGATATCAATACCTGCATAGTTAAAGATATTAACCCTCTGGTATGTAAGAAGGATACCCCCAAAAGAAGTAATGATCTCATCTCTTTCAGTCACAAGTGGGCTACCCTTAATAGTAGTATCTAGTGGTAACTGTTCTTCTTCCATTGCTGTTGATTCCTGTAGGTGTTCACCCTTCCCCGTCCTGGTGGTCCTAAAAAAAGTGTTGTTGTCATTCCTATAATTGTTCTTATTTTGTAATCTTTCTGACCTCCTTAACAGGGGGTATTCTTGGTCATATGACTTATCCCTACCAGCTTCCCTTTGAGTAGAGACCATTTTAGTGTTAGAGCTTTCAAGCATCTGGTTAACTGTGTTGTCGTCCCCCACTTCAGTGCAAGCCTTAGATAAGGGATATGCTAAATTATTACAATATTCAAATTCATCCCTCACCAACTTTCTCTTTTTCCTTTTAATATTATCCCCCAGATCATATTCAACCTTGTCAAACACATCATTTAAAATAGTTTTGTTATTTTTATCAATGTCAGTTAATAATTCATTAATTCTTATGTTGTTGACCTTCACGATAAATTCCATCAGTTCAATACCGTGATGGTCTAACATCTGCAGTAGTTCATCACACTCAATCTGTCCCTTCTTAACACCATTTGGAAATTTAAAAATACGCAGTCCTTTGGATACTCTGCGCTTAGCCACACACTCTGTTAAATAAGTATTGTCACACTGAAGATTGCGGACCTTACTTAATTTTTGTTCTAGTGTGACTAACCTTGCATCCATACTGTCGTTGTCACTTGTAGAGTTTACTTTAAATAGCCCAAAGTAATTTCTGATCCAATCCTTAAAACAATCATTTGTTTGTAAAAATCCTTGTGTACCAGCCATTTCAACTCCCCCATATGCTGCAGCAACTGTTTCTGATGCCAGGTTACCTCGGTTCATCTTGTTGGAAGCAGAGGATGACATTTCACCCATCTCCTTTTGCTGACATCCACTAGTTCCTTCGAATGTATACACAGATGTAAAAAAGTAGAGAAAAACTTTTATGAACAGTTGAACCCTTATGGTATTGCAAATATGGATTTCAATCATTACAAGAGACTAGAATTGCAATATAAGGGCTAGAAAGAAAAAGGTAAAATATATTAAAAATGAAGGCTGTATTAAATATAGAACACATAAATGAAGAAGAAAGAATTACTTCACTTATACAAAAGGCAATTTAAAAATGAAATACATTTTGTATTATTTTTCAGAATCCTTATTGGAAATTCAGGATGGATTTAGATCAGTCATTTTCACTGAGCCTAATGCTATATGGGCAATAACTGGTAATAATACCAATATTATATAAATAGGTAATACAGTTATGAAATGAAACAGTAACAGCATAGAAAAGAACTTGAATTTTTGTGAGAAGAACATAAAACAATTATACCTTTTTATAAAAAAAGAGGTGTGTAGTGGACAGTTTTAAGCAAAAATAGTAAGTTATATTTACAGTTCAAAAGAAATATTTGCACAAGAAAAAGAAACTATGAAAGTATGGTTAAAGAAATGCATTGTTTGTTGGAGCAAAACAATATATATATATATATATATATATATATATATATATATATATATATATATATATATATATATATTAAAGAAGATGAGATTTACAACAAAGAAAATAAGGCAAGGATTTCTTTTAGGGAAATGTAAGAATAAAAAAAAGATTCTTGAAAGGGTAATTGAGAGAATGCAATAAAAGATCAGGAAGCAGAAAATAAAGAGAAGATGCAATGGTGTGTTAAAAAGATTAATGAGAATGATAAATAATAAAGATATTTCTATACTAAAAGTAGAGTAAGTTTTGAATTAAAAAGCAGCACCAGGAGTTGATGGGACTAAGTTTGTTTTAATGAATAAAGATCAAATTATTTTATTTTCGAATGCCTCACGTAAGTTGAAAAATAAAGGGTTCAGTAACGTAGAAGATCGTGAAGGATATATTAAATTAATATGGGAAAAAGAGATTTTAGAAAATTGGAGACTAATTATGCTTAATAACATGGATTATAAAATTATCATGAAAGTTATGAAATTAAGACTTGGAAAATACATTTCAGAATGGAAGTACTGCAGGAATTTATGGGACAAAACAAAATATCAGATTAAAGAAATTTTGGCAGTAGTAAAAGAAAGTAAATAGTATTTTGTGTGAAGGATAAGATATACAGTTGGTAGGGAGTGATGTGAACAAGGCCACTGCAGAGTCAGTCTTTTGTCTATCACCTGAAAGGGGGTTCATAGTCAGATGTGGAATATTTTAAAATAATATGGGGAATGTGTAGACATTATATTTTTTGCAAAGAGCTTACAATAAGAGTATAGCTAGAACTATAGTAAATGGCCAGGAAAGTAAGAAAATTAAAATACAGAGAAGAGTGAGATAATGCTGTCCTGTGAGCTCCATGCTGTATACATTACTTATGAATGCAGTGTTAGAAAATGTTAAATTGAATTTGAAAGAAGTGCAATTTATGTACATGGCTAAAGTAGGAATTCTATTAATAATTATTTACATGGGTGATATTGTTTTGGCAGCAAAGAATAATAAATGGTAGAATTACTGTTTCACTTGTGAAAGCATTAATAATGTATACGTTTAAAGGCAAATATAGAAAAAAGTAAAGGATGTGGTTAAACAATATTTATAAAAATATTGTTTTAAGAACAGAAATAAAATATGGGAATAAACTTTGTGAGATGTGAGATCATTAAGAAACCATGCAAATCTTTATTGAAAGATATTCAGGTAATTGTGAATTTATAGTCTTTGTTTAAATTATGTTTTAAAAAGAAGACATACTTATTTACAATAATTGTAAGGTACGTTATTTATGAGATATATTTTCTTTTCCTGTAATCTTGGGAAAAATTTATTTTTTAATGGGATTTGCGGTTCTAGACTGAACCCTGTAAAATAAGGGGGTTCTAACTAATGAAAAGGTAAAGAAGGTTTAGACTTGCTACATCCTGTGGTACTTTTAGTCTCATAGCATTTGGGTTGGGTACTAAACATGATTAATAGTGGAGAAAAGAAGATGGCTGAATTATTAAATATAAGATATGAAAATATGTGGTTAATAGTTAAGCCTTTAAATTGAGGTAGAATACAAGAAAAAGGAGAAGTGCAAGAATATGGGAAGAAACATCAAGATTTCAAAATGCATATTTGTAATTTGGAAAAAATAAAGGAATTTTATAAAAAGATAATGTGTAATGGATTTATATAGATCTTTGGGTAGATTCATGTGAAGAAAAATTAAACAAATAATGAAAAAGTTTACAAATCTTTTAGAAATACAAGATTTAATATGATTAGTATTACATATGTTATCAGTTAAAGGTCTTATGTTATGTAAAATGGTAAATGAAAGACTATGTAGTAAATGTAAATTTGAAGAGACTATGAAGCATGTTTCTTACAAGTTTATAGAGTATGAGTAAAGTTAAAGAAAAAATATATTAAAAAGATAGTTATGGATATGTTTAACGTAGATAACATAGTTTATGGTTATTGTCATGATTATGTAGAGAAATTTGTTAAAACATTGGATACATTATGTGTGCTGAGTGTTTTGAATATCTTTGATATTAAGACAAATTAATATGTTTATTTACTATTTATTTATTGACATTTGATTTCCAGAGAAGTTTGACTGGGTAAAAATCCATTTTCAGAAGAGGCCTAGTACAAAACATTATAAGAAAAATAACTTTGCAATCTTCAAAAATAAAACAAAAACATCTGCAGTTTAAATAATTATAACAAATTAGACATAATATAAACACATTAGTTAAGAATTGATACACGGTTTATGAGAATCATTTAATATTTAGAGGAATTTTAGAGAGTTTGTAGAGAAATTAAAGGTGAGTAAGTCTAATATGAATAGGAATTGCAATATGAAGAGAGAAAAACAGGCTTATGGTATATTTAGAGAGAAAGTCAGGAAACAGAATTAAATAGCAGTAAGAAAGTAAGTGAAGAAGGGAGAGTAAGGAATTACAAGGAATGAAAAGGTACTTGTTCACATGTAGGGATATAATTTATCCTGGTTTTGAGGAAGAACAGAGACAGGTTTTAGCTAGGAAGTCTTTCAGAGTGGTTTTGAAAGATGGGAAGGAGGGAGGGTATAGACCTGATGGATACAGATAAGGAGTTCCAGACCTTAGCAACCTTGTGCGAATACAGACAATGCTCAGTAGATTTGTTAGGTTTGTAGACAGACAGGAGTTTTTCATCACTGGGCTGCAATGACCTCTTTATACTCTCCCAACATTGCAGACCAACTGGGGACATAGTTTAGTGCAATGTTAGGAGAGTGTAAAGAGGAAGTATGGATAGGTGGTTGAGACAGAGTTGGAGAGATGTTGCAAGGTATTATTAAGTCATGGTAGGTTGAAAGATGACAGAGTAGGAGTAGATGTGTAGAGAATGACCCTAAGAGTAGCATAATTAAGTACATGGCAATATTTGGGATATAGTGTAGGGCAATTTTACATTTGACCTACAAATACAAAATTGCATAAGAAAAACTTAAAATTAGGGATGCTTTATAGTGCCAAAAACTTTCTCACCAATGCAACGAAAACTACATTTGCCACTACTTATCTTCTCCCCACTATTCTATATAGCACTCACATCCTTATTAACCACAAGGCTTCAGAAAAATTAAAACCAAGGGTCTACTTGATAAATATGCTTATATTAAACAATGATGCAATTCTCAGTAAACTTGAGAGGGGTAGGGCTTTGTAGCAGAGCTCCTTCAATATCAAGGTCAGATGTATTGACTGCAGGCTATTAAATACTGACACAATTCCCTGTAAACTTGAGGTTCAGAGCCATGTGGCAGAGCTCCTGCAATATCAAGGTCAGATGTAATGTCCACAGACTATTACATACTGGCACAATTCTCAGTAAACTTGAAGGTATAGGGCTTTGTGGCAGAGCTCCTGCAATACTGAGGTCAGATGTAGTGACTGCAGGCTCGGCTCTATGAAGGAAGATAGCGACTGAGTGTAAGAGGAGACAACAAGATATAAAATAAAAAAATCAAGTTCTGGTTATAGCAAAACAGTTGGGGGTTGAGACATCTTAGATTTAGTTTGTTTTTGTATATATTGTTATTTTTCTAAAATTAAAAACATCAAGTTCTGGTTCTGGCAAAAAGGTCGGGGTTAAGAAGTATTGGATTTATTTTGTTTATTGAATATATATTTTTTTAATAAAAAAAAATCAAGTTCTGGTTCTTGCAAAAGGTTTGGGGATTAATTACTATTAGATTTATTTATTTTTATTTATTTCACATTTGTTAACCGGGCTAGTGCAAATGAGTTTGCAAACAAATCCATTATTAGTGGAGACCCAAGGGGAAAAGCACCAGCAAACATAAGTAAAGATAAAGTGACAATATACAAATATTAAATAAAAATCACAATACAAAATAATTGTAAAAAAGAAAAGGTTATTATATTGCATTGACCCTAGGGGAAAGAGCCCCAGCAAACATTAGCAAAGATAAACATACAGGACAAAAACTATTAAAAATAACAATGCAAATATGAAATTAATTATAAAGAGAAAAACAAAAGAAAAAATTATGAACATTAAGGGTTGCACTGACAGCAGTGGTCTAAAATTTACTACATATGAGAGTAAAAACAAAAAGATAATCATTGTTCAAAAGAAGGACAATGTATAGACATTGATAGGAAGTGGGGGGAAAAGATAAATAGTGTGGAGAATGGGAGGGGGAAGAGAAAGGAGGGGGCTATAGTATTAGAGTTGTTTTGTTTTTGTTTATATTTTATTTTAGTATTGGGAAACAAAAATGTGTTAATATGTAAATACTTTTTTTAGAATAGCTAGACCACTGACAAAACAAAGCAAGCATTTAAATGTGGCACTGTAATATGTGCTGATATATTTATGAAGGGCCATATTTAACAATATAGAATTATAATTAAGTTTTGAATAGTAACATCCAGTATACATGTAAATCCAAAGGGATAGTATATATTATAGTATGCTCCAGGTGCACTGCTTTCTACATAGGTACAACGGGTCTATATCACTTTATCAAATGGCTATTCAGCAAATAGCCATTGGATGAACCCCTATTTGTTAAAGCTGCTCTTCATTGAACAGCAAATTTTAATTAGGACAAATCAGTGGTTGGCCAACCAAGCCACCATAAAAAAAACAAAAAAACAAAATACAATTTAAAACTTACCAAGGTAGAGTTACACTCCCCACACCCCCAATATGGGTAACTGTGCCTTCCACACACACCCAACTAAATATACCAACTCCGGGATCACACTACAGTAGAAAAAGGGGAAATTCCAGATGGTGTTCAATGGCTGATTTGCCCTAGTTAAAATTTGCCAACCGATGAAGAGCGGCTTCGACAAATAGGGGTTCGATGAATGGCTATTCACTCTATAACTGTTCAATGAAGTTATAGACCCCAGGTAAAGCACAAGGTTGCTGTCTAAGCATATTTCAGAACACACATATGCTATTAAAACTAAAACTAAAAATGATAGAAATGCATTATATAAACATTCAATTTGTTGTATGGCTTCACAGTGTATTTTAATTATTTTTATTTACTCATTTTTGTGTGTGGTAAGATGGTAACCTAAGGGAATGTGATTTTTTATGGCTAGGCTTGTATAGGCCCTAGGGCTGATAGCCTAGTACCAACCTATGAACCTATGAACAAATTAGAGGGAAGAGAAATGAGTTGCAATTGCAACTGCAGGCAGTTAAACATCCCAGATTGTTTAAAAAAAAACATTGAGTTACGTTATTAAGTTAAACAAGATTTATGCTGTTTGTAGCAGAAATCTTAATCAATTTATGTTCTGTGTTTATTTTTATATATAAAATTACTTTTTTGTACATGTGATAAGGTTAGATGATTCATTTGAGAGTATGAGACATTATATAAGTATACAGCTTTGCTTGATTTGTTATTTGTGATTAAGTCTATGATACATTGTTAGACAAAAGCACTAAAAACAGCGATAATAAATATTTCAATACCTATATTTTACAGCTTTGTCAAGTGTTTTGGTGTTTTTTAATATGTAAATATGTAGTTTATTAATAAAAAATCCTTACTCTTTTTAATAACTGCCTTGAAATCTTTTACATCCACTTGAGCTATCACCGACTCAGACAGGTGGGACCTCAGTTTAATCTCTCATCTGAAGGATGGCACACTCAGGAGTGCAGCACCCCCCCCCCACACACACACACCTGTGCTGCACTGTAGTGTCAGTCTTACACCTATCATCTAAACTGTTAGAATGAGCTGCAATAAGCACTGCATAATGTAAGTGTCCTATAGTTATATATTTGCATTTTAATAGAGTGGTGTCCATGGTTGTGCAGAAGTTAGCATTGTCGCCTCACAGCAAGAGGCTCTCCAGTTCAATTCTCATCTGTGGTGTCTTCTGTGCGGAGTCTGCATGTCTTCCCTGCAGTTGCATGGGTTTTCTCTGGGTGCTCTGATTTCCTTCCACATTCCAAAGACATGCAGTAGGTGGATTAGACTTTCTCAGTTTAGCTGTAGGAGTGAATGTGTGGGCCTTCTGTGAAAGTTGTTGGGCTCCGGGCTGACAACGCCACACTGTAAAACTTCCACTGCCAATCGTTGTGTGGACTGATGATCTACTGTGGTGACCCCTAACAGGAAAAACACAAAGAAGATTTTAATAGAGTCATGGAAATGTACAGACATAACTAAAACTGCCTGAAAAAGTTAATCTATGTATGAGAATACAAGAGGTCTTATGGAAAACTACTTAGACTTCGCTGATAAAATATTACCAGCACAGTATCACTGCCTAGGAAAAGGATAAGGAAAGTCTAATGAGACCATGGGAATGAATTACTCTATACCCACCAATGAACATCGGCATTTTTCTTCCATCAATATGGAGGTCTTTGAAAGCAGAGTATGATTTCATGTATAGTCTGCATCAAAAAAGAAAATTTGACCATTTATTTGCAGAAAACAGGAAGACTGCATTATCAGCAGTTATAACAAGCCGTGCTTTGTAAGTGAGTACCTTGCATACTGAAAGTGAAGCACCACAAAGGAATTTAAAATACTCGCAGATGGGCTAATTATGTTACATATTAAAGTCATTGAAAACATGTTATGATTTAAAGTCTGGGTGAAATGCAGAATAATTGTGGACAACGCAATTGCAGAAAAAAATGATCTGATGTTGTCAGTATTCATGTAATCCTTGACTATGGTTTCAGTTCCAAGCCTCAGAACCGACTTGGCCGTTTATTTCAGCTTGTGCCTTCCAAACTCTCGAGCTAGGCTCTACCCATAATTCTCCTCTCTAAATTACCTCAGATCTTGTTTGCTGCTTCATGTATCAGAAGAGTACAACCACTTTCAAGCTTTGCTTTATAATTAAAGTTAGTTTTTTTCTTTAAAAAATCTCTTTTCAACCTTCATAAATCTTCCTTTTTACCTTCCAGTGACTTATTTCCCTATCCACTCCTCTCACTATATCTTTTCAGCATGTGTGTGCGTCTTCCTCGCATCTTTGCTGCTACCGTTGGTAGTCTTCTACCTACCATTGTTGGTACTCCTTTATACCTATTTAGGTATTTATTGAAGAACATTGTTGGTATCCCCCTTACCTCTTCTCTACCAAAAAAAAAAAAAAATCTTTCACTGTTCCTCTCGCTGTTGTGAGTGTGTGTATTACCTCTTAGTATGACTGAAAAATCTGACTCTTTAGTGAAATCATCTAACGGCACCTCAGGTTTCAGGAGGTGCCAAAAGTGTGACAGAAAAATGCCTAAATCAGATGGGCATGTTTGGCGAGTTTACTGTCTGGGTAAAGTTCACCTGCAGGAAAATTGCTCTATATGTCATGGTGTCTCCACCAGGACTCTCACTGAAAGGAGAAATAAACTCATTCTCAAAGGATTACTTAAAGGGGACTTTAAAGAGGCCATTTCTGGGTCCAGGACCAAAGCCAGTTCATCTTTCTCTTCCTCCTCTTCTTCCAAGGAATGAACTTCCTCGGTTCCAAACACTTCTTTGGAATCACCTAAAAAGATTTTGAAACAGCCTACAGTGTCAACAGCTCCATCAGCACCGAATGGCAAGAAAGATTCAACTCCTGCCACACCTTCGGATTCAACTTCAACTGCCTTGGCACCAAGACAGTCATCAGTACTGGAGCAGACAGATGTAATCTCTATATCAAGGTCTAGATATTCCCTCCTCAATTCAAGAATCGACCACCAAGCTTCTTTATGGAACCAAGACCCCCTAGGTCTCCTTTGACTTCATCTGTTTGATCCACTAGGAGCCTCTCAGAATTGGACATCATGAAGCTGGTGGATCAGCTCCTGACAGTGTAGGGATTATCTTCCTCTTCTGTTCCTAGTCAAGTCAGCACTGGAACTGTTCCTATCTTGACACCATCCCTGATTCCTCCTCCAACTCCAAGTGAGTCACTGGTGCCCCTGGCACCAATCTGCTCATTTCTGACTGCCTTGGTTCTGGTAAGAAGATCTTCTCTGGAACTGAGAATTGCCTTGAGTTCCTTCAGGTTTTGGAACCAGGTGTTTCCTTTGGGGACATCCTGAAATCCTTAAGCAGAGGGGTGGATGGACTTCCCTCCAGCCTTCTGGTGGAGTTCATATACCTGAAGGCTTTTTATGCCCAACCCTCTACCTCTTGGATCTCGCCACCTGCTGATGACCTCATTAAATTGATCATCCAGCAGGTGTGGAAAATCCCTGACTCCATCAAATCAATTACCAAGAAGCCTGACCAGATCCTTTCTGCTCCAAAAGAAGAACAGCATTGGGTAAAAGTATTCCCGTAGACACCATGGTGATAGCAGCAGCCACGAAGAAGGAACTTGTGGAGGAAAGTCCTATGGATAGATTTGGGAAGTGTTTACACTTCATCGACCTTTGCTCTCACGTCTTTGATCTACATGCACTTTACCAGATTGCAGAGAGATCTAATCAAAGAGCTGTCAGATACTCTCTCAGGAGCAGTAGCTGAAGAGGTATGAGACAATGTTGTTTCTCAGCTCACTATCCTTGAAGCAATTTCCAATTTGTCCATGAGACTAATTGCTCATGCAGCAGAAGGGACAACTAGAGCAGCAGGTTCAGGTGCAGCACTTAGGAGACACACCTGGATGCACTTGTGTGACTTTGTGGAGCCATTTAAATCTTCTTTTGTCAATGCTCCATTTAACGGCTCATCTCTATTTGGACCAAAGGTAAAAGACACACTTGCCAGATGTGAGAAAGATGGGAAGACCCTTTCTGCCATAGGCATATGTTTCTCTACTCCTCAACAGTCCTATTACAGGAACCAGAGATGTGGGAGACTATGGTTCAAAAAATCTCAAAGGCCTTTTCAAGATTCACATGGCAAAGACTTCCTGGTGCAGAGAGGGAAGTACTAATGGAAGATGCCATCCTAGAGGCAGAGGTGGCCCACAAAACCAGGGGTCCAGAGATACTTTCTATGGTAATTCTTACTGGCACTACTGAATGGAGGCCCAATTGCCTTCCTCTGGAGGCAGTCAGGGGATAATTATCCCTGGACCAATCCACCTGGCAACACGTAACATCGGAAAGATGGGTGCAAGGAATCATTTCCAGAGGTTACAATATTCCACTTTCTTCAAGTCCAAAAATGCCAAAAAGACTCCTACATGTTCCACCCAGTCACAGAGACGCAACAGTAGTAGAAATTCAAAAAAACGCTCAAAAAAAGAGTCATCCAAGTAGTCCCACCAGACCAAACAGGATCCGGGTTTTTACTCAAGATTCTTTTTAGTGCCCAAAAAAAACAGGGGACTGGAGACCTATTTTGGATCTCAGCCAGTTCAGCAAATCAAATTCCAGATGGTCTCAGGGCAGTCAATACTTCCATTCTTGGAAAGATGATTGGATGTGCTCTATAGATCTTCAGGATGCGTATTACCACATAAAAATGGGCAAGTGCTCCAGGAATTCCTGTGCTTCTGGCTGGGAGCCAGTCATTACCAATTCAGAGCACTGCATTTTGGCCTAACAATAGCCCTCAGGGTGTTCACCAAATGCATGACAGTGGTAGCTGTTCATCTCAGACTGCAGGGATTTTGAGTCTTTTTATACCTTGACAGCTGGCTACTTACCACTACCACCAGGCTTCAACTAGAATGGCCAAGAGACTACACTTTGCATCTTTGCACTTCTCTAGGCTTTTCAATAAATTATGAAAAGTCAAATCTGCAACCATCATAACAGCTAGAATTCATCAGAACTCTGTTAGACACAGTTTCAGGTCTAGCTTCACCCCCAGGAGAAAGACACCAGAGAATCAGATCACAAGTCAATCAGATTATCTGGAGCAGAATAGGCTTGATGGCAGCCTGAATCACTCTAGTTTCTTTAGCCAGATATTACATGCAAATCCTCCAATGGCTTCTGGCCTCTCAATGGTCTTTGATAAATCAGATGATATCACACAACATCTTGATCAGCAATCGCTGCAAGCAAGAACTGTCATGGTGGCTCCACTCCAACAAGATTTCCTTGGGCTATCCTTTCATCCTTCCACAGCCCCAAGTCATAGTGGCCACGGATGCTTCCCAGATAGGGTGGGTGGGAATTATCTGGGAAGGACAGTCCAAGGCACTTGGTCCCCTCTGGAGGCCAATTTGCACATCAATGTTCTAGCGATGAGGACGGTGCTCTTAGTATTGAAAGCATTCCAAGATTCCCTTCCCCTAGGAACAGTAGCAATCCAAACAGGCAACATGTCAGTGGTACATCAACAAACAAGGAGGAATCAAATCTTACCTACTTTGTTCAGAAGCACTCAGAGTTTGGCAATGGGTGATTTCTTCCAACTGCTTTCTCATGGCAACGCATATCCCTGGGAGCTCCAATATGATAGTGGACAAGTTGAGCAGAACTATTTTGATGCCTCATGAGTGATCTCTTTTTCCTGTGGTGGTGGAAAAGAGGCCAACCTGTTTGCATCCCCCTCTCAACAACAAGTGCAGAAGTTACTTTGCCCTGATCCCCCTTCAGGGGAGTCCCTGAGGGATAATCTTTTCCATGACTGGCCTCCCTGGTCTCCACTATGCCTTTCCTCCAACTTCCCTAATATCTCCATTTCTAAAGAAAGCCAAGAGGTCAAAGAACACAATAATCCTCATTGCCCCATTCTGACCTCGACAAGTTTGGTTTCACTTCCTTTGGCCTCATCTACTTTGGTACCCTTGGATTTTTGACACAGCTCTAGATCTACTATCTCATCCAGAGGGAATGGTTCATCCAAATCTCCAACATTTCAAGCTCACACTTCCATTTCCTCTCCCATCTCTCAAATCATTGTGGCCCATCATAAACCTTTTACTAGGAAACTGTACTAGAGTAAATGGTAAAAAATCACTAGATGGGCTCTCAGTAATGCTCTGTCCCTGACTAATGTCCGCTATACAGTCCCTCCCTGTGCACAAGGTATTGGATTTTTTGTTGACCTTTATCAAACTGGCTCTTCAGCCTCTGCAATTAAAGTCCATCTAACTGTGATATCTAATTTCCATATCGGTTATGATGGTTCATCCCTTATGTCACATAAACTTTGTAAAGTCTTTTTGAAGGGAATTCTAATATTATTACCTCCATTTAAAGAGCCCATTGCTCCTTGAGATGTAACCCTAATTTTACAATCCCTTACACTTTCCTCTTTTGAACCATCAGCTACAAGTGAATTAAAGTTTCTGACTTGGAAAACTTTATACCTAGTGGCTATAACTTCTGCTATTAGAGTATCTGAAATTCAGGCCTTGCCCTGCAAACCCCCTTACATAATTCACAAAGACAGGGTCTCCCTCAGGACTAATCCATCCTTTTTGCTGAAGGTAGTTTCAGAATCCAATATCAATCAAGCACTAGAACTTCCTGTCTTTTTTCCTAACTTCTCCAATAAAGGGCAATATTCCCTAAATTTATTAGACATTCACAGACAACTACATTTTTATCTTCACAGAATAAAGGATTTCAGAAAATCTGACCAATTTGTTCCTTTTCCTCTCTCTCCTTGGGTAACCCATTTACCAATGTTACCTTAGCTAAATGGCTCAGAGATTGTCTCACATTTATCTGTCATTCAAAAGGACTTCACCTTCCCTGTCCAGTGAAAGTCCACTCAACCAGAGCTGTGGCAACTTTTGCAGTTTTTCATGCTACAGCTTCTTTACATGACATTTGTGCAGCAGCCACATGGTCTTCTCCTCATACCATTATCACTCATTACAAATTGAATCAGGTCTCTAGGGGATGAGCATCATTCAGTTAGATGGTGCTTAGGAATATTCTTCCTTGAGACCTCAATTCAGGTAGCTGGGGACTCTGTCCCACAGTCAAGGATTACATTAAGATTGACAACATCGGATAAAGAAGTTATGTTTACCATAATGCTCCATCTGTGTTGTTGATCTTCACTAATCCTTGACATCCCCTTCGTCCTTCCCCCAGCCTGAGACTATTAGTGTATGAATTCTCCCAGGACTGGCTTCATCATAGAGACACATATCTGGTCTCTTCCTCTTATTTACTATTTGCCTGCTACTAATTTAAGCAAACTTGATCTGAGGTAATTTAGAGAGGAGCATTATGGGTATAGCCTAGCTCAAGAGTTTGGAAGGCATGAGCTGAAGTAAACATTTGAGTCTGTTCTGAGGCTCGGAACCAAACCCACAGTCAAGGATTAGTGAAGACTGACAATACAGATGGAAAGTTAGGGTAAGACATAACTTCTTTTTCTGTACATCGGGTTACCTAACAGAGTATAAAAGAGGTAACTTAGCTACAGACAGTTGCATGCAGAAGGGAGTTTTAGTAAGAAGTGTGTACTGATTTCCTCTTTTATCAATAAAATATTACACTCAGGGGGATTCAAGATGGTGGTAGTCTAGTGAACATCCTGTTCTGACAGCTCCTTCCCTATCAGTCTAAATCTACCATAATCACCTTACTAAAATGAGATTAAATCTTCTATCAGTTCAAACTAAGCCTGGTGACAACATATCAATATTCAGTGATCATAAATTAAATTGTTTCATTTAAAGTCTTGGTAATTATCTGAAGGAATAGAACCTGCAACTCCACATGCATAAGGCCTATAACTAACATCTCTGTTAAGACAAAGGTAATAAAGAAAACAGAATGTCAAAAGAATCCGAATCTATGATTGTGAAAATACAGTAAACTTCAAAATAGCAGGAAATTCAAAAACAATCTGTTAAATCCAAAGCGGAACAAACTTATGATATGGAGGAACTGAAAGCAGCTTTGCAGCCATTACAATGGCTATTCACGGCTTCTCAGAACAGTTAACAAACTATGGTTCCAAAATAGAACATATTGCTTCACGTCTGGAAGAAACTGAAAATAGATCTTTGTGTAATGAACAAAAAAATTAAACAGTGTCAGGAAACTCTGGAGGAAAAAGACAAAGCCATTAAGGGCCTACAAGAAAAAAAATTACAGACTTAGAAGCAAGAAGTCATAGAAAAAATCTTTTAATCAGAGGTTTTCCAGAAAAATATGAACATGCCCAATTAATAAACACAGTATGTCAAATCATTAGTACACTGCTTGAAAATAAAGCAACAGCAATGTCAATGATTATAGAGAGAACACACCAAACTTAACACAAGTCACAAATCGCAGATAAAGCTCGGCAAGTATATAAAAAATTATTGAACTTTCAGGACATTCAAAAAATACTTATCCAAGCAAAACAGAAAAATGTCAGACACACTGACGTCCCACTCACCAGACTGAACAAGGAGAGGGTCACAGTAAGCTGCCTGTCGGGCGCTAGAATCTGCCACATAACACAAGCACTCAGGTCACTCCACAGCAAGTACAAGTATGACTCAGTCATTGTCCATGCCGGTGTGAATGACCTGAGACGTACCTCCCTGGACTACATGAAAAGAGACATAAAGGAGCTCTCAGATTATGTAGCCCAGGCTGGTATGACCCTGACCCTGAGCAGTATCCTACCTTCACCAAGAATGATGCCACAATACAGAGACAAAATGATCAGTTTTAATAATTGGCTTAATTTCTGGTGTCATTCTAAGGGGATCCAATGTCTGTCTGCCTGGAATGACATGCTTGACAAGCCACGCTGCTTCACAAGGGACGGCTTGCACCTGTCACCCCTGGGTTTCCAGATATTGGCAAAGGCTCTTGCCACCCCCATAGTGCCTTTTTTAGACAAGGCTCAAATTCTAAACCCACCGCCCTAGAAAACAATAATGGAAAAAACTAAGGGTAATGCTGCTCAATGCCAGAAGTCTAAATCTCAAGATGCACGCCCTCAAAGCCCTCCTCAGTATGGAGAACATCGATGTCTGTGCTGTGACTCAAACCTGGTTCAAGGCTCCTGAGAGCACCCCGGCACTATCAGGTTTTACCTCATATCATGTGTTCCGGCCCCAAAACCCGGACCGTACCACAAAAGGAGGGGGTGTATCCATATTCATCAAGGATACCCACACCTCCAGGCTGGTGGCAACTCATGAAGCATCAGAGACCATTCAGGTGCAATTAACCATAGGCAAAACTGCTCTACAGTTTGTAGCATGTTACAGGCCACCCTCTCAAACTCAGGAACCCCACACAGCCTTCCTGAAGACACTGGAGAGTATAAATGTCTCTCCAAACACCGTCATATTGGGT
Organism: Protopterus annectens; assembly: GCF_019279795.1. Taxonomy (NCBI): domain Eukaryota; kingdom Metazoa; phylum Chordata; order Ceratodontiformes; family Protopteridae; genus Protopterus; species Protopterus annectens. The sequence goes on from NC_056735.1 coordinate 1,211,787,348, forward strand.
GACTTCAACCACCCAAACATAGACTGGGAACATTACTCAAGCCCCAATACCCTAGCCCAAAGGTTCCTGGAGTTCATAAACTCAAATGCTATGGAACAACTTGTCACCATTCCCACAAGAGGTGAAAATATACTAGACCTGATCATCACAAACATGGGGACAAAATGCTCCACACGAAGTATATCCCTCATTGGTGAGATCAGACCATAAACTAATCTCACTGGAGATCCACATCCCGCCCCCACCCCAACAAAAGACCACAGTGAAGAACTTCTCAAAAGCCAACTTCACACTTCTTAAGACTGGTGTGGTATCCTTCAAGGCCCCTGAGCCATTGGAAACCACAACCCACGCTGCTGAATCCCTTACAAATGCTTTCTATGAGCACCTCCAGGATTGCATGGATCAAGCAATCCCAAATAAAATCAAGACCCTTTCCACCAAAGGCAAGCGCCCGATCTGGTGGACCCCAGCCATAAACAAACTTTACAACAAGAGGAGAAAGCTACTACAAGATAGAGCAAAATCCCTAAAAGGGAAGACATCTCTGATCAATACTAGTAAAAAACTATGATCACTCATAAAATCATCCAAGGCCAACTTTGAGAGAAAAATCGCCAAGAACTCAAAAGACAATCATAAGTCCTTTTTTAGCTATGTTAGAAATCTGGGTGGAAACTCCCAGATATGCTCAGAATTAGTCCAAAATGATACAAAAATCACTGAAACCACAGACATTGCAAACATACTGGCAGACAGGTTCAGTGAAAATTTCTCCCCTCCCTCCCCCCCAAAAGGAGAGATATCTATCCCAGCAGAGTGTAGCCTCCCAATCATCTCAAATGCCCAGGTGAGAGCTGCTCTCTCTAAAGCTAAAAACACAGCATCAATGGGACCGTATGGTGTCCCCGGCTGTGTGCTACACGAACTCAATGAGGAACTAAACCCACACATAAGGCTGCTGTTTAATCTTAGCCTTACCACAGGATACGTACCCAAAGAGTGGTGTATGGCAACTGTGGTCCCACTCCACAAAGGCGGTGCTTCTACGGACCCTGGTAATTACTGCCCCATAAGCTTAACAAGCCTGGTCTGCAAAGCTATGGAGAGGATCATAATGGAACTCATAAATAAAGACATAGGGGACCTACAGACATTGGATCCTACCCAATTCGGCTTTGTCAGGGGCAGATCATGCCTCTTGAACTTGGTCGACTTTTTTGAAACAGTCACCAAGGCCATTGATGAGGGTAAGGCAGTTCACACAGCCTACCTTGACCTTGCAAAGCTTTCGACACAATACCCCACTCGAGTATCATAGAAAAGCTCCCCAGCTTAAATGTAAACCCATATGTCACAAGATGGGTTGCAAACTGGCTCAAGGACAGAACCCACAGGGTTAGAGTTGCTGGTGCCATGTCAGACTCCAAGCCGGTCACAAGCGGTGTCCCACAGGGCTCAGTCCTGGGCCCCCTCTTGTTCGGCATCTACTTTTCAGAAGTGCAGGCAAACATAGGAGGATTGTGGCTGACAAAGTTTGCAGATGACTGCAAACTGGGCGCCATAGTTGAAAATCCATCAGACACAGATATCCTTCAGAGAGGTTTCATAGAAACAGATAACTGGTGCCAGAGCCATGGCCTTAAGCTAAATGCCAAAAAATGTATAGTCATACCCTTTGGTAAAAACAAGGTAACCCCAAGTTACCACATAGGTGGCAATCCATTAAGCACAGAAGAGGTTATCAGGGACCTGGGGACCCAAGTTGACAGTAACCTTTCTTTTGACACTCACATTGCCAAAGTGGTTAGGAGGACCTTCTACATTGCCCACCTGATTATGAAGGGATTCACATCCAGATCAAGGGAGGTCATTGTTTCCCTGTACTCTTCACTTATCAGACCAATGATTGAGTACAATGCCCCATTCAGAATGTATCTTACCCGACACCTGCAGCAATTGGAAAGACCCCAAACGTTCCTCACCAAAAGGATAAAGGGGCTCAAAAATATGCCATATGCTGCCCGACTGAAGAAACTCCAGCTCTATTCAGTCGCATACCGTCTGCTCAGAGGTGACCTGTGCCTGACATACAAGGCCATGCCCAACCCGGAATTAATGGACATGCTCCACCTCAAAAAATCCAAATCCACCAGAGCCACAAGAGCAAGAGACTTAAACCTCAACACGAATATAAATAGGATGTGCTGGAGGGACAGATTCATCACCCAGAGACTCCCTATGCTGTGGAACAGAATCCCGGTCCATGTGAGACAGAGCACCTCGCTGGCTCTGTTCAAGAGGAATCTTGACCAGTGGATGGGAGAACGTAGGTTTACCCCGGGGATCATCCCTGTATCACTGCTGGACAGAGACACGGCAAACTAATGGGTATAGTATTCTTCAACCTAAGGGGTGGTGAAAGCCACACAACTCTGGCTAGGCTTATAAATGCCCTAGGGCAGATAGCCTAGTATGAACCTATGAACCTATGAACCTATGAACCTATGTATTCTACAGAATGGTCATAAAATCTCATTTGCACAAGACCTGCCACTGCAAATCAAGATTAACAGACAACTTTCACCTTTCTGTACATACCTGAATGAAAGAGAGATACAATTTCAAATGAATTACCCCAGCACACTTATTTTTCAACACAGGAACTGTAAATACTTTGTATCATCAACTATAGAAGCAAAAACAGCTTTTTTGCAAGCCTTTAACATAATCCCGGAACTAGGTCACTGATCTTCATTTAAAGATTGTCGGAAACTACCTATACTAAAGCAGACTTCTGCAGTTATGAAGGTAAATATATTAATAAATAAAATACCTTTCTCCATCTCAGCATTATTTCTACAGGAAGCTCTTCTGTGACCTTAAAACCTGGATTAAAACTACCTGTCATTAGCCAATCAACACTCTGACTTCTATTTAGTCCCTACAAGCAGATCTCTGAATGAATGGATTCAGGAAATAATCAACCAGTGATTCTAGGATGTCCATCAAGCCTCAAAGAAGAATCAATGAGTGTTCAAGGGTTGTACTATTTTACCAAACATTTAAGTACTTTTAAAAAAGAAAAAACAGAAAACGGGACTAAATGACAGTATAGTAATGATTCATTAATGTTATTATAGGCCGGGCATGTGGGCTTATCATGTAGACTCTCATACTGGGTTTTCTGTTTGGTCTTGTGTGGTGGACTGTTGTATTCCTGTAGTTTTTGATGTCTGTATGGCTACCTTTCAATGCTCAGGTGGTAGAAATGGAAAAAGTCTCAGATGCAAATTTTAGATGAGGGTCAAGATGAAAAAAATAACTATATGATGTCTTTATGTCAAGACCAGAAATATAAAAATAAGTACTTAAAATATGACCTAATTGCAGTCCTACCATTTCTCTCATATGCAATAAGAGAAAGTTTGAATTTAAGTTAAAATTCTATTTTTATGAGTCATCCAAATGTTTGTAGTTAACTTTAATTTATGATATCCAAATATACTGATTCTACTGGACTTGTTTGTTGAATTATCAACTTTTAAATAAATGAGAGTCTTTTTTAATTCATTACAAATTCATTTACAAAGTTAATAGAACAAAAGTGTTGAATCAATAGGCCTCAAAGCAATTGTCCAAATAGGGATAAATATGGGATAAATATGAATGATCTTGGTTCTGTGGTGTGCTATTATAAGGTCCAGCTATTTGTTAATCAATATGGTATTTCATTTAAGTATAGCAAACTTTATGTTTATAAGTGCATGGCTGGACATGTAGTTTAGAAGTTATGTTAGATATTGGTTGAAGATCTTCTTTCTAAATGTAGTCACTTCCATCCTATATGCATAAATGCTATGATATCTTGCTCCTATTGTATATATCAAGTACAGTTTCAGACATGTTCTCTAAAAGAATGAAGGGGTAAGTTTTTCTATCCCCTAGTTGATGAATAATTTTGTTTACTCTCATATTGTTGTAAGCAGACAGATACAAGTAATCTAAGCAAATTATGCTCTCTTACTATGCTCCCATCAATTGAATTATTATATTTTAAATACAAAGCAATGTTAATACAAATTTTACACTATGATTCAAACAAGCACATTTCTTTGAAGGAAGACTCATAAATATTAGGCGTTATCTAAAACTTTTAGGAGCACAGAATATTGATAGGTTGTTAGGATTCATGAATCTTAGTTTGATTTGTGCTAGTTTTTAAACTGTTTTTGTCTGACTTGTATAATACTATCATCTTATTCAGAGCTACTGTGTTTTATGGGTTTAGTCAAGTAATGTTAGGGAAATTTTTCTCTGAATTAAATTTCTATTCTCTTTCAGATAAGGTGGTACAGTTGATAGGCACGGGGTTAGTTCTGAAAGGATTGGTGCTGTGTATACAATAATTGAAACATATCAATGGCCAATATTATATGCAAATTTACAGTTTATTCTCTTTAATAATCCAGTCAACATTATAGTTTTAGTAATGTTCAAGCTATGTGGTCTACAGACTCAGAAAACATTTTATGCACTTGGCATTTAAATCTCAAGCAGACTTATTACTTATTCAAGAAACGCATATGCTGCCAGAAAACTGGGAAAAAGAACATGACAAAAATGGATAAAGGCAATAATAGCATAGGCAAAGATAAAACAGTAAATGGGTGCAATTAAAATTAAAAAATCATTTATAGGTCAGATAAGCGATAGTGAATCTGATACTAAAGGAAGATGGTGTTAACTTTACAATTCTAAATTCTGGGTTCCCCAAACCATTATTATTTTTAAACATTTATAGCCCATGTTTAAACCAGCAGTATTTTATATTAGAGATCTATAACATTCTACTTAGATTTTCAGATCACTTATTTATACTGGGGGGATTAGAATTTGGTCATAGACCCAAAGTTCAGATAGGACTGGGAAAGCTGTCGTGCATAATACACAAGCATCCTCAGCATTAAAATACCTAATCTTAGACTTTGGCCTACACAGTTATAGAGATAATAATAGATTTGTACATAACTACACATACTACTCACAATGCCATACAACTTGGTCCGGAATAGATTTTTTTCTTAATGTCAAAATTTTGTATGGATCTAGAGGTCAAATATTCCACAGAACCAAGATTCTGTTTGGACGATTTGTGAATTAATATTATGATCAATTGGTTGAGGTCGGCAAAACCTGCTCTACTGAAATCAAACTGGTCCTTAAATCCAAACTTACTTAAAAAAAAGATGTACAACAAGAAATAAAAAGCATACTAGAACAGCTTTAAGAAAACCTGCATAAAACATGGGCAGCCAGCAAAACTAAAATTAGAGGAATTTTGATTCAGAAGGCCAGATTTTATAAAAATCATCAAAAGGAAAAAATAATTGATAGAATAAACAAGATGGAAAAACAAACTCATAAAGGAAGTTCTCCACAATTCAATTCACTTTTGTATAGTTTACAAAAGGAACTTTATCAACTGCATCTACAGCAAAACTCACTAGTGGAAATGAGGGCATTAGCTAAATATGTACAATATTAGCAAGAATAATAAACACTTCTCAAAAAGTCCCAACAATCCTGGAATTATTTTATTTAGGCAACATATATAACATGACAACAAGTATAATTAACACATTTGAAAATATCTACACTCAAATTTATGGCCCACATGAATTATCATCTACAGAATCAGAAAGTGAAAAATTTCTAAATGACATCACTTTTCCTACAATTAATGATGAAACAACAGTTATCACTGGAGAGTTATTTTACAGAACAGGAAATTCTACTGGTAATAAACAAACTAAAAAATTGTAAGTCCCCAGGACCTGATGGGTTTATATCTGAATTTTACAAACTGTTTCATCAAATAGTATCAGAAATCCTATTAAAGGTCTTTAATTGTGTAAGGGATCTTGGTATTACTGATCTATATTTAAACAACTCAAAAACTATTTTTATTTTGAAAAATAACCCAGACAAAAAAAATGCTTTAAACTATAGACCAATAACCCTGATTAGTCTTGATATTAAAATCTATGCATTGTTACTAGCCACTAGATTGAAAAAGGTGTTACCTTATATAATCTCATCTGAACAATCAGGCATCATGAACTGCAGACAAACCTGGGATAATATGCTGACACTAGATGCAGCAATTCAGCTCACTTAACATGAGAAAAACCCTAGATATGCACTGGTACTTGATGTGAACAAAGCTTTCAATAGGGTTAACCTATCTTTTTTTATTTTGTCTATTATCCTGTTACAATATCCTGAGGAAATATGTATAATGTATTCAAGTACTGTATAATAACTCCCACACAACTCTTTATATAAATAAAATGAATTCAAAACCAATAAAAATTTTAAATGGAACCAGACAAGGATGCCCCCTATCCCCATATCTATTTAATGTACATATGGAACCCCTTTTCCTATATTTAAAGCAAAAATCCTCCTATCACATACCAAAAATAATAAATGCAAAACTATTCCTAACTGCATTTGCTGATTACTTGAATATATATTTGGAATGACCTAACACAGAATTAAATAAAGTTATCTCAACTATAAACAAATTATCTGGGATTTCAAATTATAAAATAAATTCAAACAAATCTCTTATTTTCCCATTAAACCCACTTGGTTATAAAGAAAATTATTTCCCACAAACAGAAATAAAAATAAAATATGACTTTAAGTACTTGGGTGAAAATTTTGATAACAAAACAAGCAAACTTGTTTAAAATATGGGAAAATATACAAAAACATATTCAAAGATGGAGTAAAATTAAACTGCATTTTCTTTCAAAAGTGGCAGTTATAAAAATGAATATACTTCCCAAGTTATTATACTAGTTTAATGCAACAAACGTAATACTTCCAAAAAATCTTTTAAATCCATAATAACAACACTATCAAAATATCTATGGTACCCTAAATCTACAAGAATTAGCTTTCAAAAATAAATATCTCCTAAAGATAAAGGTGGAATGGGCCTTCCAGACTTCAAGCTATATTTTGACATTATCTGGTCCAATAGGATTTTACAAATTGCTGATTTTAATCCTAAAGAAAATGAATTGTGGATTAAAATATGATATGAACATATCCAAAAATTTAAAATCCACCCTAAAGCACTTCACTTCATTAGTCAAGAAAATCTTAAACACATAAAATACATGCCCTGCTTAAAAATAAAATACTTACTTTACAAAAACTCCTGAACTCAATAAATCTAAGCAATTTCCTAATTTTGTTCCAACCAATTCATCTCAACCCAAATGTTAGGTTGAGCAAGAAAATGATAAACCTTGATAATTATAATTATCAAAAACTTAGACACTGGAACCTGTGGGATATAATAGAATATAAGGGGAAACCAGTAAGAAAATTAGATCTCTTAATAACCTCAACAAGAACTATACAATCATATTGAGGCAGTTGTTAGATCTGTCTTCCCCTTTAATGGTCAACCTGAAACCTAGCAAAAATGAATTTGAATTATTTGTAACGCTATGGGAATTCTTATTATTGAAAAAATATGCTGTTACTTGTGTACAAATTGATATTTAGAATTAGATACCAATCATCCCTGGTATATTCAGATTATTACCACCAAAGGATGAGCAAGCCTGGAACACAGTGTCACCAGAACTCCACCAGGATAATCAAAAATCTTTTATTGAGCACTTTCGTTAGGTTGTAACCAGATACTTCATCAGAGTACAACAAAACTTAATACACACTTGTTAAATACACTAAAACCTGTGATAACACATGACATAGTAAGCCAATGAAACTTCTCATAACATTAATCATAAACAGACTTACTCTATTTAACACATCACACTTAAATTCATGGACAAATTTTAAAATAAAACAGCAAAAAAACACACTGTTACCTAAAAAATGACAGAAATCTTAAGATAACATTTCAATGAACAGAAGCCATAATAAACAGTTCAAACATATAAAAAACTAATAAAAACTATATAACATAGGAATGCAGCCTTAATAGGCTGCTAATACTGATGTTGTCATTAAGACCTGGGGGGGGGGCACAGGCATTCAACTTAATTTGCCAACATAATTCCCTGAATTCTAAATAATTTTCCCAGGGGACCCCCCTCTAGGATCTATTTTTACCCATTCAACAATAGCAAATAAAAAAACATGTACTTAATATTTTTCTATGTGCTTATACAAGGCATTATTTTTATTGCCATTTTTTATATTCCTATAATGCTCATTGGCATCTTAAGACCGGAGATTATTCTATAGAGCAGAAATTACAAGGCAGTAAAAATACTCTCAAACCTATGCCTTTCAAGAAACTTATTTATACACAATTAATGATAAATAATAATGCATACTTAACTCCAGATAAATTAAATCACTGCAATCCTGAAATCTCTTCTAATTGTTCATTCTGCTTAATTCCCAATGCTGATTTATTACACATTTTTTTGAGCTTTAAATGCTCCTATAAACTTTGGTGTGCCCTCAGAGTGAGGTTATAGAAAATGGGCTAGGAAAAAACAACTCTCTCATGGAAATTTACAATACTGAATATTAATTCAAGTAAACTCTCAAGGCAAAAACTACATATCTTAATTACACTTTTTGCTGTAGTTAAATTATATATTATGCAAAATTGGTTAGATCGTTCACAATTGTCCTGGATGGATTTTAAAAATATGTCATGTAAGTACATATCTTCCCATAAATTAATCACATACAGTCAAAAAAGAAAACATACTATCTCAAATATTGAAGTCTTGATGACATTTTTAGCAAAGACATACCCATTAATTCATAAAATACATATAAATAACATTTCTGACCACATTTGTATAGGTCTGTTATGATTTTTGTAAATGTTGGCAAGCTGAATCTCAATTTTGAGGGTTATTTGAACTTTGTAATTGATAGCGTTGTTTCTGTGGCACTATATGTAAATAATATATATAGTTTTGCTGTGGTTTCCGTTCTCTCGTTATATATATATATTTTATACTAAAGCTTATGTTATGTGCTACCTGTAAAACTTACAGTATTGTATGTACTCAACAATTCTTTGAACACACGCTACATATGTGTATACGTTTTGAACTTCATTGTTATATTTTTTTTGGACATGTGAGGTAAGGAAAATAAATTAAAACATATTAAATATTACACTCTTTAAAAATGGATTCTCTTGACAGACAACTCTCAAAACCTACTTGAAAGGAATGAATGTCTTTAATAAGGAGAATGACTTGGTAAGCAGAATTCCTCTCTACCTACTTAATAGTGATTCAATAATATTGTAATATTAAAAGCTAAAAACTGTAATGTGATCAATGCAGGCTTATATTTAGCCTATTTTTATAGGGGTTATTGTAGCTGCCACTTTATTTCAGTGATTCACTACAGCAACTTTCACATATTTAGCATTTTTTTGCTGCTAGAATTACTGAAATGCATAGACATCAGTTTACTATAACAATTGTGAAACACACAGTCTTGAAAATAACAATCCTGCTGCCATATTATCATAAGAGAGCAATGCTGAAAACCAGAAGGACTGAAAATCTCAAATAGCAAATCTCTCTACCAGTGCAGACCCAGGAACAAGTGCTAAAATTTTCATGCAGTGAGAGCATGTATAGGAGTTTCATATTGTGATCTTTGGCATTGCTGACATAAAATATTATTTATTTGACATTTGTTGACCGGGATAGTCTGACTGGGCTAATGCCCTTTTCAGCGGAGGCCCAGGGAGAAAAGCTCCACAGTACAATTAAACAAAAATTAAGAAATTGACTTAATATACAACACCAGTACAATAAAAATTACAGGATTGTAGTACAGGACAAAAATATACAAAAGAGTAAATGAGCAACTGTTCTTTTAGGTACAAGTTAAAAAAATCAGTAAGAAATACATTTAGTATAAGATATTTATCTTGAGGTAGGTAGTGACAATAAGCTAGCAAAAAAGAAAATACAATAAGGATAGTCCTCCATGGAGAACTATGGTTTTCAAATGCTTATGTTTTACAGCAATAGTCTGTGCAGATGTTAATTATGAGGCAGTTGCAGGTGGGATTTAGGCATCATGTTACCAGAAGTTGGAAGTGAAGTGAATGATTAGAAGTAGGTGACTGTTAAGTTAATTTGTTAGGTGGCTAGTGTTAGAGAGATAAAGCAGGGAATGGAGGAATAGGAAAGGAGAGTAAGGAGAGGAAAGAAGTAATGTGGGAGAGAAGGAAGGGTTCAGGCGGGGTGATTGCAGAGACAAGACCAGGTGCTGTTTAGGTCATTTGTAAGAGTTTTCTTGAATTAATGGACATGGGAAATGTTTCTGAGGGTTAGATGGAGCTTGTTCCATGACAGAGAGGGAAGGTAGCTATAGAGATTCTGTCCAATAGATTTTCTAGGCTTGTGAATCTGTAAGAAACATTGATCAGAGTTTCTGAAGGATCGAGGGGGGGTTATAGAGGGAGACAAGCGAGGATCGGTTAGGGCAGAAGGAGGGCTTATTCAGGATAGAATGGATGATGAGAAGTTGTGTAAATAAGAGTTGACTGGGAAACTCAAGCCATTTGAGAGTGTTAACAATGGTGTGATTTTTAAGGGCAGATTAGCTGCAAACATTGCTACTTTGTTGTAGGTAGTTTCAACTTTGGAGAGTAGAGAGGACTGTAGGTTAGTTAAGATTTATGAGCTGTAGAATAGGTGAGGGAGAAGGTAAGCTTGGGCTAGTGAAATTCTGGAGTTGGGTGTGAGGAATGTTTTATTTTTGTAGAGAAGGCCAAGCTTTTGGTGTTTTTCTTTGATACAGTAATGTACATGGAGGCCAAATTTAAGTTGGTCATCTATGATTACTCCAAGGAGTTTGGTGTGGGTGTCAGCTGTTATAGTGGTGTTGTTAGGGGAAGAAATAGTGAAGGAGGAATTAATATGGTAGAGTTATTTAGGGAGGAAGAGAAGTTTAGTTTTTTTAGGGTTAAGTATGAGTTGGTTGTTAGAAAGCCATTTTTAGTGAGATTAAAAGATGTTTGTGTCAGGGTGAGCAGGTCAGCAGTGGAGATGATTGAGGAGTTATCTGTGAACTGTATGAGGGATGACTGAGGACAGAAAAAGTGAAGTTGGTTAGTAAAGATGTTAAAGAGAAGGGGGTCTAGAAATGAGAGAAATGAGCCTTGTGGGATGCCCATTTTGATGGGGAGATAGGGGGATAGAACAGAGAGGCATGTGACAGATTGCTATCTACCTGTTAAACCAGGAGATATTTGGTGGAGACAGATTAAGTTGAGACAGTTTGGAGAGGAGGATGGAGTGAGAGACAAAGTCAAAGGCTTTGGAGACAGCTAAGAAGAGACAGGACACTACTTTATTATTGTCTGGCAAGGGTGATGGAGTTTGTAAAGGAAATGGGTGCAGTAGAGGTGCTGTGGTGAGGCAGAAGCCATGCTGGGTAGGGGTGATCAGGTTTTCTTGAGTGAGAAAGGCCATGATTTGTTTATGAACACAGTGTTCAAGGATTTTAGAGAGGGGAGAGAGTGTGGCAATGGCTTGATAATTGGAGAGCTCTACTGAATTTCTGCCTTTGTGTATTGGTAAGGAGTTAGGATGGTGGATTCTGAGACTGAGCGGTTTATGAGGATGAAGACTAGGTATGCAATGGAATTAGCGGCTGCCTTTAGGAAGAGAGGTGGTAAGTTATCAGCTGAGGGGGAGCATGGTTTTTGTATAATATGTATGTGTGTTGCACCTTTAAGAAGCATTTCCAAGGACAAAACATGCATGTAAATAGCAAGCACGTGCTAGCTTCAGTGCCATTTTGAGAGTGAAGCCAGAGAGTGAGCATGTATGAGAGAGAGAGAGAGAGAGTCAGTTTGTTTATAAGTTTATCTAAGTTAAAGTTATTGCCTCGTTTCTGATGTGTTTGTACATAATAAAGTTGCTTGAACAAAATTCATGAATGTTCATCTGTTTCATCCTGACTGGATGAATGACAGCTTGAGTTTGAGAAGTAGCTTTTTGATACAATTGGTTGGGATGGGTTTTAATGAGAATGCGCTTTGTATAAGGGGGTGGTGGGTGGTGAGGGGTTGGTAGGGTTAGTAGTTTGCACAAGTTTGCTGATGGTATCAATAAAGTATAAACTGAAGCTGGATGCAGTTTCTAGTGATGTGTGGAGAATTTGGTTAATAGTATTCCAGAATTTTTTGGGGGGTTCTTGGGTCAGTAGTTAGGGGTTGTGTTCTTTTTATCAGTGTTAAATCTGTTTTTTTGGTTAGGCTTCAGAGTTCTCTATATTTTTGGAGGTGTGAGAGAGATTTAGTCTTAATCCAGAGTTTCCAGGCAGAATCTCTTTAATAGATGAGAGACCAGGTAGAGTTAGTGAGCCAAGGAGAACAGCGTGATTTGACTCTGACTGTTCTGAGGGGGCCAAGGGTGTTAAGTGTATTAACAAAGACGGAGCTGAATTGAAGAACAGCTTCATCAAGAAGGAGGGATGAAAGGCAGGACCAGTCAATTGCAGAGAGATAATTATTGAAAGTATCAGGGTTCAAGTTTGTTAGTTTTTGGCATTCCTTAAGTTTGTGAGGTCGAGAGAGGTGTGGGGAGTATCTTAGAACACATATATAGGGGAGTGGTCACTGATTTAATCTAGAAGCAATTCAGGAAGGTGATAGAGATTAGGATGGGAGACCATAATCCAGTCAAGGATAGCGTAGGTATTAGTGCGTTTCTGAAGAAAAGTGGGAGAGGGCATAAGTTGGGTGTAACCATATAGGTGGATGTTTGTAGTACAGGTATTAGCTATGAGGGGAAGCCAGTTGATGCTGACATCACCTAATATTATAGTTTCATTAGGTATATTGTCAGATTTTCAGTGAGTAATTTGCTCTAGTATGGTTATGTTTTCTCCTGGGGGTATGTAGATGACAGCTATAGTTATGGTTTTATGGTTTTTGAGTTTGCAGTTACCAATAATGAGTTCAGCAGGGTGGAAAGATGGGAGTGGGATGGAATGGGAAAAATGTTAGGAGGTATGAGAAAATGATGGCAACACCTCCTCCTTTTCTATAAGTTCTATCAATACATAGGATGTTGTATCCATAGGGGAGAAATTCATTCTCAGTGTTATGAGAATTAAGCCATGTTTCTGAGAAAGTGATTATGCTGGGGAAGTGCTGAGCTATCCAAGAATGGAATTCGGATGTCTTGGTAAGGATGCTGTGAATGTTTATAGAGTAGAAGGAGGGGTATTTGAGACTAGAATTAGGTGCCTGTGGAAGTGTGTGTGTAGCATTGGTAGAATGAGATGAGTTAGTGTGGGCCAGGGTTGGGGTAGATATCACTTGAGAGTTGAAGGATGTTGTGAGGGTGGAGGAGAAAAGATAAAATGGTGTGGGGGGGGGGAGACATTTTTGTTTAATTTTGTTCTGTGGAGGGAGAGATAGCTGAAGGCAATTTGATCTTGGGGAGTGTGTATCCAGTGCAAGAGAAGAGTGCAGGTGATGTGGGAGAGGAGTAGTGGTAATTAGTATCTGTAGTTTGTTGAGAGGTGGCAGGGGTGTAGGGATTTAATTTAGCTGAGTGTGATAGGAGGTGAGGTTAGATAGGAGTAAAAGAAGAAAGGATGAGCAGAGAAGGAGGAACATGTTGAGGGGTAAGGTGTGAAATGGGACTCTGTTGGGAGTGTGGATAATGGAAGTTATGTGGGTTAATTTGGGGGGAATGGGGTTAGTAAGTGTGGGCAGACGGGTGGTGGTATAATATGGTAAATGGTGTGAGGTGTTAGTTAATAGGGGTCAGATCAGAGCAGGTGAGGTTTACAGGAAGTAGTAGTGAAGAGGGGGTGGAGTTCAGAAGGTTAGCTATAAAGGTAATAGATGCAGCAGAGAAGCCAGGCAGAGTAGCCGAGAAGTAGGGAAAGTCAAGGAGTAATCAGAAGAATTAAAGTTGGTAAGCTAGAAGTGAGTGGTAGGAGCTGTAAGACAGAACAGAAATTCTGGAATAAGTGGAAAGTTGTAGCTGGAGTGAATTAGAGAGTACAGGGTACTATTGGAGAGAAGACAGAGAGTGACACTAAGATAAAAGAGATAAGTTGAGGGGGTCGAAGGTGTTCTGGTGACGTGCGTTGGTACCAGGCTATGCTATACAAGTAATGGTAAGATAGCTGAGCAGATTAAAACAAACAAGTACTGCACAGGTGGTCTTAAAACTGCTATTAGTAAGATTGCATGTCTTAAAACTGTCATAGTAAAAAATGTATCTGCATACAGGAATGTGAAATTCATTTTAAATGACATATCTATTTCATGCAAGGTTTCCTTTATGAGCAGAACTATTTAAGATAGTCCATCTGTACCAGTGAACTTATTCCTATATGTTTTGTGTGTGTGTGTGTGTGTGTGTGTGTGTGTGTGTCTGTCTTTGTGTACGAACCCCTGAAATCTACACCTAAAAAAATGTGGATTTAAGTGAGAGTTTTAAAATATATAGATGGGTGAAGCCTGACTTCAAGGTACAAATTAACAATTACTATATGCATTTTTCTAGCCTGCATAATGACATATGCAATTTATTTTAAATGATGCACCTATTTAATGCATGATTTCTTTTATGAACAGGACCATTTTAGTTGGCTTATCTGTACTAGCAGATTTATACGCATTTGCTAAGCATGCATATGTTTATGGGAATGTGTGTGTGCATGAGCATGTGTTTGTGTCTCTGTGTGAACCTCTGATCTCTTCAGCTAAAAAGCTTATGAATGTAATTGCATGCAAAGCTATGCTCTGAAATCTGTTGGAGAGTGAAGCCTGACTACAAAATACAGGTCACTGCAACAAATAGGTGTATTTTTGCTACTCTGCAAACATTTTACCCATTTATAATAATATATGTCTGTGATGTAAAAAATTCTTGTGTAATATGTGCTGTATCAATGGCTATTTTTCTTTTATATAAAATGTCTTTGAACCTTTTAAGAAAAGAAATAGCATACCCTGTATATATTGTAGATAGTTAGATTAGTCAAGTGTAGTAATATTCCTCGATTTTTGATTGTTTAAACACTGTATAATATTGTGATCAACAGGTTAAGTTTGTTTGAAAAGTATTCTGGAGATAGGGTGTAGGCCTGAGTACTGTCTCGTATATTTTATACATACTGAAAGGCTGCAGTAATAGTTTTTTAAATTCATCAGAAAACAGACAAGTGATGGTGGGTCTAGGCCAATGGACTACCGTGTATATTTCAGACACACTGAAAAGTTTTCTGGTTTAGTATTCATTCTGACAGTCATTAACTTCTGCTTTTAGAATCAGCCAAGGATAGACAAGTGAGGGACACCACCATACCTCTCAACTATACTGAATTCCTCTGCATTTTCCAGTTTTGGGGTCCAAATAATGGGGTGCCACAAATTCCAGAGTGGCCCCTTTATTCCCGAATTTCCCAGCTTTTTTTTTTTTTTTATTTTATTCTGGCCATTTTCTGCTGATATCATCACATGCAGAGGCATGCGCGATGACATCAGCTTCATGAGCAGCATGTCGGAATTCGGCTGTGGGCTCAAGGGGTGTGAATACTGACTGACTTACAGTTTAGAGAGGATCGGGCCTGGACTACAGCTCATAGAGAGCAGCAAGTATTTTTTTATTTTTAATTAGAAGTTTAGAGATACAGTGACAGTCGGCTACCCCATCCATTTCACAGGCAGCAGCAGGCCAGCAACAGAGTTTCCCTGGCTCCTCCAGGTAAGGAAAAAAAAAACAAAAGGGACTATTAAGAACAGAGTAACTTTAGTTGCTGTGTTCTTTGAAAATAGTTTTCTTCCAGTACGCGTTGTGCTTTGCAGGTGCAGGTTCAGGAATTAAAATAAGTGTGTGTGCTTTAACTGCTTTTGCACTTAAGCTGCTGTTGTGCTTTGCTAAGTTTGCTTTTGCATTTCAGCTGGAAACGAAGTGTGTTTGACTGTGTTCTCTTTGAGAGACATTTTTCTTCTGGTCCGGTAAGCTGGAACTAACTGTGCTGGAATGTAATGCCATAATGCTTTGCTTTGCAGGTGCAGTTTCAGTTGAATTCAAGAGGTGCTTTTTGCATTTAAGTAACGGGGGTGGGTGTGTGCTGAATGGAATGCTTTTGCCATTGTGCTTTGCTTTTGCATTTAAGCTGGAAACAAAGTATGTGTTTTCTCTTTGAGAAACATTTTTCTTCTGTTCCGGTAAGCTGGAAATGAGACAAGACAAGTAATTCAAGTGTGTGTTTTTTGCAGTTAAGTAAGTCAGGTGCTTTTTGTATTTGTTTGCAATGATTTTACATTTAAGCAAGTCAAGTGCTGTTTGCAATGCTTTCACTGTTGTTCTTTGCTTTGCAGGTGCTTTTTGCATTTAAGTATGTCAGATACAGTGTTATTTGCATTTAACTCAGTCAAGTGTGTGTGTGTGTGTGTGTGTGTGTGTGTGTGTGTGTGTGTGTGTGTGTGTGTGTGTGTGTGTGTGTGTGTAAAATGGTGGTTAGGGTTACCCAGGCTCAAATTCTGTACCTTGGGTACAAGGGGTAATTGAATTCTCTACCCATACCACCACTTGTGGTTCAAGGAGTCAGGTCCATAGCTCTTAACTGTCCAAAGTTTCACAGAGTATCTGGAATGTTTGGCTCATACTTTTGGTCTGTGTTTCCCTTATAATTTGTGGTTTTCTGGCAAATCAGTGAGAACTGAATTCACTAAATAATTATAGTAGTTTACGTTTCAGTCTTCCTATCTTTCAGGAAATGTAATACCAAAACATTTTATTCTAGCAACTTTCTAAGATTATACAAGCAATGATTAAAATGTGTCCCACTCCCTGGTTTTGGGCCTTTGCCCCCCCATAAATTTTGGCTTTTTACAGATTTCTTGTGCTGCAAATTTCTTCAAGGGAAGAGCAGTTTAGAACTGCTTATGTCAAGTCTGTTTACATTGTTAGTAGCATAACAGGTAGTATACTTCCTTTTGATACAGAAGGGTGTGGGTTCTACTCCAACAGATTGCTGATACTGTGTTGTACTTTTAAAGGGGGTGGATGCTGCAGGCCTGAGAATGTCCTCTTTGGCAGAGATACCTAGTAACCTGTTATCAGTTTGCCATCCATTACCTATTGCAATATTACTAGCTTAGCATTTTGTAATGTAACATAGGCAATTATTTCCTCAAGGGCAACAGGCACTTTGTAGATGAAACAATGAAATATAAAGTTGTTTGCTAACAGCAACCTGTTCATTAGTTACAGATTTCTTTAATGTAGAATTGTTTAGATGACTTACTTCTGCAGAGATTGTGCATATTTACTGATACTGGTGGACTGCAGAAGTTTGAGTAGACTTTTATGATGGAAATGTTCTGAACTGGACAGTTTTGTTATTATTGGTTTATGCATTGTGTTTCATTGCTTACTGGAAAAGTGTTCAAAACAATACATTTAAGACACGCTCCAAGTGTGCTGTATTATGCAAGGAATATAATTTAATACAGTCAGGAGGGTGTATCAAAGAACACATGTATGTTCTGTGTGCAAGGGGCCTATGATTTGAAAACAGCCCGAAGGTGATCTTTATTCACCACTGGCCAGATGCATTTTCTTTGAATGTGTGTATCAATGCTGTTTCAATGAATCTGAGTTTCAAGGGCAGAGAAGTATTTATTGCTAAGTCTATTTTTCATTGTGAGACTGTATTGCTTTGTTTAGCAGATGTCTATTAGTGTTTATGCTATAAAGTCTAAAATAGAAGTTTTAAATGAAATCCAAATAATCATTGTAGAAGTAAAGTAGTATGCACATTACAGTGTTTATGGTTAATGGGGCGTAATAGCCAAGTAATGGGACTTTGGAATGGCTGCAGGGGGAGTCTGGGGACATATTTTGGTTAACCAACAAATAAAGATGGTAGCGAACCGAAAAAAAACTAAAACCCAAAAACTGGTTCATGTAGCATCTGATGAAGTGGGATACAAGCCTACGAAAGTGCTTATGTGATATTTTGTGTGACTTATTTCTGCACTAAATACATTTGTAAACTGGAATTCACAGCCTCATCTGGGTCGTTCTTGGTTTTGTGTGCATTTGGACTATATTGTTTTTTTTTGGACTTAGAAGCCTACATCTGGTGGTAGCGACTTTGCTATTTTTAAAGATGTATAAATGTTTCACTGTTTCCACATTGCAAACAAGGGCACCCGAAGGCAGGTGCAAGGGGGTGCACTTACACCCCCCTGGAACCAGCTGACCGGGAGATTAATTTTCCTTTAAATAAAAAAAAAAAACAAAACTTTTTTTTAGTGGTGGTGTTCTTTAAGAAAGCCCTTTGCATCCAGTCACACAGACTCTTCTCTGTCTGTGTGACTGATGGTTTATGTCTTCATCTTCCGCTCCCACATGGAATTTGAATTTCAGAAGACATTTGGACTGCAGACGAAGGTACAAGTGAGAGGTAGGTGTGTGAATGTGTGTGTTTAAGAGTTTATAGGTAGGGGTGTGTGGATGTAAGAAGTAGGTAGGTAGGGAGATGTATGCATGTATATAAGAAGTAGGTAGGTAAAGGTAGCTGTGTGTTTGTGTGTGTGTGTAAGAAGTAGGCAGGTGTGTGTGTGTGTGTGTGTGTGTTTGTAAGAAGGAGGTAGGGGTGTGTGTATTTCTAAGAGGGAAGAGGTGTGTGTGTCTGGAAGAGGGAGATGTGTGTGTGTATATGGGGGGAGGTCATACCTCACAATTATCCAGATTTTTGCCTCATGTTTTTAGTTTGTTTCTCATAAAATTGTGTTTTTTTTCTATCAAATCATTGAGGACTGAAGTCAGAAAATAATGGCAGTCATTTGAGTTATAGACTTCATAGCCTCAGAAAATGCATACTAATGCAAGCCTTGTTGTTCTAGCCACTTTCTAAGGAGGTAGGGGGATGTATGTGTGTGTCATACCTGTCAGTTGTATAGATTTTCATAAAATGTCCAGATTGTTTCCTTATATTTTTGGTCTGTTCCTCATAAACATTCTTTTTTTTTTTTTTTTTTTACAAATCACTGGGATAAGCTAAGGATTAAAGTTACTAAATGACATGTATTTGAGTTTCAGACTTCATGTCCTTTAGAAAAATGCATTCTAATGCAAATCCTGTTATTCTAGCAACTTTCTAAATGAGTCCCTATTCTTGGGCCTTTGTCCCCAACATTATAACAGGATTTGTCCAGATTTCTTGTGCTAAGAGATTGAGAGGTATGGTGTGTGTGTGTGTGTGTGTGTGTGTGTGTGTGTGTGTGTGTGTGTGTGTGTGTGTGTGTGTGTGTGTGTTTGTGTGTAAATAAGATGGAGGGAGCATACCCTCAGCTGTCCAGGTTTTTGCAGAATGTGCAGATTTTTGTCCCATATTCCTCCTAAAAAAAGACTGAAGTTGCTAAATAATAACAGACATTTGAGTTTTAGACATCATATTCTTTAGAAAAATGCATACTAACACAAATCCTGTTATTCTAGCAATTTTTTTAAGTTTGTGAGAGCAATATTTATAATCCGCGCCTATAGGCTTTGTCCAGATTTCTTGCACTAAGAGGTTGAGGTGTGTGTGAGAGAGAATGAAATGCGCTATTTAGAGTTAGTAGCTGGAGTTTATTTTCAAGTGCATTTTCAAGGAATTGTGAGCTTCAACAGAAAAGAAGTTTACTGCTGCTCATGCTAAGTCTGCTTAAAATGTACAACTGTTTTAGTTAGCAAATGATATCACTATTGTGGTATAGAATTTTAAAGCAGTGTTAGTAGCACAGCAGGTAGCATACTTACACCTTGATGTAGAGGGCTGTAGGTTCTTCTCCTACAACATGTAGATTTGTATTTTAAGGGGGCACAGTGTTGCCATCCGGAGTATGTCCTTTTTTTGGATGAGATGCCTAGTAATTATGAACCTATTTTTCAGCTTGCCCCCCTTTCCCTATTGCAATATACCAGCTTACCATTTTTTGATGTAACATGGGAAATTTATTCTTTAAATGCTATAATATAAAGTTGCTTTATAGCAATAACCACTTCATTAGTTAGTTTCAGATCTCTTTAATGTGGAATTATTCAAATAACTTTTACTTCTGCAGAAATTGTGCATACTGACTGATATTGGTGGATTGTAATGATAGACGTTTGAGTGGCCTTTTATGGTTGAAATGTTCTGAATTGGGCAGTTTGTCATTATCGGTTCATATGTTTTGTTTCATTGCTTACTGGAAAAATGCTCAAAACTATAAATTTAAAACACAGTCTAACAAGTGGTGCTGTATTATACAAGGAATATAATTCAATTATTATATATTATAATTAATATAATCAAGAAGGTGAATCAAATAATTTTTTGAATGGTTCTAAAAATGTGTACTTTGAAAACAGTCCAAAGGTAAACATCACCTGTCACTGTCCAAATGCATTTTTTTAATGTGGGTTTCAATGCTGTTTCAAAGGAAGCAAAGTTTTAATGATGTCTGTTTTCATTTTAAGACTATTGCTTTGTTTAGGTTTAGCAAATGTCTATCAGTGTTTGTGCTATAACATTTTAAATAAAAGTTGTAAATTAAATCCAAGTATCTGTAATCACTGTAGAAGTAAAGCATAGACAGTATGCACACTGAGAGTTTTGAACAGTGTTTATGGCAAATGGGGAGAAATAGCCAAAAAATGGGACGCTGGAATGGCTTTGTGGGGGGGGGGGGGAGTGCTGTGTGGTAGGGGCACTGGGTTTGCATTCCACTGCAAAAAATCTTGCGGGCTCCCCTGATAGCAAATAAAATATTTAAAAAGAAGCATCTATTGTTTCAAACAGAACACATAGTGCCTTTGTATGTGTTGTTTGTGATACATGCATCCCTGCACTCCTGAAGAGACCATGTATTGTTAAAAAGGTATGGTGCTCTCTTTTAAATAAATGTCTTTGAACCTGTGGTATTTTAGAGAGATAGGGCTATATCTTTATAATAAAATGCATTTTTGGATTATTAACAAAAAGGGTTCTTACAATGTCAGAAATGTCAATTCTGATAGTATTAGACTCTATATCAGATTCAGGGTTAGGCAGGCAAGATGTATTTCATTAAACAAAATCAAATAGTTAAACAACAACAAACAGTTATGGAGCATAGGGGACCTCTCAGATATTGGCCACCCTGGAAGCTCTAATGCCTTATCTAACTCTTCATAGCACAGCATATGTAACTGACCCCACATATCCACCTCCGCTAAACAGGAGTGTATGACATCTGTAACTGCCTTCCCACACTAACCTGTTCTCAACAGCAGCAAGACTGCATGCACAGCATGAATAATTGCCTCCGGCAAGTCCTCCATCAAAAGGAGCATGACTGTAGGAACAGCTTTTGTTACAGTTTTCCCACACATTCCACCTTTTCTAAAGAGAAGTAGGACTGTACATACAGATTATGTGACCATTTGCACACTTCAACCTCCTTTCATCCTTTTGAATTTCTAGGTTGTGACTGCAAAGAATGTAGCCTTGCTGATGGGTAAATTGAGCTACCACACCACTGGGTACATTTAAGGATACCTCCAAGTAATTTATCTTCAGGCATGCAAAAATACAACCATCTGTTACAATTTCTCCCCAATGCGCTGAAACAGATGAAAATGGTCTGTGGTGCACTCACAGGACTGTAATGATGATACAAAGGGTGAAGTGCTTTTTCAGCTGTCTAAACATGAACAAAGGGGTTCATAGTTTCATATGTGTATATGTAGGCTAACGACCACTAGGGCCCTAAAAATCCAAGCTGTGTGTGTGTGTGTTGTTTTGACCATTCGTGCTTTAGTGCATTCAGTCTTTACATGTCGACAAAGAGGCGTTCACTTAAATGCCTCTTTGATGTTATAATATAAACCCAAAACATTGTTAATATTATTTCAAAATGTAAGATTGATCTAGAAAGAATGTTCCTCTAGATATCCTCTATATAGAAGAAGAGCTACAAAAATATTTCATGATTCAGTCAACTCTCTGTGGAGATATGGAGAAATGCGAGAGTTGGCAATATACCTTAACAAGGTAGTAAAATTAGACACAAACCAAAACAAGATAAAACAAATTAAAAATAAATACATTCAAGTGTCACCTTAATTTCCTGTTTGCCTTTACTGTTTTACAAATATAAGCATGCTGTAGGAAAGACTGACCCCTAAAACAGAGGGAGGACTTCTAACTCCACTCTGACAGACTGCTCACTCAATCAACTGTGAAGATCAGGAGGAAAGGGAAGGATAAAACATTGACTGGAAAGAAAATACATTTCAAGGAATTACTCAGTTAATCTGGCAAATAGCTTGACAGCCAACAGATGGTTTAGAAATAGAGACAGTCACAAAATCACATACAAGAGTGGCCAACATGCAACTCAAGCAGACTTTGTCCTAGTAAAGAAAGGCCACTGGAGTAAAATCAGTGATCACAAAGTCAGCCCCAGTAAAACAGTTGGCCCACAGCATAAACCACCGATTGCCACAGTCAGCTGAAAGCAGTGGACGGAGAAAACTCTAAGGTCAGAGACCATGCTGAAAACATGGAAGTTAACTGAAGAGAAAATACAACAGTTCAAGGAGTTACTGAGGACTCTTAACACCCCAAAAAGAGAAGTAAATATGTGGCGCTGAAGAAGAATGGTAGCATCCCAAAA
This sequence comes from Protopterus annectens, assembly GCF_019279795.1. Lineage (NCBI taxonomy): Eukaryota > Metazoa > Chordata > Ceratodontiformes > Protopteridae > Protopterus > Protopterus annectens. The sequence goes on from NC_056735.1 coordinate 1,211,810,062, forward strand.
CAACATATGTGAGGATTACAGAACAGCTATGTGGCTGAGCCAGGTATGGAAATAAGGTACATAAGGAAAGCTAGTGGTGGAATGCAGAAGTCCGGGAAGTTATCAAGAGAAATGAGGAGTTTAGAAGAAAGTGACAGGTAGAAAAGGCGGACCAGGCTAGGAAGGAATACTGGTTGGCTAACAAAGAGGCTAAGATAGGAGCTGCAATAACAAAGAACAGGGCATCAGAGACACTTAACCAGCTTCTGAAAAGTGACACAGTAGGTGGCACAAAGAAACTATATCAGGTTGCAAGCCAAAGACAGGAAGATAAAGAAGAGAGTCAGACACTCTTCATAAGGGATGCCAACAATGACCTGCTCACCATTCCACAGTACAGGACATCAAAAGCAGATGGAAGCAGTGTTTCCAGGAGCTTCTGAATGAAGAAAACCCCAGAGAAGCTGTGCCACCCCAGACATAGCCTACAATGAGAGGAGAAGAATTGGAGCCCACCACTGAAAAAGTAAGAACAGCACTACAGAAAATGAAGTCAGGGAAAGCAGCAGGATCAGATGAGGTCACAGCAGATATGGCAATGATGTATGGTGAGACAGGAGAGGAATGGCTCCTGAGGGTACTCATAGCAGTGTGGAGAGAAAGGCATATCCCAGATGACTGGATAATAAGTATACTCATGCCAGTGTACATAAACAAAGGGGACATCCATAATTGTGGGCAGTACAGAGGTATCAAACTCCTGTCACGTTGTATGAACGTTCTGAAGAAGTTGATTGACAAACGGATATGCAGAGTAGTAGAAAGTAAGATGGGGGATGAACAGTTCAGATTCAGATCAGGATGCAGTACAACTGACCCAGTGTTTGTAGTGAGATCTATAGTTGTGAAGAAGCTAGAGATTAGGGAGGATTCCAACTTGGCATTCCTAGACTTGGATAAAGCATATGACACGGTCCCAAGAAAGCAGATTTGGACAGTCCTTGCATTGGTTCAAAGTCCTAGAAACATTGATATAAATTAGCACAGGCTATGTACTCAAGTATGAACTTAAGTATGAACAGTGTCAGATCTCACAGAGGGGTTCCCTGTGAGAATGGCTGTGCACCAGGGTTCCACTCTGAGCCCACTGCTGTTCATACTGGTAATGGATTACTTTAGCAAACAAGTTAGAGGGGACAGATCAACAAAGTTGCTGTATGCAGATGATAATTATTACAGGCAGACTTTGACCAAGAACTTCAAGAAAGGATAGGGGAATGGAATGCAAAACTGAAGGCACATGGGATGAAACTGAGTACAGATAATACAGTGGTAATGGTAGTAAATTGGGGAAATCAAAAGAAGCTGAGAATTGCGATAGAAGGCAAGACAGAGGAACAAGTTAACAGCTTCAAGTATGTGAGAGGGGTAGTTAAGGAGAAGGGAAGTCTGAATGAAGAGGTCAAAGCTAGAATCAGAGTGGATGCAGCCAACTGGCATAGAGTGTCAGGGGTAGTGCATGACAGAAGAATGCCAAAGAAGCTGAAAAGTAAAGTGTACAAAACAGTGACGCAAACAGTACTGGTGTATGGTATAGAAACCTGGACAGTAAATGCAGAGCAGCTGAGGAAGCTAGAGGTGATGGAAATGAAGTGCCTGAGACAGGTGGTAGGATGTACATTGTGGGACAGATGAAGAAATGAGGACATAAAAGCAGAAGCCAAAGTAGCTCCAATTACAGAAAAAGTCAAAGAGATCAGATTATTGTGGTTCAGGCCATGTGCAGAAAAGCAGAAGACAATATGGTGAAGAAGATTTGGGAAACATAGGAAGAAGGCAAGAGGAAATGAGGGCATCGAGCAAAGATATGGATGGATTGTCTAAGAGAAGATCTGTGAAAGTCAGGCATGAGTGTCACTGAAGGTAGGACTGTGGCAGTGAATCGAGAGAGATGGCAGCAGTTAACATGACACCCCGACCCCATGTAGAAAATGGGAAAAAAGGGGGCTGATGATGATGATGATGATGATGATGAATAATGTTTGCTGATGTATACCTCACAGATGGAGGGCTTCTAAGATCCCACAAGAGGAGGGTGAACAGACAGTTTAACAAGGAAGTAAAATTAAAACACAAACCAATAAAAAACTTTAAGAAATAACATATTGAATAAAGGTGTACTGTCACCCTGGAGTCAGAAGATCTATGAAGTAGTGCAGCTCAACTACTGCTTTTTCACCATTGCAGCATAATTCAGTGGCTCTAGTGTAATAATATTTCTCACATGAAACATTTCCCAATAATAAAACTACTGGTGAAAATTTTACTGAATGAGCAAATGCCTGCAAGAGAGTAACAATTTAAAATGTCTGACTGGAAGTGTGAGGCATAAATCTATCCTACAAAGGTGGCTGCAAAATAAATTCCATCATTGAATGGATCTACAAATTGCCTATCCACTAATGATTTGGGATTCCTAGCAGCTACTTTTGCACAGCTAAGAACAGAGACATATACATGTCTTGGGGTGCACTATATATATTTGGCCCCAACAATCTTAACCCAGGCAAAGATTAAGTGCACATGAGGTAGCTGGAGTGAGTTAACAGAGATTGACATGACAGCTTCCACCCACCTCTATCTCATCCAGGGTCTATATTATAACATTGAAGCTTCAGGTATTTGAATACCTAAAGTTCAACACATAAATAGCGAAAGCTCAAAACCGCAAATGGCCACTTCCACACAGGGAAAGAAATCGCTTGCCCACAAAACAAAACAAACTTTCAAGCCTGAATCAAGTGGGGACTTTGCCTCTCACACCCCTCAATGTGAGGGGCTATACCACTCACACCTCCCCTAACTAAATATATCAACTCCGAGATCGCTCTACATTGGAGAAAAGGGCAAATTTCCCATAACGGCCAAGCAAATTTTTTCCCTGTTAAAAAATTCATGGAAGTGGCCGTTCTCAATTTTCAGCTTTCGCTATTTACATGTCGAGCTTTAGGTATTTGAATACCTGAAGCTTTGATGTTATAATATACACCCCCTCATCCACTTTGCCAAAATGCCCATATTGCCTGTTTAGCAGTGCCTTATGTCTTCCAGGATCTCTGCTGCTTTGGGAATATTAAAACAAGATGCAAACTGCATTTGTTATATACATTCCTCCTTTGAGTTAGGTTATATTTTATATAAAGAAACAAATTGGTACAAAGTAGGACTATGTTAAGCTTCTGGGATAGTCAATGGTTGGATGGCATGGCTCAATAGGTGGCTGTGCAAGGCAAACATTGTTTAAACCTACTGAACAGACGTCTTGTTGGGTAAGATGATAATCTGTCAATATGGTGCTTTATTTAGTTTATGCAGTCAGTTCAGCATTTTAATGTTTTGTTGTCTTACAGTGGTTTGAAGATTAGATTATGGACATACTGGTTTGTGGGATTATTTTTATAGAAGGGCTAAAGTATTTGTTTCTTTTTTATTGTTGTTGTGTTTGAATTCTTTTGGGGTGTTCAATACAGCTGGGGAAGTGTCCACTCTCTAATTTTACAGTGATGATAGGGGGAATATAATAAGTAAGGCCAGACAGTGATGCATCATCCACAAGGAACAGTTTTGGGGAGCAAAGCCAACAACAGAATGGATGTGTAGTAGATTACTTGTATGTTCTTTCAATAGTGGGGTGTGCAACCAATTTCATGCAGGGGACCTGCTATTAAGAGCTGGGGGTGGGATACTTTCAAATTCCAAAATTAACAGAGATAACTTCAGGCTTGGGAGGAGAGATGAATTATAGTTAAACTTCAAACACATAATCAAGGACATTACAATGAGATGAGGGGAGTAATTCATCATTTTAACTTTGTGGTTCATGGGCATATTAACATGGGGATAATTTTTCATACATGGCTGAGGACATGCCATGGTGTGATGCAAAAGGACTATTTTCAGTTTCTGGAAAAAAATCAGGGACAGAACAACAAGAGTGTGAGGAGTTTTATAATTCCTAGATGAATCAGGCAAGTGTCTGCAGGGGCTTGGAGTTACTATAAATTTGTGGATAACAGCGATGACTGCCAGTGGAAGGAAGTAAAAGTATATTTAATTTTTACTTTTCTTGAGAAAGCTGGAGACAAAACAATGGGGTAGCTGTGCTGGTTGCCCAAATAGTACAGTGACTGACCTTGTTAATAGGGACATATAGCAAAAACCTCCATATGTAGCAAGGCAAATGTGCATGTTCCTGTGGCCTCATATAACCCTGGAGAAGCCAATTCACATAATACTGTCTTCCAGAGCATGAACAGGTATTCTTCTTGAATTCCAGACAATCAAAAAAAAAAAAAAAAAAAAAAAAAAAAGCATTGCTTTTGTTTTGCAATCAACTGTTAGCAGTTCTCTGGTAGGATTGGTGAACCATTACATAGTTAAAATCATGTAAATACTGAAGTCAGTGTTGCCCCCAGGTTAAAGCCAACATTCCAAGGAGTATAACAAAGAAATAAAGAAACACTATATTTTTATGGGGATATGTGCTATGCTACAGAAGTGTCAGCCTGTTTTTCTTCACCTTACTGTCACTGGTGCAAAGTGACAGTTCTAAAAATCTTGCCTAGAGATGTCAGGATGCTATGCCACTTTGTTTCACTTTTAATAAAATGACACTGCCCCCAAAGCATGTTTAAACCAGTATGGCTTTACAGAGCAGTACAATGGCCATGTGACCAACAGCATCCCTTGTGAAAGAGTTTCACAATATTTAATGGAGCAATAAATAATAATTGCTTAAGGAACAAAACCCACTTCTGAAAGACAGTCTGCTAAGATTTACTATGATAAAGCAAAACAATGAGATATTGACAGAAACGGCCTGATTTTTCAATGCAGTCTATTCATTCCTACTCAGGTATACAATTTTACAAAACACATTATTTTGTCATCTAATGGCATGCAAACAGAAACATTGAAAGACTGGATTATGATTATAAAGTTTAATTTAAAACAGTGAGCTACTTACTAATATACTTTACAATAATCTCTTATCAAAATACAACACAATGTCATTAGATATAGTATGTACATGGTTTCTTACTGTCATCTGACCCAGTTTGGTTTACCAACACATCACAATTATGTGACAGTGTGACTGAGTTGATAAATCCTATAACCATATTTATTCTTATAGTAATTCACATATAAACATTTTAGGTACAAAAATAATTCATGATATGCAATTTAAATATAGATTCATTTAGAACTCAGAATAAAATATTCCAAGTTATGATCTATGGGAAATATATTCACCTCTCATTTAATTCAGTTACTTAGACATACATCATCACATTACATAAGGTGTGGTTAATACTCCCACATTCCCAATAATTACCAAATCCATGCCCTGTTGTTAAACTCAATGGTCTGAAGTAAGCATGCAGGAAGGGTAACCTACAGATGGACAAAGATTGAAGTCCACAGGTTCATTTGACTGAAGTTCAACCCACCGATGATCAGAACCCCTCCAGAAGAAATCACTGTTGATAACGTGTGTCAGCAGTGAAGCCCTTTTTGGGAGTAATTCACACCTTCTTGCAGTTAGTGTGATTGTGGAGTTGATATACATAAGTTTGGGAGTGTGGGGGACTGGGGGACTTGACCCTTAAAATCAAGGGTGTGGGGGGGCTTGCTCCCTTTGCAAAAACATTTAAAAAAAAATGATGGCTATTTTTTTGGGGGGGGGGGTGCATTTTGGGGATTCCAGTCCTCAGCAAGTTAGGATATGTCCCTCATAGAGGACATAATCGAAGGAATCCAGGAACACAGAATTGAGTCGGTATAGTCCATTTAGTAGCCTTTTGAGTATTGCGTGCCTAAGCGTGTCAGATCACGATTAAGTTCACCAGAACTAAAATACAGAATTATGAACTTGAAAATTACCAAGTCCCAAGCATTGGGTATGAAACACCCATATACAAACACACAAACTAGCAAAATATCATGTTTAAGTAAGTTAGAAATGAAGACTCAGTGTGGTGTTTCTTGTAAATCCATTTATTGTTCATAGGGCAGATAATAAGAACAATAAGCAGATAAGAACAATTTTGGTTTCTAACTTACTTAAACATGATATTTTGCTAGTTTGTGTGTTTGTATACGGGTGTTTCATACCCCCTGCTTGGGACTTGGTAATTTTCAAGTTCGTAATTGTGTTTTACTCACAGAGGACATGGAAGAATAACCATGTAATACTTGGTTTAATAAAAGTGTAACAGAGCAAAACATGAATTGCAGTTGTAAAACATGGGTTACAGGTGTAATAACACATACAGAATAAATGCTACACTGTGAAGGCAGCAAATTGAATACTTGTATGATTTTTCTTGTGCAAATGCTTGAAGCAGAGCAGGGTTATAAAGAATTATTTTCCAGAAATGCCACACCTCCAGTATGAAAGTTAGTTGTAGAAAGGGGAGTCTTCTTTCTATAAAACAAGGAAATATAATATAGTTAGATACTTTCTGCAGTGACAAATAACTTCTTTAAGCTTAACATGGTTACTGTTAATGTATTAGGTTTGTTCACTTTTTTAGATGTAAACATTTAATTTATTTTATCACTTTGATTCTGCAATAAACCCATGGCCTTATTATTGTTGTTAGATTTTGATCATGTTTGAATGTAACTACTAAAAGGAAGTCAAATCCTCTTCTAGAATTTTAGTTAGAACATCATAAGCATAGTGAATGTTCTGGTATCCCTCGTACTGCTTGGACTTATTGTTACTCGGCCTAGGTTGTTTGATGATTCTTTACCACTTTTTGATAACCCCAAACATTCTCAGAGGTAACTGTCTCTAAATGCCAATGCCCTATATACCTGAATAAGATCTCCTCTTAAATATCTATAAGAGATACTAAACCAGTTCATATATTTTAGTACTCCATAATAACTTAAATTTTTACATCCATGGATGTTCTTGGTATACTTCTGCTGTACTCTCCAGTTTATTCATGTTTGTTTTCTTATAGCTTTTCCATATTCTTACTCCATACTCACATTTTGGTCTAATGTAATTAACAAACAATGACTTCATCATTTCTGATTTCCTAGACTTTATAAATCTTTTTATACAACCTGTAGTTCTATAACTATCATTAACCAATTGCCTGATATGATTAGAAAAGCTCAAAGCTGGATCTGCCCATATACCCAGGCCCTTAAATGAATCTGCAGTTTCAGTCACTGTGTGCTGTATTACATTTTCACCTTTCAATTTATGTCTCCCAAATCTCATATACTTAGTTTTTGATGCATTTAACAGCATATTATTATCCTATGCTCAAATGGTCAATTTAGTCAAATGCTTTAGCAGACATACCCTATCTGTTGCACATGTAATCAGTTTACCCAATTTCAGGACATCTGCATACAGATTGTAGAACACCTCATATAAAACAGACAGGTCTGAAAGATACAATCTAAACAAATAATGTCTTATGACAGAGCCCTGTTAGACATCCTGACTGTAACCAAGAATTTCACCTGTCCAATTGCTGTATGATACTTTACATGTCCAAATCTGTAAGCCATGCAGCTATCCCATCTTATCAAGAGTATATCAATGCCTACTTGTTCTAATTTATTAATCAGTGTTTTGTGTAGGACCCTGTCAAATGCTGAACTTAAATTACTTTCTTCATTATTGTTCTACAACATGAAAGTAGACTTAAGGTTCTATATGACTGAGTTTGTCCTGCAAACCTTCCCTGAAAGACAGCTTTAATAAGCACATGTCTCCACTCCTGAGGAACCTCCCACATGTATATGACCTAGTAAATAATAAATATAATGATACAATAAGTTCTTGCTGAAGTGTTCTCAGGTAATTATTACTAATTCCATCTCTTCCCTTGTGCTTTGTTTGTATCCAGTTTGCATAGCTCTTTTTCAATATAATCTAATTTGATCCCAGTATCTGACGTTACCTGGATGTCACTAGAAAACCTTATCACCACCTTTATGGAGCCAAACTGTTTTTCAAGAAATGTTGTAAATATATAATATGTTGTGTCTGAGAATAAATTTTAGAATCTACATACAATTTGTCAATTTGTATGTTTTTACTCCTTCCACATCTTATGTATCTATAAAATGGGTTCCTATTATTCTCAATATCTTTATATAAATTTTCTTGACCATGTCTCACAATATGTTTAAATTGTTTGTCCTGGTTGTTTATTTCCATTTTCAAAGTTGTAGTTCAACCTTTTTTTCATTTCTTATAACATTGAACATTTTTGGTGCTCAGCAGAGGAGACTGCAGGTTGAACCTTTTCCTGTATTCAAACCAAAGATGTAGCAAAGAAGAAAGCGCACTCAGCACATAAACAAATAAAATTATATTGGCATCAGTATGACTTTATTACCTTTGTGTGACTTGTGCTTAACTTGCTAGAAGCAACATTGTGTCTGACTGAGACTGCTTTTTAAACTATCTGGAAATACAGAGCTGATATAAGTATATTTTTTGCACTTTATCTAACAGTTTTGGTGTTTCTTAACAACACTGAGCTGTTTCTATTTATTTGCTTGACTGAATTATTACCTATCTGGGTCTGCATATATATTTGTTTGACCTCCGTCTGAAATTTTGTTTCTTGATCTTTGCTTAATTTTATTTCTGTTCTCAGACATTTGGCACATCAATTTAGTTTGAGCTGATTTCACATAAGGGGTCCTTTACAACTTTCTGGGCAGCAGGGAGGTGAAGTGTACCAGTTCCAAGGTAGAATTACTGATCAATCAGCTTTTGTGTATTCTGACTGTCTCAGGGCTTGGCTTTGGAGGTCTATTATCTTTCTGGTATAAAAGTATTATCTTTGTGTGACTTTGTGCTTATCTTGCTAGAATCTACATTGTGCCTGACGGAGACTGCTTCTTAAACAATCTGGTAATACAGAGCTGATATAAGTAAATTTTTGCACTTGATCTAACAATTTTTTCGTGATTCTTAACAACAGTGAGCTGTTTTTATTTATTTGCTTGACTGAATTATTACCTGTCTGCGTCTGCATTTATATATTTGCTTGACCTCTCGCTGAAATTTTGTTTCCTAATCTTGGCTAAATTTTGTTTTCTGTTTTAAGGCATTTGGCACAGCACTTTAGCTTGAGCTAACTGGCATCACATAGGGGGTCCTTTACAACTCCTGGCACAGCAGGGAGTTTGAAGTGAACCTATTCCAGGGTGGTGCTACTGGTGAAACAGCTTTTGTGTTGTCTGATTTCCTCAGGGCTTGGCTTTGGAAGGGTGTTTTATCATAATGGTATAAAAGCTTTGAGCTGATATAAGTATATTTTTTGCACTTTGTCTAACTGTTTCAGTAATTCTTAACAATAGTGAGCTGTTTCCATTTATTTGCTTGAGTGAATTATTACTAATTGTGTCTTCATTCATATATTTGTTTGACCACTGCCTGAAATTTTATTTTCTGATGTTTGCTGAAAATTTTTTCTGTTCTAAGGCATTTGGCACAGCACTTTAGGTTGAGCTAACTGGTTTCACATAGGTTCATAGGTTGGTACTAGGCTATCGGCCCTAAGGCCTATACAAACCTAGCCATAAGAATTCCTTATTTCTTCCCACAGTATTTACTTCCATGGACCCCTGTCTAGCACAGCGACTGATGTAATCCCGAGGGTGAATTTCCCATCCAATCATAAAGGTTCCTTTTGAAGAGGGCCAAAGAGGCGCTCTGCTTGACATGTACGGGCAGTCTATTTCAGAGTCTGGGGAGTCTCTGGGTCAGAAACCTATCCCTCCAGCATGTTTTGTTAATTGTGATGATGAGGTTTAGATCCCTGCAGCGTGTCTCTGAGGGATTGGGATTTCTTTAAGTGTAGCATGTCCAACAGCTCTGGCTTGACATGGCCTTGTATGTTAAGCAGAGATTGCCTCTGAGTAGACGATATGCGACAGAGTATAGGTGGAGTTTTTTTAGATGGTCAGCATCTCCTTTAGGTCTGTGATTCTTTTAGTGAGGTATTTCTGTGGCCTTTCCAGTTGTTGCAGATGTCTAAAGAGTTACATACCAAATGGGGCATTGTATTCTGTAATGGGTCTAATGAGGGATGAGTACAGTGGGACAACAATGACCTCCTTTTTTCTTGATGAAAAGTACTTAGTGATGAGGTGTGCCACATAGAAGAATTTCCTGACTGTTGTGGGGATGTGGTTATCGAAGGTGAGACCACTGTCTACCTGTGTCCCTAATCTGTTGTTGAAGCAAGAAGTTTGAAGTGAACCAATTCCAGGGTGGAACTACTGGTCAATCAGCTTTTGTGTTATCTGATTGCCTTAGGGCTTGGCTTTGGAAAAGTCTTTTATCTTGCTGGCATAAAAGTACTACTTTTGTTTGACTTTTCACCTATTTTGCTAGAAGCTACATTGTGCTTGACTTGAAATTGTTTTTTAAACAATCTGGTAATGCAGAGCTCATATAAGTATATGTTTTGCACTTGATTTAAGTGTTTCTGTGATTCTTAGCAGTACTGAGCTGTTTTTATTTATTTGCATGACTAAAGTATTGCCTGTCTGTGTCTGCATTTATATATTTGTTTGACCTATGTCTGAAATTGTTTCCTGCTCTTTGCTGAATTTTTTTTGTGTGTTCATGGCATTTGGCACAGCACTTTAGCTTGAGCCAACTGGTTTCACATGGGGGGGGGTCCTTTACAACTCCTGGTGCAGCCGGGAGTGTGTAGTGAACAAATTCCAGGGTGGAACTACTGGTCAGACAAGTTTTGTGTTATCTGATTGCCTCAGAGTCTGACTTTGGAAGGGTGTTTTATCATGCTGGTAGTAGTACGTTTGTGTGACTTTGTGCCTATCTTACTTAAAGCCACATTGTGCCCGATTCAGACTGCTTCTTATATCATCTCTGTATTTCCATTTTTTTGCACTTTAACAGTTTTGGTTATTCTTTACCAGACTGAGCTGTTTTTTTTTATTTGCTTGACTGAATTACCTATCTGGGTCCGCATATATATGTATATATTTGTTACCTCTGTCTGAAATTTTGTTTCTTAATCTTTGCTTAAATGTTTTATGTTCTAAGGCATTTCACACAGCACTTTAGCTTGAGCTGATTTCATATAGGGGGTCCTTTACAACTTTCTGGGACAGCAGGGAGGTGAAGTGAATTCCAGGGTGGAGCTACTGGTGAATCAGCTTTTGTGTTATCTGATTGTGTTTTATCTTGCTGGTAGGAAAGCAATGGTCCTTTTTTTTCCTGGTATAAAAGTATTACCTTTGTGCGACTTTCTGCTTATGTTGCTAGAATGTAGGGGGTCCTTTACAACTCCTGGAAGAGCATGGTGTTTGAAGTGAACAAATTCCAGTGTTGAACTACTGGTCAGTCAGCTTTTGTGTTATATGATTGCCTTAGGGCTTGGCTTTGGAAGGGTCTTTTATCTTACTGGTATAAATGTATTACCTTTGTGTGACTTTTCACTTATTTTGCTAGAAGCTACAAAGTGCGTGTCTTGACATTGCTTCTTAAACAATCTGGTAATACAGAGCTCATACAAGTACACGTTGATTTAACATTGAACACTTGATTTAAGTGTTTCTGCGATTCTTAGCAGTACTGAGCTGTTTTTATTTATTTGCATGACTGAAGTATTACCTTTGTGTGTCTGCATTTATATATTTGCTTGACCTCTGTCTGAAATTGTGTTTTTGTGATCTTTGCTGAATTTTTCTTATGTGTGTACAACTCCTGGCGCAGCATGGAATTTAAAGTGAAGCAATTCCCGGGTGAAACTACTGGTGAAACAACTTTTGTGTTATCTTAACTGCTTCATGGCTTGGCTTTGGAAGGGTTCTTTTTCTTGCTGTTATAAAAGTATTATTGTGCGACTTTGTGCTTATGTTGCTAGAAGGTACATTGTGCCTGACTGAGATTGCTTCTTAAACTATCTGGAAATACAGAGCTGATATAAGTATATTTTTTGCAGTTGATCTGTTTCAGTGATTCTTAACAGTAATGAGCTGTTTCTATTTGTCTGCTTGATGAAGTATTACCTATCTGTGTCTGCATTTATATATTTGTTTGACCTTTGTCTGAAATTTTGTTTCCTGATCTTTTCTGAAATTCTTTTTTTCTTTTCCAAGGCATTTTGCATAGCACTTTAGCTTGAGCTAACTGGTTTCATATAGTGGGTTATTTACAGCTTTCTGGGCAGCAGAGAGTTTGAAGTGAACCAATTCCAAGGTGGAACTACTGCTCAAACTACTTTTGTGTTTTCTGATAGCCTCAGGTCTTGGCCTTGGAACACTGTTTTATCTTGCTGGTATAAAAGTATTACCTTTGTGTGACTTTGTACTTATCTTCCTGGAAGCTACACTCTGCCCAACTGAGATTGTTCTCTAAACTATCTGAAAATACAGTGCTGATACAAGTATATTTTTTGTACTTGATCTAACTGTTTCAGTGAGTCTTAACAATAATGAGCTGTTTATATTTATTTGCTTGAATGAATTATTACCCATCTGTGTCTGCTTTTACATATTTGATTGATGTATGTCTAAAATTTTGTTTCCTGATCTTTGCTGAATTTTTTTTCTCTTCAAAGGCATTTGGCACAGCCCTTTAGCTTGAGCTAACTGGTTTCACACAGGGGGTCATTTACAACTCTCTGGGGCAGCAGGAACTTTGAAGTGAACCAGTTTCGGGGTGTAACTACTGGTCAATCAGCTTTTGTGTTATCTGATTGCCTCTGGGCTTGGCTTTACAAGTGTCTTTTATGTTGCTGCCAGAAAACTATTACCTTTATGTGACTTTGTGCTTAGCCTGCTGGAAGCTACATTGCTCCTGACAAAGACTGCTTCCTAAACAATCTGGAAATACAGAGCTGATATAAGTATATTTTTTGCACTTGATGTGTTTCACTGATTCTTAACAGTACTGAACTGTTTTTGTTAATTTTTTGACTGAATTCTTATCTGTCTGTGTCTGCATTTATATAGTCGTTTGACCTCGATCTGAAATTTTTTTTCTTGATTTTTGCTGATTTTTTTTCTGTTCTAAGGCATTTTGCACAGCACTTTAGCTTGAGCTAACTGGTTTCACATAGTGGGTCATTTATAACTTTCTGGTGCAGCAGGAAGTTTGAAGTGAACCAATTCCAGGGTGGAACTACTGATCAGTCAACTTGTGTCCTCTGACTACCTCCAGGCTTGGGTTTTCAAAGGTCTTTTATCTTGCTGATATAAAAGAACTACCCTTGTTTGAGTTTGTCCTTATCCTGCTAGAAGGTACATTGTACCTAACTGAGATTGCTTCTTAAACTATCTGGAAATACAGAGCTGATATAAGTATATTTTTTGTACTTGATCTAAGTGTTTCAGTGATTCTTAACAGCACTGAGCTGTTTTTATTTGCTTAATGATTCATTACCTATCTCTTTTTTTATATATATATTTATTTGACCTCTGTCTGAAATTTTGTTTTCAGATCTTTGGTAAAAAATTTTTCTGGTCTAAGGCATCTGGCACAGCACTTTAGCTTCAGCTAGCTGGTTTCAAATACTGGGTCCTTTAGAAACTCTCTGGGGCAGCAGGCAGTTTGAAGTGACCCAATTCCACGGTAAAACGACTGGCAAACAGCTTTTGTGTTATCTGATTGCCTCAGGGTTGGCTTCGGAAGGGTCTTTTATCTTGCTGGTATAATAGTATTACCTTTATGTGACTTTGTGCTTATTTTGCAAGAAACTATGTTATACCTGACAGATATTGCTTCTTAAACAATCTGGAAATACAGAACTGATATAAGTATAATTTCTGCAATTGATCTGTTTCCGTGATTAACAGTACTGAGCTATTTATTTATTTGCTTGATTAATTATTACCTATCTGTGTCTGCATGTGCTTGAAATTTAACCATATCATGCCCTAATGGAAGAGAACAGAAATGTACCTGCACTATTGTAACTGCTTAAATGTATATGCTTAACAGAGGAAACTGGAGGGTCAATCTCAGTTCAGCAAACTTTAGAAAAATATCTAAAATTAAATTACTTTATAGGCTATACAATAAAGAGGTTATCTCTCAGGTTTTCAATGCAGCCAGAGACACAAATTCTGTACTAAGATGCTTTTTGTATTGTCCTTAGAGTGAACTAATTGCTACTTTTGAAGCATGAATTAATGCAATTGTTTTATGACTTCCAGCATCTGCCAAAGATCTGAGCACAAATGCTGCCAGCTTCTAGCAATGAGGGTTTTGTCTTGGGAACTAGAAGTCAGATGACCAGAAATTATATCATTCTGCAAGCTGTCCCTCTGTATTCAGTCTTGGACCTGATGAGAACCATTTGCCACAACATCTGCCTTGCTCTAATGAAGTAAGTTTCTATGGAACAGTATAACCCACTTAGATACAGTCAGGAATATAATAAAGCTTAGTTTAGATATTTTTCTTTATTTGTGTGAGCCTGTACTGCAATGTTGTTTTAAATACTTCCTGTGGTTTTGAACTCTGATCTCACTGTGAATGGGATCCGTATGGATCCCCAAATGGCAACATCACTGAAACAGATTTGGCCGGGCATACTTGCGCAAAAGTGCTTTTCACCGAAGAAGCACTTTCGCATAAGTATGCCTGTTGCGGAGATCTCGCTACAGTGGGGATAAGGGAAAATTTCCTTTTCCCCACTGTAGTGTGACCCCGGAGTGAGAATATTAAAGTAGGGGGGTGTGGGGGGTGCAGGGGGCTTCACCCCCTGCAAAAACGTAAATGTAATGTATTTTTTTTAACACACTTTAACAAAAGAGCTTTTTCGTGAAAGTGCTTTCGTTAAAGTATGTTCGGTGATTGTGGATTCGGACTATTGAACTTTCGGTCAATAGTCCTAGATCCTTCTGAACACATATTTAGTATTGTCCCATTCTTTTATTATTAAATATATATTTAAACCTTTCATTGTGGCTGATCAGTGTAGAGATATTTAAGTTTTGAGAGCACTTGCATATTTATTTGGTGACACTGTGTAGGCCACTCCTAATAACCTTGCTCTTGGTCAAACTACCATTTGTATTAGCATTAATATTACACAGTAACATTGGACATCCCTTGTTAAGAGCCTTAAAGTAGCTGATAGAGAGTGACTGGTGGCAGTGGAAACTACCTTATCATCTGGACAGAAAGGGGCATAGCTAGTAAACCTGTGTGTGTGTAAATTAAACCTCAAAGAGTGTGTGTGTCAGCACCTTGGGCAGGGACACGAAGCATTGGATGAACAGAGAGGGTGCTGGGAGGTCTTGGCTTGGTCACTCAGCTGAGATCTCAACCCTATAGCTGTGCCAGTGGGGAGTCTTATTGGGGATCTGGAGGAAGAGGAAGAAACTAGCCCCAGACTGACTGCAGTCCTTGTGTGCTATTAAGGGAAATTGTACTTGATACAGAGACCTGCATCTGGAAATACAGTGTGTGTAGTTGTCATGCTCTCAGTGAACGTCATCCACTATTGCCAGTGGTGGGGATTGAGGCTCCTTGATTATTGGTCTAGTGGTGGGTGATCACACAGGCAGTTATAATATGCAGCTCAGAAGACACTGTTGCTCAGAATGAGGGATGGCAGTTCTGAGAATATTTTCTGTGGATTCTGTGTGAGAAGCTGATGGACAACTGAATGACTGCAAACATGACAATTTACACTCATCAAAAAACTATCAAACCTATGGGTGACAATAGTAATGCAGTGCTTTTCTTTTACAGTCCCCTGTAACTTCCTATTGGGAAGAAAAGCCCACAGTCGCACACACACATGATGAAAAAGATGTACCATATAATGATGAAAAAAGTACTCACATTACTATGCTCTTGAAGTACAACAAATAAATGTAAAAACATTGGTGACATCTCATTTCATGGATATTGGAAGGTAGAGACTACATTTTATAAGATACTTACCCTTTAATTACTTTTTCTCCATTAGAAAACTAATGGTTTTCATGCAATGAGCAGGAGTAGGATGTGTGTGTGTGTATGTAGATAACAGAAATGGAGAGAGAGAGAGAGATAGAGAGACAATATTTTATCTTTGATTTAATTAAAACAAGATGTATAAACAACAGGACCAATGGTATGCCCTTGTTCAAGCTTCTGTAATATACAGGATTATGGTCAGAGCCATAATTAGCATGGGGCAAAGGCTATTAGCGGCACGGTTAAGTGGTATGACAGTGTGGATAATGTGTTAATACATATTTATTCTATAATATATCTTCATAAATTAATGAAGATACTACATTTGTGGTCACAACTGAAGCACTTAGTGTGTGATGATGGCAGTTTCAGAGCAGATTAAAACACAAGTGGAAGGCCCAAGGAAACAAACTGCTGCAGGTAAAATCCAGAAGAACTTTAATCTAGCAACTTTTTGAAATAAAAACTTGTTTAAAACTATGAGAGATAAGCGCTTTCGTTCACAACAATAGATGAACTTAATCAGATAAACATTGCTGGAGGTACACACACAATTTGTAACTTTTGTGTTCAATCAATCACATGACTGCCAAGCCCCCAGGAAATGAAGGATCATCTTAAAAAAACCACCACAAAGAAATTCACAGTCTGTAGCACTGAGTCAATTCAACTGAGAAAATTTGCAAACAAGGAAAAAAATATATATATAAAAAAAAATATATATATATATATATATATATATATATATATATATATATATGTGTGTGTGTGTGTGTGTGTGTATAAAATGCATTCCCTATAGAATCAGAAAAATTAAGACAAAAGTATGTAAAATATAAACCCTGTATTTAGTTTCAGAGTGCTTTTTTTTTTTTTTTGCTCCTCAACTTGTGTAAAGAGGGTGTCAGTTTGGGGAACAGCACAGATGACCTGGCTACAGTTCCGATTATGATCAGGTTGCCAATCATAACAAGTCTGTTAGGTGTCAAGAAATAGCTTCCTAGAACTCTACCCATGTTTGAGGTGAATCCTGATAGCTATTTTGAGAAGACATGAGAGAGAGAAGTTAGTCAGTTACCCAATCCTAATTCTTTGCAATATATGCTGTTGCCCCTGGCATAGTCATTAGAAAGTGGCTTAACTAGTGACTCTGATCTGCTCTCCTGTGGTTCCACTGTACTGAAAGTTATCAATCTGGCCACTGTATAAATATACAATGGTACTGTGATTGCAAATCATTAATGCTTGCCTTTCAGTCACAATATTAATGAACTGACTTGTACTGAAAGGTGATACTATCAAACATTATTGTAATATTGCTTATCTAGTATTTTTACCTTGTTTAGCTTTAAGCCTAGTGCTAGAGTTGTGGTGGTCTCCCCACCCTCCAAAGGTTTGACTCTGATAACAACTACCAAGAAGGAAAACATCACCCAGCAAAATCTCACTTAACATTGCCCTGATAAAAGATTCAAGCTGTGTGGTCACTGAGGTGGGACAAACTATACTTTGTCTCAGTACCTCTCTTTTTTTCTAGTCATTAGTGCAACTTCTTATGAAAGTTAATATTAAAGTACTGGTGTGCACACTCGCAAGGCAGGTCTGCAAAGTATCATGCTGATCCCTTCTACAATTCAACTTTGATAAATAAAAGTATATTACAGTTTGGTTTACTGAGTACTCTCGGTACATGCTAACCGTCCTGTAGTGATGCCCAGTCTAGCATTAACCGTTACCCTTTCTCTATACCTTACTCCCTGCCGCTGTCACAGTTAGGTGCTGTAGATCAGCTTGTGTCGGTGTAGTTCTAGCTTTGTAACTGTAAGACACAAACTTACCACTTACCTTTTTGCTGCCCATTATTTCAGTCCTGGTTGGTTTAGCCTGCTCCGTTCATCCTTGCTAATGCTCGGGCTCACTGTCCCCTACCCTGCCCCCAATTTCCACCTGCCCCATACCTCTAGATTTATACTATCCCAACCACACCCACTGACCCACCCCACACCATCTCCGCCACTCACATTCACTCCACTCATTTTACATCATCTAACACTACTCCTACATTCTCATATACTCCATCTCTCCATTTCCTAGCCACACCTCCACCTGCAACCACCTCTCTCTTACACAATCATGGTTACCTTACAACTAAGTCTGCTCTGCCTTCTCACAATCCTATATAACTACACAAACTATCAATCTCTCAACATTACAAAACTTAGTAGCCCAACATAACACAATACACTCCCACACATACACACGCACATACACACATATAGGTTCATACTAGGCTATCTGCCCTAGGGCATTTATAAGCCTAGCCAGAGTGTGTATGGCTTTTGTCACCCATTTTAAATTAATTTTGCTATGCCCTTTTTCAAGGTTAGTATACTGTGCCTCTGTCTAACAGTGACACAAAAGTGATACCCGGGGTAAACCTACGATCTCCCATCCACTCAACAAGATTCCTCTTGAAGAGAGTCAATGAGGGACTCTGCCTAACCTGGACTGGGATTTTATTCCAGAGTGAAGGGAGCCTCTGGGTTATGAATCTGTCCCTCCAGCATTTCCTATTTATTTCATTGCTGAGGTTCAAGTCCCTCGAGCGCATAGCTCAATGGGATTTGGATTTTCTGATGTGCAGCATGTCCATTAATTCTGGGTTGGACATGGCTTTATACGTCAGGCACAGATCGCCTCTGAGCAGGCGGTATGCCACTGAGAAGAGCTGGAGTTTCTTTAACCGGGCAGCATACGGCATCTGTTTGAGCCCCTTGATCCTCTTGGTGAGGTACTTTTGGGGTCTTTCCAGTTGCTGTAGGTGTCTGGTAAGGTACATCCCAAAAGGGGCATTGTACGCAATTATGGGCCTGATGAGGGATGAGTAAAGAGGCACGATGACCTCCCCTGATCTAGATGTGAATCCCTTCATGATTAGGTGAGCTATATAAAATGTTTTTCTAACCACTTTGGCCATGTGGTTGTCAAATGAGAGTTTGCTATCAACTTGGGTCCCCGGATTCCTAATTACTTCTTCTGTACTTAATGGATTACCACCTATGTGGTAATTTGTGGGCACTTTGTTTTTGCCAAAGGGGATGACTATACACTTTTTGGCGTTTAGCTTGAGGCCATGGCTCTGGCACCAGCTGTCTGTTTCTATGAGGCCCTTTTGGAGGATGTTTGTGTCGGCTGGACACCTATAACCTTACTATATTTTTCCACATATTTTCAAGAACAATATCACAGATTACTATAAAATGAAATATACATGCATTCATTCCAACTCAAAAAAAGCACAACACTTTTCCATGCTCATCTCCAAACTCAAGCATCCATTCCACAGTATCCATACCAGGCTTACCACATGTGGGGACAACCGCCCCAACCCAGGCCAAAAGCCACTCTGCCCAACACAAACCACAACAACACAACCATCAGGCCATACTGCCCCCATTACCTTCCTCCCTGGTCAATCAACTAACAAAAGCAATAACAACCATCACCTGATATTAAATATCAATATTAGGAGTATCAGAAACAAAATACCTGAACTCCAGGCCACATTAGCCTGATATAGTTACTATAACAGAAACCTGGCCAAATAAAAACATACCTGACTCTGAATTTCTCCCAGCCGGCTACAGCATTATTAGGCAGGATAAACCCCTTCATAAAGATGGTGGAACTGCGATATTGTAGAACACCAGTCTTAACACTACTTAAAATTCCCAACACCTACCCATCTCCCAATAACTGGGCTATAGTTATTTCACAACTCCAAGTAAACTCCAAAAAATCCATCATAATCATTGCTATCTATACCCTGCCTGGTAACACCCCTGCTAGTATTGAAGACTTCTTATCTTGGTGATTATCCACAAGAAACCCACATTCTTGTTGACTTTAACATAGATTTGTACACCTGTACATCCGACTTATCAACTAATCTAATAAATCTCCATGGCTAAAAAGTAAATGCAGACCATGAAGAGTAACTAGGAATGAAATGAACGATCCGGGCACACTGGAGTCAGCTGTAAATAAATAATTTAATTATAAAAGTTCATACACAAGCACCCTGCATTAAGCCAGGGTGAAAGTGCTTGTGTATGAACTTTTATAATTAAACTATTTATTTACAGCCGATTCCAGTTTGCCCGAACCGTTCATTTCGTTCTTAGTAAATCTCCATGGCTATCAACAGCTAGTACAAATTCCCACCAGATGTGATAAAAATGCTAAAAGAGAATCTGTCTTAGATTGGGCCCTAACTACCCCACTATGTACCCCCACACAGACAGTCTCCCAGACGGCCTAAGCGACCAACACCTAATATACTTAATACACAGTAGAACCAACCAGTGCAAAACCATTACCTATAGATCCACATGAAACACAAAAAAATTCTCCCTCAATGTCTTCAAAACTTTACTCTACAACTGTGACAGGACCCCTCCAAGAGCCCTCCCACTTAACCAGGCTGTGGCCTACTTCAACAATACATTTTTACAGCATCAAGATACTGTTGCTCTACTACGCAAGGTCAAGAACCACTCAAAACCCTTGGCTTAGCAAAGAAACCAGACAAATTCTCAAGTTCAGAGATACTGCCTGGTTCTATTACCAAAGAACCAAGGATATACATAGCCTTACTAAATATTGAGAGTTGCGCAACTGTGCAGAAAAACACATTAGGCAGGACAAAAAATCATACTGTACTACTTTGCAAACTAAATACCAACAGAACACCCAAACATTTTAGAAAAGTGTAAGCCAGTTACTAAAACCCACCCAAACAGCTACCCCCCAAACTGACCACCCTAATACTAAAGTACCCATTGCTACACAATTCAATTCCCACTTTGTGAACTCCATTCTATCCCTAATTTCACAAGATAATTCCAAACTCTCTATGCCTCCCACAACAAATAATACTAATACAAGCTTTACCCTCAAAACAGTGCCCACCATCATCATCAAATGTATGCTCTCCAAACTAAAAACCTCATCAACTGCAGCTGACCAACTCCCTAGCTACTTCTAAAAACTCACAGCAGATGCTGTTGTTATTCAAATCTCTACCCTCATAAACAGAAAGATCTTTACTACCTAGTTATCCCCTGACTGCTGTGTGCTCCTGGCCCCTGTGCTTCTCATCCTCTCTCTCCAGCTTGCCTACCCTCCACTAGGAGATAAGAACCCACCAGGCAACTAAGGACCCATCCTAACCAACCAGCTGTAACATCACCCTATAAGTGTACCCCTGTGCTCTTCCAAGAAAAGAAAGAAGAGCGTATGTGTTGTCCTCATACTGGGAAACGCGTTTGGAATACAAAGAATTGTTGTGGCAACTTAAATTAGATGCAGCCACAAGTCCCGGTCTAAATGATAGTATAAATATTAAAAGTGTTCTCAAATTAAGAATGGCCAGATTGTGATTTACAAGTAAGGTGATGTCACCATAAATTAACATGTAATCAGTTGTATAATAATATGTTTACAGTACAGTGTTTTAATAGTTGTAAATACAGATTTTATAATAATATATTCATTGAAAGTCACTTTTATAAATGCAATATTTTATTGAATGGGAGTTTAACAAATATATATTTAGTTTTTTATAAAATACAATTTTGATAAAAATTTTTTAATGTTTTTGCAAATTTATCTATTTGGTAATTAGTATACAGAATTTTATAAAAGTAATGTATGGTCTTATAGTTAAAATAGGTTTTTTGTTTATTGTTTTATAAATTTGTTATATATACATATATATTTTTTATATAAAATATAATGAATGTGAATATAGTGATAAAGTATATTAGTTTGTTAAATGTGTCTTGTTCAAGGTTTTACATTTTAAGGGGTAACATTAGTGTATTTATGTATTCACAACAGTGGCGAGTGAATGTTAGGACTGTCAGGTTTGAAATTGTTTGTATAGCTTTAATAGCTTAATTACTAAAGCTATCACATGATGGTCAATAGACGCTATAAATGAAGTTCGAATTCCATTTCTAATTGATCTTGATAAAGCTTGGCAATGAGACCAAGCGAACGCGCTTGATTCAAACTGTTGGGATTTGTTTTTCGTATTTGTTCTTCACGTAGTTGAAGTTTTGTGCTGAAAAGCAAGGTGTTTTAACAGAAGCTATTGACAAGCAATAAAATCATTTATTTCGTACCTCCGTTGGCTGGTTTTGAGCAGTGGAAAGCTTGCTTTTGTTTTTTGGTGCTTACATCTTGTTTTATTGGTTCTACGATCCATGGCTGAAGACACAGTTTCGGAGGATTTTCTTAGAACGTCATCAGCGCTTGGCACTGAAAGCCAGGATGCCCCTGTGACTAGGGCTGAGTTCAACAAAGTGCTGGACCTCTTAACCCAATTAAATGAGGCGTTAAAAGGCAATAAAGGCGGGACTTCCTGTTGCATACCCGGTAATCAGGAACAGGCTCTTGAGCAGAGAACAACGCGGATAACGCCAGAAGCAATGGTTGCTCAAAAGAGATTTATTAACAATTCTAGTAAAGGCTCCACTTCTTCACAGCAAGCTAATGTTAGTTTTGTGGAGGCTGTTCGTGGACAGCGTTCACTTGATTCTGAAACCCACAGCAACCATTTTAATTTTAACGTTTGGACAGACAAGCAGTTCTGGTTTAAAGAAGGTACTGTACAAACTGATCAATCTGATACTGAACATCAGTTTAATATGTTAAAAGAAAGACTTTACTCTTATAAAACTAATCAGTTGGAGATTAACTATCTCAAAGAATGTGTTAATGTTGAATGAGTACCTAAGGGGCTGCGTTGTTTTAAATTCCCAAACAACGTACAGCCAGGTACCATGTATTATGATAAGTTGTGTAATATTTTTAACAGGGCTGGTTTGCAGGTGCTAGAAGCTATGGTGGAAGAATATGAAGCCAAGTCTAGTGCACTTTTAAAGGATTTAAATGTTATGAATGAAAAATTAGTCAATAGTTCAGGTTTTTTGTCTGTTAAAAAAGGCTATGACAGTGTATTTGATGAAGTGGACCAATACTGTTTGAAAATCCTAAATAGGAAAATTCACAAGTTAGAAAGGTATTTGAATGAATATAGGGAAGGGTTAGCGTACCCTGTAGTTATGAAAAACAAACGCAGTGATGAGTATAATAGGAATCAAATTCATCCTAATACATACAGAAATGATCATGTAGAACCACCCACTGAACCATTGAGAAGGAGTGAAAGAATAGCAGAAGAAAGTAGAAAAAATACACACCAGGATTTTCACTTTCCCCAGGACAGGTTTATGGGGAGGGGGGGAGAACTACCAGCAACAGAACTGGAGGAAAACTTAGACTTAGATTGTGACAACATTAGCCCTTTAATTTATAGTAGACAGGAAATGGCAAATCCACTTGAGAATGAAGAAGGTAAAAACTACAATTTAGTTAAAGATAAGAATTTCATGATATATAATTTCACAGAAGTAGAAATTAAAAAAGAGTATTTTGATTTATTCACTAAAGGCCTACATTTCATTCCTGCCTATCCAACTGAATTGTCAGAAGCTTTAATAGACTTAAAACTATTTGTAAGGCAGATGAATTTAATTTTAAATTTTAATGGACAGCCCCATAATAAAAATACATTAGCGAGAGCCAGTACATTCAATCCCCCAATCAACCCATGCCTAAAAATATTCGAAGAGATGGCCACTAAAGAGATAAGAAAGATCATTTGTAAGAAAGTAGAAAGAGTTCTGGTGAATATGAAGGTAGAAGAAACGTCATTAATACAGTTTTTAAGAAAAGAAAAGTGTAGAACCATGAAACCAGACAAGGGAGGGGGGTTAGTTCTGATATACACACAAGATTATGAAATGTACATGTTTGACTTATTGCAAAACTCTGAAAAGTATGAATTGGTTTCTAGAAATGAAGTGAATCTGGCCTATTCTAAAATTAAATACACTTTAACTGACCATTTATTACAAGGGTTTATCAATGAAGAACTTCATAATTATTTGAATGTCAACAAACCCAAAATCCCAATAATTTTTGGAATTCCAAAGACACATAAAGGCCTAGAACCATTAAAGTTCAGGCCGATAGTTTCAGGAAAAGGAGGTGTCTTGGAGCCTATAGGTAAATTCGTTGACTTCAAATTAAAAAGCTTTGCTACAACACTGTAACATATATGTAAAGATTCTTGGGACTTCCTAAGAAGTATTCAGGGAGAATTATTTCAACTGGATTTATTACTAATTACCATTGATGTTGTAGACTTGTTCCCAAGTATTCCCCATGAACAGGGACTGGAATGGTTTAATGAAACACTAGTTAGAGAATCAAAGTTGTCAACTAATACTATTAATTTGCTAGTGGAATTTATGGAGATTATATTAAAGAACAATTTCATGTTTTTTAATGGAGAAATTTACAGACAAAAGAAGGGGGTGGCAATGGGAGCACCATGTGCCTCCATGTATGCCAATATTATACTACATAAATGGGAACAGGAATTCATCTTTTCGACTCAATGGAAAGAATGCATTAAGCATTATACAAGGTTTTTGGATGACATAAGTATTTTGTGGAGAGGCACTGAGACACAATTTATGGAATTTTTCGAATACATTAATTCCACAACTAACTTTTTGTCATTCACGTATAATTTAAGTGAAGAAAAAATGAACTATTTGGATGTTACAATTTTTAAGGACTGTGTCAACAACAGGTTTACATCCAAATTGTTCAGGAAACCCACTTTTTCCAACACCTATTTACATTATGCAAATGGTCACCCTTACTATCAAAAGAAAGGCATAGTCAAGGGGCAAATGGTACGGGCTTCAAGAATGTCGAGCACCTTAGAATTCTTCATGGAAGAATTGGTGGTAATAAAAAATATGTTTTTGGAAAGGGGGTATCCAGAGGACTTGATAGACGTGTTAAGCAAGGAAGTCATAGAATATAGAGAGCACAAATTTCCCCCTTTATTAGGTTTAGGTCAGATTGGTGTAGAGAAATCTAGTGAAACCAATACAGCGGTATTTACTAATAACTACATCCACACCTATTCAACTGAATCACACCAAATTGAGGAGGTGATCAACAAATTTTGGTCGGTTCTAACTGGACATGAAGAATTATGTAAATATATCCCGAAGCATCCTAAGTTCACAAGACGTAGGGATACTAACATAAAGGAATTGTTTGAGAAATTTCAGCAGCAAGAAAGAACTAGTAACAACAGGAATATGAAAAAAGGCACCTACAAATGTGGAAGCTGTAAACAATGCATACATATTTTAAACAGAGATTCCTTACATATTCCATCTAGGAATTTTTGTTTTAAAGCTAGCATTCATGCAAACTGTGCAACGCAAGGGATTGTTTACTTAGGTTATTGTACCAAGTGCTACAGTTTCTATGTAGGTAAAACGGAAAGGTCTCTGAGAAAGAGAATTTATGAGCACATGTATGAGGTTTCTAGGAAAAAAGATGCAAATGCCTTTTATAAACACTTATTATTATGTCCTGAAATGTCTATAAACTTTATTGTGTTAGAACAGGTGCAAGTGGACAGTAGAGGGGGAGACTGGGAAACACGTTTGGAATACAAAGAATTGTTGTGGCAACTTAAATTAGATGCAGCCACAAGTCCCGGTCTAAATGATAGTATAAATATTAAAAGTGTTCTCAAATTAAGAATGGCCAGATTGTGATTTACAAGTAAGGTGATGTCACCATAAATTAACATGTAATCAGTTGTATAATAATATGTTTACAGTACAGTGTTTTAATAGTTGTAAATACAGATTTTATAATAATATATTAATTGAAAGTCACTTTTATAAATGCAATATTTTATTGAATGGGAGTTTAACAAATATATATTTAGTTTTTTATAAAATACAATTTTGATAAAAAATTTTTAATGTTTTTGCAAATTTATCTATTTGGTAATTAGTATACAGAATTTTATAAAAGTAATGTATGGTCTTATAGTTAAAATAGGTTTTTTGTATATTGTTTTATAAATTTGTTATATATACATATATATTTTTTATATAAAATATCATGAATGTGAATATAGTGATAAAGTATATTAGTTTGTTAAATGTGTCTTGTTCAAGGTTTTACATTTTAAGGGGTAACATTAGTGTATTTATGTATTCACAACAGTGGCAAGTGAATGTTAGGACTGTCAGGTTTGAAATTGTTTGTATAGCTTTAATAGCTTAATTACTAAAGCTATCACATGATGGTCAATAGACGCTATAAATGAAGTTAGAATTCCATTTCTAATTGATCTTGATAAAGCTTGGCAATGAGACCAAGCGAAAGCGCTTGATTCAAACTGTTGGGATTTGTTTTTCGTATTTGTTCTTCACGTAGTTGAAGTTTTGTGCTGAAAAGCAAGGTGTTTTAACAGAAGTTATTGACAAGCAATAAAATCGTTTATTTCGTACCTCCGTTGGCTGGTTTTGAGCAGTGGAAAGCTTGATTTTGTTTTTTGGTGCTTACATCTTGTTTTATTGTCCTCATACTGACTTTAAAACTAATTTGTAGGCTGCTTAATCCTTGTTGTTGTTAATTGCAAGCTTCTCTGCCTGGTCGGACGGTCAGCCAGCAGCCATACCCCCCCTATCCTGTAGTCAAAGTATAGTCCCTCTCTTGCTTTAACATTACCTCCCTTAGCCAAATAGATAGTCTTCTTAGCCCTAGCCCTAGTCCAGCCCCCCCAGAAACTACTTCTGCTGTAATTCATTTGACTGTCCACTAGGTGGGACCTTTTCCCTATCTATTTTCTATCCCTCCATCCTAGAAAATACTCATGCTATTGTCTATCTATACCCTTCCTACTATCCTCCTTTCACACAACCCTGTTCTGCTTTAATTACCCACTTTCCTCCTTTATATTCTCCCATTCTACTTCTTATTCACTCTATACTATCCTCAAACTAACTTACCTCTAACAGTCAGCATTCCACTGATTGTTCACCTTGGCTGTTTCACTCACTTGTCTCTGCTCACATATTGTGACCTAAGACTACCTCATACCTTTAACCTGATTACCACTTCTTTTCCATTGCCTTTTAATTCCCTGCTTTTATCTCACTACACTGTCTACTCCTTTCCCTACCCTTCTCTTATTTCTAAGATAACTGACCCCTTTCCTTCTCTCCTATTTTCCCTACTCTAGCCCCTCCCAGTGATTACCTGCTTATCCCCTTTCCCCCTCCCCCATCTACCTCATATCCTCTCAAAATCCTATATGTACTATCCGCCCCTCCTGGCACCATCTTTACTACCTAGGTTATCCCTTGGCTGCTCTGTGCTCCTCATCCTATGTAAGTGTCTGTTTTAGTTTTACTGATTGTTAATATTAATAGTAATCTGGTTTAGCTGTCCTTGTACAAATCATATGTACTGCTATGCTATTACAACCATTATTGTGTTGACTGGCGTTTTAACCTACCAAAAACAGCTGTAGTAGCGCTAGGGAATTTTAGATGGCCCTGAATGATGGTTAACTTGTTATGCATGATCTGTTAATATTAAGTCTGGATGCCTAGTCCTTTAGGATATACTAATGTATGACTAGGTTTTGTCTATTACCTGATTATCACTTGAGTGCGTTGTATGTAATTGGGGGTCCTACAACTCACCCTAGAAACAGAAGCGAACTGTATTTAGCAACTAAGGAAGAATTATTTTTTGCCTGTTCATGTTCCGTGGTACTCCTAAATAGTGGCGAGAATTTAACTTTGCTACTAAGCAAGAAGGAATTGGACTTGCTCTTGCTCTGCGCCACTCAAAAAGTTGTGGCGTTGCAACCTTACAATCGTGACCACAAACAGAACACATTAAATGCGCTTCTGAAAGTACGCGGGGAACCAGGTGGAAGTAAGTTATTTTATAGCCTGCATAGGCGTAACCATAATCTGATTCTATTTTTTACTGCTTGCACTTCTGGCATTAAAAGCGGATAAAGGAGTAAGCTTTAATTATTTTATTTATCGCTTATAGCAAGCGCGACTACCAAACAAAGTATATACTTTAACCATACATGAGGAGTTATATTATAGCCTGCATAGGCGTAGCCATAAACTGATTCTATTTATTAATAAATAAATTAATTTATTTTTTAATTTTATTTTTTAATTAATTAGCTGGTAAACCAATTAGCTTGCGCTCCTGGCATTAAGACCGGATAAGGAGTAAGGTTTAATTTTATTTATCGCTTGTATAGCAAGCGTGAATACCAAACAAAGTATATACTTTACCCATACACGTGGAAATAGCTTCAGATTGCTTAAGTCTCTGAAAATGGGTAGTGTGTATACTAATTAACTGAGCTCCACTAGACAAGAAAACGACACAGGATACTAGCTGTTCGATAACGCTTTAGACATTTTTAGGAAGCGTATCCTTCAATCTTCAGGATTATATTTGTTTTAATATTGCATTAGCAGGCGTCTGAACTTAAGATAGGATCATGAATTTACGACCGCAAGTAGCTGACAGCTGAATTAACGCTGAACTAAGGCTGTTCTAATTATACTTAAAAACTGACTAAAAGTAACTATACTAGAGCCTGCTGTTTTATATGAACTTGTTGCACTGTATTTACTGTTTATATGTACCGAACTGAATATTGATTTACTTTACTGCAACTGTAGTTGGGTCTGTCGTATTCAGTGAGTTATTTCGAGCTGTGCTTTGAATCCTTAGCGGTACTTAAGTAAGATACAGACCATACCAGTAACTATCCCACAGTATTTGAAATTGTTGAATGGCAGTTTAATGCAGTAAGTTATCTTTCCCTGTACTATAGCCAGCCTTGTGGGATGAATGTTCAGTTATCTTACAGATTAGTACCTCGCAGGATGCGCAGTAGCAAATCCCACCCCGACACGCCCCCAGGCCGGGCTACGCCATATTAATATAAGTATCATCCTCATTACGCGATATAATTACTAATAATAATAATTACTGTACAGAAACAACGCGAAACAGTTTTATAAATGGTTTTGCATGGGGGCAGGCCCCCCATGCACCCCCCTACTTAAATATACCAACTCCGAGACGTCTCAACATTGTGTAAAAGTAGATATTTACTTTACCTTTTGCTTTGTATGAACATTTGCTACATGAGTAGTATCCTCATTACGCGGTATGCCCCATATCTTTTAAATAAATAATTACTGTAAACAAGGACGGTAAACAAACACAACGTAAAACAGTCTTATAAATGTTATTGCAGGGGGGGACGCCCCCCTGCACCCCCCCTACTTATGTATACCAACATTTGGGGATTGAATTGGAAATAGCTTTCTTGCTTTTACTGCAAGAAAGCACTGCATAAGTACTTCATCTTATACAGCTGTGTTTGTGTTAAATTGAAAACAGCTTACTTGCTGTTACAGTTACGTTTGCAATACCGATGCAGATGCGGCACTAAATACTTTTCTGTTACATTGAAAATAGCTTACTCAGTGTTATTGTTAAGATGCAGAGTCCTTCAGTGTAAAACATTTCACATTTGAAGTTTCTGTCGCGGGCATGTTGACAACTACAGCTGTCAGTCAAAACTGCCAGTCATGACAGACACGCCCAAAGCTGCGCAGTACCGCCCGCGAGGTACTAATCTGTAAGATAACCGAATGGTCTATGTGGCTGATTAAGTATTTGTTTAAGCATTTTCTGTGAACTAACTTAATACGGATTTTTGTTTCTCCTTTCTCTCTTCCTGATGTCTTCTATATCTGCTCTCAGCTCTCCAGCTTGCCTACCCTCCACTAGGAGATAAGAACCCACCAGGCAACTAAGGACCCATCCTAACCTACCAGCTGTAACATCACCCTATAAGTGTACCCTTGTGCTCTTCCAAGAAAAGAAAGGAGTATGTGTTGTCCTCATAGCCCTAGTCCAGCCTCCACCAGAAACTACTTCTGCTGTAATTCATTTGACTGTCCACTAGGTGGCAACTTTTCCCTATCTTTTTTCTATCCCTCCATCCCAGAAAATACTCATTCTACTGTCTATCTATACCCTTCCTACTATCATCCTTTCACACAACCCTTTCCTCCTTTATATTCTCCCATTCTACTTTTTATTCACTCTATACCATTCTCAAATTAACTTGCCTCTAACAGTCAGCATTCCACTGATTGTTCACCTTGGCTGTTTCACTCACTTGTCTCTACCCGTTCCGTTCGCCCTACACTCTGCTCCCCTACCCTGCCCCCAATTCACACCCGTCCCCAGTGGTCCTACATTTATTCCTGTCAACCACACTCCCATTACATCTACTCCCATCTACTCCAATCTATAAGTACACCTTATTAGCACTCCCATCCCTTCTTGACAATTTCACCTTACCTGGTCATATTACATTACCTCCCTGCCATCCTTGAAACAACTTCTTAACTGTTGATACTACCTACCCTATTTTTATTCCACATCTTATACTAAGATATGGGCTAAATTATCCATTCAAAGTCGAACAAAATTTTTACTCTTGGCCTCTCTTACCTCCTCTAACTATTAGCTAACCATTATACCCCAACCTTCTCTTCCCCTCCAAGTTCACTTCCACACCACTACTAGTTATCTCCCAAACCTACAACATCACAACTAGACCCTGCTACTTACAAGCCAAATATCATAGATTGGCCCATATTAAGTACATCAATCTAAATATTAGAAAATCACTTTACTATTTCTGTAAGTTTCACAACCCTGTATATAGAATATACCTCCACGCCCTGCTAGATGGAGACAATCATCCTAACCCCGGCCCAAACAATACTCCAGCCACTGAACCAGGCAACTTTAACATTACTAGTACACAAGCCCCTATTAAACCTTGTAACTCACTCTATATAGCACATCTTAACATACGTAGCATTAACAACAAAATTGCCCATCTCCATGCCCTCTTAGATATCCAACTTTTTGACATCCTATGCTTATCTGAAACATGGCTAAAACCTACAATTAATGACATTGAAGTTACCCCACCTGGTTACAATATCCTCAGATTAGACCGTACAAACAAAAAGGGAGGGGAGTTAGCAATTCTTTATAAAACAGAGCTACAAGTTACCACTGCAAACCTTAGCCCACCTGTGTACAATAATGCTGAAATCCTCATCTCCAAATTTCAGGTCAACACATGTAAATCCATATACATTGCTTGTATTTACCTTCCCCCTGGAAATAACATTAATAACCTTGAAAATATTCTAAACTGGTTGTCTGTCAATCTTCCACAAGAACCTATAGTCCTTGGAAACTTTAATATCGACTGGAAGTCCTGTAGTACTATACACCCTACCACCCATATTAACCTTTATGGCTTCTTACAAGCTATTACCTCCCCAACCAGGATCAATAAAACCAATAACAAAGAAAGCATCTTAGATTGGATTCTTTCAAATTCACCTCTTCAAACATACAAAGTAGGAACCCTCCCTAATGATCTAAGTGACCACTCACTAACATATCATCAGACATAAAACCAACATAACTTACACATACCTTTAGGACAATACAGACCAAAAAACAATTTAATCCAGAACTATTCCAATCAGAACTTAAATACTGTAATTGGTTACCACTAAAATTCCACCCACTAGATAAAGCAGTGAAATACTTTAATTCCACATTCTTAGCCATCCTTTACCATCATGCCCCATCACGCTCCATTAGAAATAAGGCTAAACCTGCCCCATGGCTCACAATAGCTACTAGGCAAAAAATCCTCCTTAGAAACAAATCTTGGGCTAAATGGCGAACTACTAAGAATTCTACAGACCACCAAAACTTTAGACAACTTAGAAATATTACAAAAAAGCTACACTCTTAGATAAAAAAAAAACTTACTTCCAACTACAAAAAACTTGCCACATCTAACCCCCAAGGCTCCAACCTTGAGAATCCAACACAAACTGCCAACGCCTTCAATTCTTTCTTTACAGATGCCATCCAAACTGTTAGTCAACTATCTCCAGGTACCTCAAATCAACCAACCTCACCTACTTGCCCAATTCCATCATTTCAGTTGCAATCTGTTTCTACTTGCTTTATTTGTTCTCTTCTCCAAAAACTAAAACCTATCACCCCCTCTGCTGACCAACTACCAGCAAAATACCTGCAAAAAGGAGCCATAGCCTTCCCCATTTCTATACTGATGAACAGAACCATAAGAGAAGGAACTATCCCATCTATCTGGAAAATCTCACATCATCCCCCTACATAAAGGTAGTAACTCCAATGACTTTTCAAACTATCGTCCAATAGCATTACTCTCCCTACTGGCAAAAATAATGGAAAAATGCGTCCATAAGCAACTACTTAACCATCTTATCCAAAATAACTTGCTCGCCAACTGTCAACATGGATTTAGACCATTCCACAGTACCACCACTGCACTGCTATCCTTTACAGACTGCATTAACAAAAACCGTAGCAACAATATTCTTTCCTCTTCGGTCTTTATAGATTTATCTAAAGCTTTTGACATGGTTAATCACCAGCTCCTCTTAAATATACTGAAATCCCTTTCTCTTGAACCTTCAGCCTTAAATTGGTTCAAATCATACTTAGACAACAGAAAGCAGGCTGTACTATGGGACAACAATCTATCTACACACCTCCCCATTTCCCTTGGTGTTCCCCAGGGCTCCATATTAGGCCCACTGCTATTTTCCATTCTTGTTAATGACCTCCACTTAGCAATTCCTCATGCAACCTGTATTCAATACACAGATGACTCCACTATAATTTGTTCAGCCAATTCTCCTTCTGAGGTACAGTCCCTTACCCAAAAAGCATTTAATACAGTAGAACAATGTTTTTTAAACCACTGCCTCCTACTGAACCCCAAAAAACTAAACTTCTACTTTTTACTCCAACCCGAAAGTCAACCCCAGCTTACTTCACACTCTTATCTAAGAACGGCACTCTCATATCTCCTGACCCAACTACCAAACTTTTAGGAATAACTATAGATAGCAACCTGAACTTTGATATTCATATTAACAGTACAATAAAAACAGTCAACAAGAAATTGGGATCCCTCTATAGAATAAAACCCTTTCTTACACCATTAGGCAGGACTGCTATAGCCAGAACTCATTTAATCTCCACTCTACTCTATGCTTCACCCATATACACTAATCTTTCAAAAAACAACCTCAACAAACTGGCAATTTCCTATAATAATATTGCTAGATTTGCCACTGGCTCTCCTCTTAGAACTCATCATTGCAGCAATCTAAAACTGGATGGCTAGAGTTCCAAAATCTGCTACTATTTCACCAGCTTGCTATTACCCATAAGAGCCTGTTTCACCCCACCAATACTCCTACACTCTCTACTCTCATTACCCTCTACAAACAATCTTAAGAATCTACGCTCCTCAAATAAACTATTTGTTAGTACTAGCAGATCAAACAACTTAGCAGGATACTTTCTGTTCTCTAATTCTGCAGGAAAACACTGGAACCTACTTCCCACTGCACTCCTATCTCTATCCTAAATAACACTATTTAAACAGAAACTAAAACTATTTCTTAGTACACATTGGTTATGCCCTTGTACTAACCCTGACTAACATTTTTACTTTATACCTATGAAGACTTTTCAACTAATACTTTACTGTACTAACTACTAACTTCTAATGATCAATATAAACCATGATATTGCAATTTAATGCTATGTAGATATGTATATAGTTAAACAACTTTTTTGTATATTACCTTTACTATTTGTATTATGCTCACCATTAGTATTGTACTTTTTTTAATAACAGCTGCGTCAAGGTTGTACTGTTGCTACGTTATTGTACTTTATTTATAACAACTGCGTCTAGCTTGTACTGATGCAACATTTATTAGTATATTGTGTGTGTATGTTGGAGCGTTTCTCCCCGGGCCTCTACTGAAAATGAACATGTATCCAGTTAGACTAGCCCGGTCAACAAATGTAAAATAAAATAAAATAAAAAATAAATATTGCTGAAAGCTATATTCCCAAACTTTGGAAACTATCCCATGTCACTCCTATACACAAAGGAGGGACCTCTACAGGACTTAACTATAGACCCATTGAAATACTCCCCCCTTGGTCAAAATCTTAGAAAAATGCATTCATACCCAGGTACTTAAATACCTTCTAGATAATAATATCCTGTCCTCCACACAACATGGCTTTAGACCTGTCCATAGCACCACCACAGCCCTCCTCTGCTTCACAGACACAATAAATCAACTTAAAAACAAAGGCCTGCAGGTGTCAACTCTCATTTTGGACATGTCCAAAGCATTTGACACAGTATTCCAGCAAATCCTGCTAAATAAACTAAACCAGTATCACCTATCAAAGTCTACTCTAACCTGGTTCCATAGTTACTTAACTGACATGTACCACACCGTGAAATAGGAAAATTCTCTCTCTCCTCTGTTAACCATAACTACTGGAGTCCCACAGGGGTCTATATTAGGACCCCTACTTTTCACAGTATTCACAAATGACCTCAACACCTCCACACAGCATGCATCTATCATACAGTATGCAGATGATGCTAACCTAATCTGAGCAGCACAAACTATGTCCTCCCGCCTGCAAGTAACACAATCAGCATTCTCTGACATAGAAAACTACCTTACCAAAGGCCGGCTTATTCTCAGTCCTAAGAAAGCACAACTAATGATTTTTACCAGTCCTAATAAAAACACCCATAGCAGCCAATACACTATCTATTCTATAAACTCTTCTTCAATCACTCCAGTGCCACAGGCTAAGTTACTAGGTGTAACCATAGACCGCCACCTAAAATTTGATATTCATCTCAATTTAACTATAAAAAAGTACACACCAAACTGGGATCAATTTATTGCATTAAGCCATTTCTCACCAACAATACAAGATCTGCTATTGCTCGGTCCCAACTTCTATCCACCTTACTCTATGCATCCCCCATCCTAACTAATCTCAATAAAACTGACCTTAACAAAATGGAGGCCTGCTATAATAGAATTGCTCACTTTGCTGCAAATTGCCCATCTAGATGCCATCACTGCTCTGCTTTTTACCAGGTCCACTGGCTAGAACTGCCCAACCTACTAACTTAATCAGCTCTTCCTCTGTCATTCCATTTACTACTACCCCAACAAGTGTCCTACCCTCAAAAACCTAATACAACAGCATTCAGCCACCAGGCTACTATAATCTTTAAGCAAACTATAACTAGAAGTCACCAGTACCAATAACAGCTTTGGTGACTCACTATACAGTAGTATAATGGCTAAAAAATAGAACACCCTTCACACTAACATCCAAAGTTAAACTCTAAAGCCTCCTTTAAAAACCTCATCAGGCAATATCTGATGTAAAATTGGCTTTGCTATGACTGCTCCCTGGGCTATACCATTCAGACTAGGCAAATTCACTGCCCCCTACTCACTTGACTTATTTTCTGCCGCAGCATATTTACTGCTATTTTTAAGGCAAATATTATTCTTTATTGCCAACAGGTTTACTTGTAATATCATTGTACTAATCACAACTGATTGCTATGTAATGTACTGTCTCGTATTCTAATAATGTATTATTATCCTGTATTGTACTGACTTTATACTACTGTGAAAGTGTTCTAATGTATTCTGTTTGCATTGCTGTACTGCGAAAGTGTTCTATCCAAATGTATCTGTATTTGTCTCTTTTTGTGGAGCTTTTCTCCCTGGGCCTCTGCTGAATAAGGGCCATTGGCCCAGTCAGACATCCCTGGTCAAGTGTAAAATAAAATAAATAAATATGGCAAATGTTAGCTGCTGCAAAGTATCAGTTAAAGAAGGAAAAAGTGTAGGAGCAAAAAGTGTTTTATGTTTTCAAAGCTGCAACATGTTGGGTGGTATGGCCTCACAGCAACCAGAAATGAAGTATATATGTCATCAAAAAAGCAACATGTTTAAAAGCAATTTGCCTTA
This sequence comes from Protopterus annectens, assembly GCF_019279795.1. Lineage (NCBI taxonomy): Eukaryota > Metazoa > Chordata > Ceratodontiformes > Protopteridae > Protopterus > Protopterus annectens. The sequence continues at coordinate 1,211,846,029 of NC_056735.1, forward strand.
CTTTCTTGTGTGTGTGCACGCTTGCATGTATGCAGGTGTGCGCATGTGCACATGTGTATGTGTGCACGTGTGTGCGTGTGCATGTACGTGTGTGTGCATGCGCATGTACGTGTGTGCGTGCGCGTGCGTGTGTGTGTGTGTTTGTGTACGTGTGTGTACGTACGTGTGTGTGTACACGTGTGCATGTGTGTGTACGTGTGCGTGTGTGCGTACGTGTGTGTGTGTGTACGTGTGTGTGTGTACGTGTGTGTGTGCGTATGTGTGTGTGTGTGTGTGTGTACGTGTGTGTGTACGTGTGTGTGTGTGTGTGTGTGTGTGTGTGTATACATGTGTATACGTGTGTGTATATGTGCATGTGTGTACATGTGCACGTGTGTGTGCGTGTGTACGTGCGTGTGTGTGTATGTGTGTGCGTGTGTGTGTACGTGTGTGTGTGTGTGTGTGCGTGTGCGTGTGTGTGCGTGTGTGTGCGTGTGTGTGCATGTGCGTGTGTGTGCGTGTATGTACGTGTGCGTGCGTGTGCATGTGTGTGCGTGCGTGTGCGTGCGTGTGCCTGTGTGTGCGTGTGTGTACGTGTGCATGTGTGTACGTGTGTGTGTACTTGTGTGTGTACGTGTGTGTGTGTGTGTGTGTGTTTGTGTGCATGTGTGTACGTGTGTGTGTATGTGTGTGTGTGTACGTGTGTGTGTGTACGTGTGTATACGTGTGAGTGTACATGTGTGTGTGTGTGTACGTGTGTGTGTGTGTGTGTACGTGTGTGTGTGTGTGTGTGTGTGTGTGTGTGTGTGTGTGTGTGTGTGTGTGTGTGTGTGTGTGTGTGTGTGTGTGTGTGTGTGTGTGTGTGTGTGTGTGTACGTGTGTGTGTGTGTGTGTGTACGTGTGTGTGTGTGTGTGTGTGTGTGTGTGTGTGTGTGTGTGTGTGTGTGTGTGTGTGTGTGTGTGTGTGTGTGTGTGTACATCAGTGTGAATAGTGCGTTTCAGCTTTCAAAGTTTCTGTGATACAGTTCTTGGGTGGCTGCAGGCTGTTTGGCAGCCCGAGCCATCATAATAACAAGGTTAGACACAGGAACTTTGTCATAACATAGAGGATTATGATCAGGTCAGCGATCATAACCTGTTTATTATGTGTTTGAACTGTGGATGCCAAGAAGTTCTCCTCGAGAGCAAAGTGTCAAAAACACATTTCAAGGTTATGATCGGTGACACTATCAGAATTCTTTGTAGCCCATGAAGCTTTATTTGCTCCATGTACTGGGAAAATGCTGTTTTGCTGGCTTTCAGAGTCATAAAACATTTAGCAGATGCTGAACGAAGCAAAAGCAAGTATTCCACTTTTGTAAAAAATAAAAGTAAAGTAGATCCACATACAAAAAATCCAGGAATATTTATTGTGACACAGATAAGCGCTTTCGCAAGTAGCTTCATCAGATCTCTCATAGCATCTAAACTGACATTGTCTTTATATACACAGATTTATCTAAGCAAACAATTAAGTTCAATTAAAATCAAAATCAATTAAAACATTCTTTATTTAAAGGTATATGAAACATATAATTCCATCTAAACTCTGAATACAATCTATCTATGAATGCAGAATAAATAGAAGTATAACAGACCCTATAAAAACACATAAATATATAAAAGGTGCAAAAATCCATATGTATAAAAAAATATATATATAAAAACACATATAAAGAAGTATAAAAATATATATATATGTATGTGTATAAAAATATATAAAATATATAGACATATGTAAAAAATACTATTATGATGAGCATATAAATGTATAGAAATATTTATATATATATATATATATATATATATATATATATATATATATATATATATATGTTTAATATGTGTACAATGGTGGAAAATCACCTAGCATTTCTACGTTGTCTAAGTTTAGGTTTAATTGAGGCCCTTTCATTCAGGCCTCGTCCTGTATCTGATTTCAGTAATATAACCCACTCTGTTTCCTTACTCTCTGTATATGCTACAACATCTCCACCTCTAGTATTAGGAGTGACAACTTGTAATAATCTGAAGGAGAATGTATGTTCTGTATTGTATAATGCTATGTGCTTTGCTAATGCATTGTGATTGGAGCCCTTTCTAATATGATACAGGTGCTCTCTCATTCTGTCTCTAAATGGGCGATTCATCTTCCCGACATAAAATGATGAACATATTTTACAAACAGCTAAATATATGACATGAGGTGTCATACAATTTGCTTCAGCATTAATATTAAAAGTCTTTAATAAATCAGGATGCCTAAATTCTGTGCTGCTATCAATAAAAGCAAAAATTCTAATTACCACAGGGTTTAGTACATCCAATATTTCTCTGATATTTATCAGCTTCCTGATAGCACAATATTCTTTATAAGTTGTGTTTATTCCTAAAAAGAAAACTTGGTATCTCTCCTACTACTTGTTTTATTTCATCTACCTGTCAAATATCCCAATATTTATATAAAATTGATTTAATGTCACTGTAATCCGTAGAAAAAGAAGTAGAGAATTTCACATGTTTCTGTTTATTAGTATACGGTTTAAATGTTCTATATAACTAGATCCAAAATAAGGCATGGCTTGTGTGGATCTTAGACCATTTGCTATGTCTAACTGGGGAACAATCTCTGCAGTATCATAGCCTCTATCTAATAATCTGTCTCAAATCAATTAATTCTGAGTTGAAACCACTTTCTGTAAAGTTCAACCTTGAAGCTCTAATAGCTTGTCCCCTAATAATGTTCTTAAACACATAAGGTGGGTGCGTACTAGATCTAGACAGTAATGAGTTGCAGTGACAAGCTTTACGATACAGAATATCCAGATTATTGCTTCATATTTTTGGTCTGTTCCTCATAAAATCTGTGGTTTTCAGACAAATCCCTGAGGATTGAAGTCACTAAATAATATCACACATACATTTGAGTTTTAGAGTTCATATCTTTCAGAAAATGGATGCAAACACACATCCTGTTATTCTAACAACTTTCTAAATGTTTAGAGGAAGTTAGATAAGCATCACTGATGTGGACAGCAAACAGGAACAGATCTTTTGTTCTTCCCCTGTCATTTGCTGGTCATTGCAGGCAGATTCTACTGCCTAGCACTAGTAGTGAACTTAATCACTTAAGCAGGGTGTGCTTAGCATTTGTTATGTTTGGGTCGTGCGCCAATTTGGTACTTAACTGGTTTGTCTTTTGTCAAATATCAGATCCTAATCACTGCACTTCATGAACTACAGACTTGTTATCTTGAAGATCATCTGTCAGTTAAAAAGGTTCAACATAAACTGTCTTTTTGCTAATTTTGGAGGTTACCTATTGAAATATCAGCACTTTAAATTCCCAATGATGAAAGGCCAAAAAATAAAAAAATAGACACCGAAAACACAGGAGAAGATGGAATCTCAAAAATCTTGTTTTTGTGTGTGTGTATGGGAGGGGCGTTGCAATTTATATATACCAACGCCGAGAACTTCTCGGAGAAAAGGGAATATTCTGAGAAATGGCATCTTGGACTTATATGCAAGTCCGATCTTTCAGCCATTCAGACTTTGTGTTTTGGGACTCTGTGTTAGCGGGTCCCAATATTTCAAATAATTACCTGTTTTGGAGTACCAGTCAGACCATTTCATGTATTATTATCACATTAACTGAAAATATGACACTGTAATTAAAAAAAAACAATCAAGTTTCTATTTATTCAGAAATGGACTAAACTTGACCACAAAACTCAGCACTAATAAAACAATCACAATTTTGCTTGAGTGTACAGCAATATGAATTTACTCTCACGTCTCTATGCAAAAATGAATAAATTATCCTGCAATAAAACATATGATTCAGTAACATACCCATCTTTTTTTCTGTTAGATACTGTAAAGTACTTAAAACTATACATGTGCTATGAGCAGGAATTGGAAGGAAAAAGTCCTGAAACTTCTTAAATTGTTGCTTACCTGTTTACCTTCTGTCAGTCATGCATCAAAATCTTCGATATGTCAGGAGAAGCACCAGCATGCTAACTACCATTGTATGGCACGAATATCTTGTGGCTATGGTTGCTGAAGTATTGTTTGTTGCAACTTCTTTATCTGCAAAAAAGGCAAGAAATATGTATTAACATCCATATCATCTAAAATAGTGTTAGCCTATTCAGAAAAGACACAGATGAGTCCCCGAAAAGTCTCTTGTTTGCAACAGCTATTTTTCTTCTCTCTATTCTGCCTTTGCTGTCTATTTTTCCTAAGTCTCACCTGTGTATTAACATTTTCATTTCTTTGCGCTTCCAAGGTTGGTTCATAGATAGCTACTAGGCATGCAGTGCAGGAGAGCACCACTAATGAGCCTGAACTTAGGGATGTGTTTTCAATATGATAGTTACCAGGGGTGAATGACTTCCTGAAGGATACAATTATGCATTTCTTGGCATTAAGTTTTAGTCCATGGCTCTGACCAGTTGTTTGTCTGTGTCAGCCCTTCCTGGAGAACATTTGTGTTAGTGGATGATTCAAGAACAGCTCCTAATTTGCAGTCTTCTGCAAATTTATTCAGCCAGAGGCTATTGACACTGGCTTTGACTTCAGAGAAGTAAATTCCAAAATGGAGCGGTCTCAGGACTGATCCTTGAGGGACTCTGCTTGTGACTGGCCTCTTTCTAGAGGTGGACTTCCCAATTCTAACTTCCTGGGTCTTGTCTATGAGCCAGCTGGCAATCCACTGGGTGACATAAGGGTTTGTACCTAACTTCTTAAGTTTGCTAACAAAGCCTGAGTGGGGTATTGTGTCAAATGCCTTGGCCAGGTCAAGGTAGGCAGTGTGAATAATTTCACCCTCAACCATTGCTTTGGTGACCTTCTCCAAGAAGTCTACCAGGTTGAGTAGGCATGACCTGCCCTTAATGAAAGCAAACTGGGTTGGGTCCGGTGTCTGGTAGTTTCCTATGTTATTGTTGACCATTTTCATAATTATTTCCATGGTTTTGCATACGAGACCAGTGAGACCTATGAGTCTGTGGTGTCCTGGGTCTATAGATGGCCCACCTCTGTGCAGGGGGATGACTAGATGTTCTTCATTCATGAAGCCTGTTTGCGGGCTACAGTTAAATAGTAATTCCAATGGCCTGATTGGTCATGTTTCATGCTATTTAAAAGGCATTCTTGGATATTGTCTAGGTCTATTGTTGCAGTGCTCTTGGCCTTAGAGACAGCATTAAGGACCTGTTCTCTCATGACAGCAGGGGGACTTATATTTGATGGTATTTTCTGAGGGAAGGTTGAAGGAGAGAGAGAGGAGTAAAGTTAGAGTTGAATTTGTCAGCCAGTATGTTTGCTATATCTTTTGGCTCAGTATAGGTGGCTCCATTTGCAATGAGCTCTGCACACAATTATGTATTGCCTTTGAGGTTGTGGACATAGTTAAAGAATACTTTGTGGGTGTCCTTGGACTAGGAGGCCAAATTTATCTGAAATTTGGCTCTGCTAGACTATATTTGTCCTTTGCGTTGGTTGTTTAGTTTGGCGAGAGTGTTTTTATCTTGCTGGGTGCTGTACCTCTTAATTTTTGTCATGATTTTTGTCCTTCTGTTACACAGCCTATTGGTGTGATTCCACCAGGGGCCATGCTTTTTGAGTTAGTTATGTACTTCCTGGTAGGTACAGCTGCTTCTTTGCAGCTATTAACATGCTTGTATAGGGTTTCTGTGAACAGTATTCTCAGGGTTTATGTGGGCTTATAATTTTGCCAGGTTGTCACTTAATAGTAGGAAGTTAGTCTGAGTAGTTTCTGAATATTCCATGGTCAGCTGGGTTCAAGGTTTTAGTTTTACTTCAAAGGAGACAATTTTGTGGTCTTGTCTTACCAGAGAAGACATTACACTAGAGGGTGTGCAGCACTCTCCCATGTTTTTGAAGACCAGAGCCAGTATGGTTGAACCCCTGGTTGGTGTATTGACAGTCTGATCCAGGGAGTTTGTGTTTACAAAATCCAGAAATCTCTATGTCTGTACATTTGGTGTAGTAAATGATTACCAGTTAATGGTGGGGAAATTAGTCACCCATGAACATGCTATTGGGTTGGATGGTGTTTCCACTAAGTTTATATACATGATATGGGTTTCCCAGGTCATAGAGGGGGACCTATAGTTTGCAAGGAAGTGGTATTGGATTTTGTCTATGGTGAGCTGAACATGGAGAAGCTCAAGTGCATTGTCCTGTTTGACCAGCCTTGAGGTATATTTATTTTTGATGTAAACTGAGACATATCCACCTTAAGTCCCTGTCTGTGTAGTAGCTGGTCTAAATGTGTGAAAAGCATTATAACCTTGCTCCATCGGTGTGCTCTGGAGAAATTTTCTTTGCACTAGCATTTTTCCAGTGGGTCTTTGATCTGTTGCCATCTTTATAAACTTGCTGTCCTGTTTATTATCTGATTTCTCTGTGTCTGTCTTCATCCGCTTATTATCTTTATTCTTCCCTGTCTGGCAAATGTTTCTTCTGTTTTTCCTATCTGAGCAGAGTTTTTACCTTTTCTTTTTCCCATTCCAGGCTTATTGCTCTCTTTCAATAGATACTACAAGTGTCTCAAGTTCTGATGAAGTTTCTTTTCTTTAGTAACTATAACTTGTTCTAGCACATACTATCTCTTCTTATGCCTTGTAGTTACAAACTGGGAGCAAATAGTCTGTTTTAGTACACAGCAAAGAGTAATAGACTAAGAAAATGAAGGCCCTCCACCCAAGAAGAGTTGCACTCCAGCATGCAGCAAAGATGATTAAGAGTTAAAATCCAGTACTTTTCACAGGCTTTTCACTATTCATACATGAATCCTTGCCAGCATGCACTGTGCTCATCTCTTTAAGGTTATTGTGTGCCTAATGCATACTATATTTTTCTCATTATGGTCTTACATTTTACAACTTGTTGGTACACTATGACTGTGTTCTGTGAAAAGGCATACACAAATACATAGGGAAACAATTCAAATTATTTAAATTACTGTCAATAAAAATAGCATAAGTCCATCTTTGATGCAATTTGACTACTGACGTTGGCTTAAGATTTGTGATAGTTCCTTGGTCATGTCTGTCACTACTTGAGCACTGGCTTTGGCCTTTAAAGAATATATAGTCTGCACCTCTAAATACAAGTCTTTTATCATATTCCCATCAGGCATATTAAAGTGTCATAGAGATTCGGATACTTTTCCAGTTTTTTGTTCTTCCTCTCCCTGGATAAAAAAAACTGAGCTTGCTGTTTATTGACATTTGATTACCAGGAAAGTCAGACTGGGTAGGAGTCTATTTTCAGCAGAGGCCCAAGAAGAAAAGCTTGAAAGTCTTACAAAATATTTAAAAAATAATAATTTTATAGTCTTTAAAAATAATATAAAAAAACACAGTTTAAATAATTATACCAAATTATACATAATCTGAAAACGGTTAAGAATAAATACAAGTTTCTTACAATGATTTAATAGTTAGAAATGTTATCCAATTTATAGAGAAATTAAAGGTATATTAGTATAATACAAACAGGAATTGCATTACAAAGTGAGAGAAAAAAGGCTTACAGCTTATTTAGAGTGAAAACCAGGGGAGAAAAACTGATAGAAATAGGAAAGTGAATGAAGACGGGAGAATAAGGAGATGTAAGGTACAAATAGGTATTTGTCCACATTTATCAAACAGTTTATCCAGTTGTTGAGTAAGACCCAAGACAACTTTTGGCTAGGAAGTCTTTCAGAATGGTTTTGAAGGATGGGAGGGAGGGCACTGACCTGATGAGTAGAGATAAGTATTTCCAAACCATAGCATCACGGTACGAGTCCACACAATGGCAGACAATACCCAGCTGTTGGTTGGGTAGTTTTATATAGATGTCACCTGTTTCTTCTCAGGACTTGACCCTCATTTCTATTCTGTGTTGCAGGACCTAGGACTCCCAGCTTTACTAAATACTATTGGCTCAATCTGTAGGTTATTCTTGCCATGAAGATGTTATATTCTCATACTGTTGCCTGAACTCCCTACCTTTGTACTATTTCTCATATTGTTGAGCTAGGTTTCATTTCTTGGTGTGTTGTGGTACTCTAGGAATGCTAGATAGATAGCAATCCTGGTTTTCATCCAGGGCACATTTTTTCAGACATTTTTAATAGTCTGAATAGATCTGCTCCACTTGCTCATTTACTTGCCGGTACTTTTGGCTGACTGTGCTTTTGCAGAATTCAAACATAAAACTAAAACACCTGTTTTCTGAATTAAGGCCCATTGTCCAAAATAAGAATATGTGGAATGCTATGACATCTAAAAAAAAAAAACACCTTTAGAACAATTGTCACAGTGCCTGAATGAAGGATGTGTCCTTCATCTTGACCACTTTGAGGTACTTAGAGTATCCAAAATACAACAGTTCATACAGCTGAGATGCTGCACTTTATCTGAGATTACACAGACTGGCTGCTATTCTTGACCGAGGTTCATCTAAAATCTCATGTAGTAACATATCTTCCTTTGCATTTTTCTTGTGAAGGATGCTGCACTTGATCTCAGCATATCGTCTCTCAGTAGGCATAGCAAGCCAAAAGATCACATCCCTGACTATGCCTCTGCACTTCCTTACACCTTTTTAATTTTTCCAAATTTTTTGGGTTTCTAATACCATGATGGGAATGGACCCCTCCCCATTCTTAAGTCAAAGTACGATTAAAGTTCATGAAATCAGTATTGTTTCAATCTTTGATGTCAAGCAGAAGTGCTCTTCGCAGCACCACAGTGTGCCCAGTAATGACGACTCCTGCAATTTGTATGGAGTTACATATATTGGTAACATATCTAAATACGACTGTAGATTCTTTTTTTAAAGACCTGTTGTTCCTACTACTATTGGAACTGTCTGGGTATCTTTCTTCCACATTGCTCTCATTTCTGCCTGCAAATCCTGATATTTTATGACTGTCTCTCTGTATGCAAGACACTGTAGTCAGTGGGTGTGGCAATTTCAATGATCAATGCTACGTTTGTCTTCATTTCATGGACCACTATATCCTGTTTTCTAGCATCTGTCTTTTGAACTGCTGGTAATGGGTGATGTAGACTTCATCATTTTCTTGCTTTGTGGCTCATGTTTCCAGTGATTTTCAGCTACTTCACTATTATGTTTTCACAATCCCCAGTGCAACAGTCTTGCCACATTATTATGCCTTACTTCCTTCTGCCATTAGTATGCTGCAACCAGCAACAAGGTGTGCAACTGTTTCCAATTTTGTTTTACAAAACCTACTTTTATCTGTTTCTCCCACAAATTCAATGGACTTTGTAAACCAATGTGTATGTAGTTCACAATCTTGGGCCACCAATATTGACCTTTCACCTCTTGCTTTGTATTTGCTTCTCCTTAACCATTCCTACATTTGTTCCTGATCAACATGAGGTTCTTCCAGAAATGTTCTGTACTTGCAACTATGTTTATGCATTTTCCACATTTCTTGCCTTCTCTTCTGGTCCTTTACCTTATATTCTTTCTTTTGTTTTTTGGCACATTCGGCTGCTACCTGATTTTTATCTGCTTCTGGCTTGATTTCCATTCCTGCTTGACACAGATATGCTTCTGCTAGACTAAGCAAGGAAGTCATCTTAGATTTATTTTCCTCATGTTTCAAAACTTTTATTATGTTTGGATCTTGTGAGGTCAGCAGATATGTATGCAGTCCCACAATTGCCTATATATGTAATCAATTTGAAGGAGGCCCGTACCTCCTTTGGAATGGGGAATATATAATCCTGATATGCACTGATTTCTTTTATAAATCATTTGGTGAGCATGAAGCATCCTTCTTGTTTTCCTGTCTAATCTATCCAACACATTTTGGGGCCAGTCAATCACTCCAAAACTGTAAGTTAGGACGGGAAGAGCAAATTGGTTTAAAGCTTGGATTTTGTTCCAAGATGTCAACGCTGTTTTCAGGATCAATTTGACTAAGTTTTATTCACATTTGCTCCTGTTTTATTGTTGATCCTTCATCAGTTCCCAAATATTTATACACTCCCTCTTGCTTGAGTTCTTTTATATCACATTCTTCTCCAAAACTGATGTTTTGTTGGTGTTGTAGCTTTCCTTCTTTAAAGGTTGCTTTTGCACATTTATTATGACCAAATGACATTCTTACATCATCTGAAAAAGCTTTGACAGCTTGCAGTTGTGCTTTTAGTTCCCCATCATACAGTTTTAAATCATCGACAAAGAGAAGATGAAAAGTCTTCAGACTTTGTTTTCTAGGAGCTAAATTATAGCAGTGGCCTAAGCTGTTAAGTAGACAGCTTAATGGGTTAAGAGCAAGGCAAAATAGTAGCAGTGACAGTCACCCTGGAATATCTCCCTTTGAATTTTTATCCCTGGGATAATAATTTGTCCTTTATCATAGCTTAATTCCAAAGTGGTCTTCCACTGTTTCATGGTCACTGTAATGTAATCGATGAGTGCAGGGTGTATCTTATACATTTAAAGCACTCTTTTACCCATGAATGTGGGATACTGTCAAATGCTTTTTTTAGTCAATCCATGCCATACTTAAATTCTTCCCCTTTGTACAGTTCTCTGCTATGACTTTAACAACAAATGATATTTTGTTCCATATGACTTTTGTATTGCTCTATTGTTCTATTGCCATAACTGAGTTTTCTTCTAAATGACTGTAAACTCTATCAACATCAATTCCAGTGTATAATTTGTATGTCTTTGGAGGGCAAGTTATTCTATAATTTTTAGGGTAGCTTGCTGGTTCACTCTTAAGTAGGACCATTGTTTTTCCTGTTAGGTTGGTGTCTGTTTGGGGTGTGCCTATAAATAGTTCTTACTTATGGCTGCATCTTCATGCAAAGTTGTTAATACTTTTAATCAGAAGTTAGGTACTGCATTTGGGCCTGGGGTTTTCCAATTAGAGGCTTTTCTTAACTTTGTTTCAATCTGTCTGGCTGTTACTTCATCCCATTTCATTTCCTGCACCTTTAAACGTCTTATTTTTTCTTTTACTTCTTCTCTCCATTTAGCATCTGTTATATTCCACAGGATCTTCATAAATACTTCTCCAAAATATAGCTATTTCATCATTTTTTAGTGTTTTTTAATTCCCTTTACATTGTTTCCCAATTCTATATAAAACTTTTTTTGGGTTACCAATAAATTGCTTATTTTGTATTTTTCCTTTATATTTATGTATGCATCTTCTAAGTTTTTCCCCCATGCTGAGATTTTTAGTTTATTTGCAATAGTGCTTAATAGATCCTGTTGTGTTCTAATAGTCTGCACTGCTTTTATCACATCTATCTTTCTAAGTATTTTGTTGATCTGTTCCCTCTTCTATACTCTTCTAGCAGTGACACTTTTTGTCTTAATTGCATTAGTTTTCTCTATTCAATACTTCTGTGACACCCCTGCACTGGCCCAGTAATCAAGGAACCTCAATCCTCACTACTGGCAACAGTGAGGGGTGTACACAATGGGAGGATTACAAGTACACACACAGTAAAGTGCAATTACCCTTAAAAGCACACGGAGATCAGTCAGTCTGGGGCTGGCTTCTCCTTCTTTCTCCAGACCCCCAATAAGATTCCCCAAAGGCACAGCTATAGGGTTAAGATCTCAGCTGAGTGGCCAAGCCAAAACCTCCAGCACCCTCTCTGCCCAACCAGTGCTTTGTGTCCCTGCCCAAGCTTGCTGACATGCACGCATTTTGAGATTTGATTTATATACAAGCATACACACACACCTGGGAAAGGCTGGCACAGTTTTACCAGCTATGCCCCCCTTCTGCCCAGACTATATGGTAATTATCACTGCCACCAGTCTGTGCTTTATCGGCTACTATTAGGCCCTTAACAAAGGGTGTCAAATCCTACTGTGCAATGTTACTATTATTCAGATGGTAGTATTTACCAAGACTTGCAAGGCTATTTAGGACTGGCCTGTATAGCCACAAAATAGGTTTAAATATATTTAATAAAAAAAAGAACAAGACAATACTCAGAAAACAAACAGTTACTTCAGAGTTCAGAATCACAAGAAATATTTTAAAACAGCATTGCAGGAGAGTCTCAAAAATATAGAAAACATCTAAACTAATCTTTACTATATTTCTGTCTATATGTAAGAGATACTATGCCCTGAATCTTACTTAAAGATAAGTACAGATGTGATGATGAGTGGATGTTTCCAGGTCAAAGACAAAATACAAAATGCACAGTCTCTCTCTCAGAGAGTTCCCAGATTGATACCAAACATTATTATTATGTTCCAGCAGGGTAAGCTCAGTACATAACATACAGTTTTGTATAAATCATATCAATATTCACAAATGACATAAAATTATTTACAAAATTCCAGATAGCTGGGCTGGCAGTGTCAACTTCCATGATGACATTTGATTTCTCCCCTTCCTTTCCCTCATTACTGTGTTCTTGTGGTAGAACTTTATCGATTATTAATTTAGCTGCACAGAAATACAACCTGTTTACTTCTGTTATACCGCATGGATCTCTATGGACAGTCCTAATTAGTGTTCATTTGTTTTATCAAACTTCTGACTTTTTGGGTTTTGTTGACCTTCTGCAGTCTTTCTTTCATTGATCTTAATGTGTCTCTAAATCAAGCAACTCTTCTCTTAGCTCATTTTCTTCTAAAGTGAGAGCAAATGTTTTGTTTTCCATTTCCTATGGGCATTATATAGAAAGTTCTATAGCATCTTTCTGTGGCACAGTCTCTTTAATTTCATCCTCTGTCATCCGTTGCTCTGTCATATGGGAACTCACTGGCCTATCACCCATCACCATTAATTGCATCAGTTTCCACAGTTTCTTGTTCTTTACCTTGCTGCCCAGCTTCAAGTGAATGTTTATACGGATTTCCTGTGGAAGGCTCCAAAATATCTTCATATGGCACCTGACCAATTGCTTCCAGTTCCATTGGTTTCCACTTAATTTTGATGCCCATTGCTCTATTCTCTTGTGGTGCTTTCTGAATTAGGGTCTGTATTACATAATCAAAAATTAGTCAAACTGGATTTAACATCAAAAGTCACTTCATTGAACTCGAACTTGTGGGGGGGCTGTGCCCCCCACACCCCCCGCTAATTAAATATACCAACTCTGACATCACACTACAGTGAGGAAAGGGCAAATTTTCCAGTCTTTCCAATCTCACTATCAACAGCTCGATTAAGTGACTTTCGATATTAAATCCGGTTCATCTAACTTAATTTGTGATTACGTAATATAGACACCCAAATTAGATTTTCTACACTGAATCCTTCACTTTGCAGGTACTCCATACCCTCAGTTTCTATTTAACTTCTCCATTACTGATCTCCTTTTCTACTTTTCCTCTGTCTTATTTTTTTATATTGTAAAGTTTCCCATGTCTGGAATTCTTTGGCTGTATTTCTCTTCAAATAACTTTGGTGCTGCTCTTTATGTATTGATTAGTTTTGTTTTCTCCTTTGCATAGATATTACACCATATTAAATCTCTCCTTCTTTCCCATGTCCTTATTTCTTATGTCTCCTGATCTCCCTGTTTCTCTTTACTTTGGGGACTCGTTCCATCATGCTGTGATATAACCTGTTAGACCTTCTAGACCAAATCCTTCCCTTCAATTTCATCCTGTGCCATCCACACTCTATAACTTCAACTTCTATTTTTTTAATTTCTACTTTGCAAATCTTCTTTTCTACATTCCCCCTTTGCGATATTATTTTTTTACTGTGAAATTTTCTATACCTGGATGCCTTTGCCTGTATTTCTCTTCGAACATCTTTGGGGCTGCCTTCTTTATATTAATTAATTTGGCTTTCACTTTTGTATAAATATTGCATCATATCAAATCTCTCTTTCCCAAGTCCATATTCCTTTTTTACACTTTTCAAAAATCTCTAAGTTTTGTTGTTTATTTTTTCGCACTTCCTCAGATGCTTCTTTATCCAAACAGATCAAAGTTTATTGGTCTAAATGCTGTTTTTCACAAATCTGTTGTATTAATGAACATACACTTTTATTTGAGATTTCTGGCAGTTTTTCTTGTGGAAGTATTTTTCTTTAATCTAATTTCTCCCTTAATCATTTTGTATATATTGTGTCTGGAAATTCTGGGCTTTTTGCGTAATAGTAACAATACATAACTTCTTTCTTATCCTCAATAGTCCACTCTATCATCTTTATGGCTCTTCTTTCTATCAGTTTTTGTGATTTTTGTGGATTGATACTTCCTTCTACAACAGGGGGCCATCCTCCCTCTGGGCCTGACCCCATTGTAGGAATTTTTCTGTATTTTGAGGATACTACAGTCATTTTTTCCAGTCCTGGCACCAGTGCACCTACCAGGATTGAGCACTTTTTTTTATCCTGGGTCTTGTGCACCTAGCTATCTTTTTTTTATTTTTCACCTAATTCTCTCCATGCTATATGCTATATAAAATAGTCTATATATCAGTGTCATCTTGGTGAGATTTTGTGAAAAACAGGATCCACCTCATGAAGGTACTCACCAAGACTTGAGAATGAATTCAGTTTCAGCAATACTACTCTCCTTTGTTTGCTGACTGTATCCTCTCTCCATTCGGACCCAGATAGGCTTCATTGATGATACTGCAAACCTCTGACTTCACATCTGTACTGCTACTATAGTCTGACTGGATTTGAACAGAAGCGCTTTGCTATCACTTCTCACCCTAAAAGCAAACATAGGACAAATAGGTTGATATGAAATTACATTTCTGTCTTTTCCTCTGGCAATCCATTCAGAACTGCAGTCTTTAGGAGCTCCATCTCCCAAGTCCCTTTCAATTTGAACTTCCTTTGCTTTCTCTTTGAGATGGGCAGATAAGCCATCACTGACAGCACCTCAAGTGTGGTTAATCAGGCATAGTCTGACAGTAACAGTTCAGTGTACTTTTTATTATAGATATAGAAGCTTTTGTCTTGTTCAAGGAGATATAGATTACATTACTTGGTTACTCATGATCACACATGAATAAAGAACTTTCTGCTTTGTTGAATTCTGAGGTTTTTGTCCCTTTAATACAGCAGTTGTATGGCTGACTTGGATTTCAGAGCAGTTTGAAACTGCTGCCATCTTTCTGGGCCCATTGTGTCTACTGTTTTCCCTGCTCTGCATAGTTCTTCCTCTTCCTGTAACTTTACTCAGTTTTAGCAAAGAATGTCTGAAGGTGAGTGTAAGGATTTTGATTTCTTACTTTTTCTGTGAGAGATGGTTGTAGTATGTGAAAAGGATTTTGTTTGTTATTGCATTTGCAAGAGGTGAGCATCTGGGAGCAGCAAAAGAACTGGAGATTGGAACTACAGCTAGAGACATGTATCATCATTGTGGAGCAGAAGGTTGTGCTTATTTATCTAAATAGCCTGAGCTCATTATAAATGATAGTAGATTTAGATTTACTGTAGAAAGATCTTTAATAAAGATGTGTTAGATAATAAAACAGAAGAAAAAAAGAACAGAAGTGCCTTCCTCCTGCTAAGTAGAATTTGATAACTGGCAGGGAGAAAGAAAGAAAAAGAAAGAGGATAAAGAATATATCGAAAGAAGCTTAAAAAACAATGCTGAAAAATCTAAAATCTGTTGAGAGATGCTAACAGGTCACTAAACTATTTTCAGAGACATCCCAAAAGAGAAACAGGGAAGCCTTAATGATTATATCCCATGAAAGAATTAGAACAATTAGCATCAGTATTCTTCTAATGACAATGACTGGCATGATCAGCAGGTCCGCTGCCCCTTGTGTATGAGTCATTCAAACAATATTCACAGGTTGATTCAACTACCACTCCTGATCCACCATGTGAAGATAGGGATGAGGTGGGACCCTCATACCAAGTCTAAGTGAAAACACAGTCACAGAAAACGTAAACAAAGCACTGATCTGATCAAATGATAATGCAAAAAAAGAAGAAGGCAAAAAGCAACAGAACAAATGTAACAATCAGTCATGGCTAGTAAAGTACTGAAAAACTAAGCAATTAAGATCAGATGGCAGATTAGCCCTTAAAAATTTCAAAGGGTTGGTAACACAATTTTATATAGCAATATCGAAGAATATCATTGTATTCCAACCCCGAAACAAAATTCAGTGGATGATTTTTCCACAACTTCAGATTTGTCATCAGAAGACAATAACAATAAACCAAATATGTAATTACACTCACCTAATACAAACACCCAACCCTGCAGCTGTGTGACATAATGCTGAGCTTACTATGAAAGTAGAATGTCCTTGGTCTACTACTATAGTTGATACCTTCCAATCATTCAGAAATCATTCTGCAAAATGTTAACAATCCAAGAAGGTCATGTCATTGTGCACAACCCTACTATCAAACAATTAAGAGCTATATTAAAAGGATCCATCCCACCAAATATTTTGAGAAAATATGTGAAGCCTCCAAAATAGTAGAGGGTGGGGCAGAAATTCCAAAGCAAGGAAATGCAAACTTTGGAATAAAACAATAAGATTTGATAAATGCCAATAACACTGGTTTGTCCCTAGTGCTCTGCTGGTCACAGTTAAATGTTTTACAAGAAGAGAATTAATATATAAATAGCTATTTACAAAGCATGACAGATGCACTTGATTTCTTCTCAGGACATCATGAACCAAATGAAGGTGCAACTGCCAGCAGATTTTCTCCAGCTTTTGTTGAGGGATTACTGCCTCACATATGAGAACAAATAAAATGGTTTGCCTTAACTGGATCAGTTCAGATTTATATGACATCATTAACCAAGTTCAGTATGTAGCAAACCATACAGCTAAAAAAAGAAAATAAAACAGGAGAAAGTAATGGATATCCACTTCTAGCAGTTCAAGATTTGCCCCAGGGGGAGAGGCAGAGAGGAAAATGGGACAGAGAAGGAAAAGGCAGATTTAATTTACTTAGTAGACACCTACACAATACCTTCAAATGCCACCATATCAAAATCCGGGATAATTCTATCAGAATTCTGGACAGGTTCTATTGCAACTACATCCAAATACAAACCTTTGCTTTTTTATGGTCAAAGAGGTCACTGGTGTGACAATTGCTCTTTCTTACAACCAGCAAACTCACATCCACCTGACAAAAATCATTTTCTGACCAACCCTGCCACTCAACAAATGATGCAGCATCTGCAACAGCCTCAGGTTTGAACAATTGCTTGACAGCCTCCAAATTGGCAGCGACATAAACAGGAAAGCCATGCCGATGAATCACAGCTATTTTTTTAGAGGTTGTAGACTTGTAGACTGCGCCTGTATACCAGCAGATCAAGTTTCAAGACATTAGCATTATGTTCCAGGAGCTGCACATTCTAAGATCACTTCACCTAAGGGTGAAACTCATCCTCTTTCTAAACATTCAGAATCAGAGTTGCAACAGTAGCCTTAAACTATCCAGAAACTGTTCCACTACCTACTCACGTAGGTCCCTTACAAAATGATGCATTTAGTGTTGATGCCGCTGCCCATTTAACTTACTAGGCAGATATTTGTTATGCAAGCTAAAATGTACTGTCTGCTATACTCCTGACTCTTTACAAGTATTCCAAGTTAATCTTTTCTTCTGAGATTCCAGTCCTTTGATATGCACCCAGATGAAGACATGCTTTCTGCCACTTTTAAAACTGAATAGATTCCTGGCACTCCTAATGACAGTGGACTTCTCCAGTCAACTGCCCCATTACTGTGAACTCATCATGACAATGTAGTAGGATTCACTAAAGATGCAGAGCCTGAAAAACTTACTTTAAAGCCTCAAAAATCCCTTCCACAAATAGCTCAATGCCCTCTGTTGGTAGAAGCAGAGAAGGGAATTAACCTGCAATTTCAGCACTATTATGCCAAGGAGATATACTCCTAAATAAAAGTCCAAGTAATACTCTTATACTGTCAAGAAAGCAAAATTACAATTTTGTCCAGGTCTTGAGAGCTGTAAACACAATAGTTCTGCCATCTTTCCCAGTAGCACCAAATCCAGTCTATATTCTTAGTTCTGTCCCCATAGTGTAACCAAATTATCGGTTATTAACATTTCTTCAGCATTTTCCTCTATTGCAGTTCACCCTGATAGCCAGTATTTGGTCGCCTTTACTTATAAAGGACAGCAGTACACCAAAACTAGGCTACCATGGGGCTATGTTGAAAACCCTACTCTATTGTCAACAGAAATGAAAAAACAGTTGGATAAGATCCATCTCCGTGGTGTACATAGAGTAGATTGTAGATAGTAGGTAAATTATTTATAGCTTCTGAAATCCCTCCTTGTCAGCAAGATGTAGTGTTTCTTTTAACTTTGTTAGATGAAACAAGATTTAAAGTGATTCATGAATAAACAAAAACTGCAACTGTGGAGGCCACAACTTAATTTCTTAGGACACCACAGTTCAGCACGCCAATGTAACATTCTTCCATCTCATATTATGTCATCCTCTCCACAGCCTGCTCCATAGCTCTGACAACTGAGTGCCTTTCTTGGTTTAACAGCCTACTATAGACAAGAGATATCAAATTTCACTGAATTTGTAAAACATATTTTAGAGCTATTAAAAAGGATATCCCAGAACCTATGCCATGGCAAGAACAACATGAACAAGCTTTGACTCGCTTAAAATATTTACTTAACTCTCTAGCCCTCGGATAACCAGAATATAGAAAATATTTTTTCTGTTCTGTTGTGAATGTAACAGAGTAGCATTAAGATTACTAGCACAACACAAGTGATGGATTCAGACCCTGACTTATTTCAAAACTAATTTTGATCTAGTGGCTGCTATCTCCCATTGCATTAGGGGAGTGACTTCTACTGCTAGTCCAGCCAATGTGTGGTATGACTTACACTTGGGATGAAACTTTTGCAGCACTTCCTCATTTTGTTATGAACTAAAACACAGTATTTTCAACATCATGGCTATCGAAGTAAAACTTTTATAAGTAAATAATCCATCCTTAAAAATGATCATGTCCACCACAAAATCTCACATCTCTGATTCCAACAGAAGAGGAGGTAGGGTGTCACAAATGTATGTTTGCTGTTGACCAAACTTTGTCCTAGACCTGACCTGTGACATTCTTTCCTACAAAATCTAGATCTTTTGTTTGAGAGGAGATCTTGAATGTGAAGAGAAGACAGTTCACTTATGGCTGCATTTTCAGTGTGCACTACTGATCAAATGTTAACTGAGCCGTTGCCTGCAAATGTGTCCTCACAAATTACACAACTAGTAGCTAGTACTCATGCTTGTAAATTAGCTAAAGAGAAAATAGTTCATCTTTTCACAGATTTTTGATTTGCATACAGCACAGGACATGATTTTGGTACTCTTTGGAGAGAGTGGGGATGTTTGATTAGTATAGGTTCTATGAAAAAAAATGTTTATTTTTTTCAACAACTATTAAATTCTCTCCTACTTTCTAAAGAAATAACTACGATAAAATGAGAAGCCTATAAGAATGATGCTTCTTGCGTATCATTACAAATTATTTTTGCAGACTTGGTGGCTAAACAGGCTACAGTGTACAATCCTTTTTGGGCTTCCTTTATGCAGCCTTTACAGATATTGCTTCTGTATCATTCCAGGAAGTTTTATCTTTTCAAACTCAAGCAGAGGACTTTCAGAGGCCACAGTGACTACATGATGTCTGCTGCCTCTGGTGTCACGCAAGTGAATGGCTAGTGTAGTCATATGAGCATTTTTAATGGAACTGCTTTGATCATATCATTTGCTATCTCATTTTGGCAAGAATACCATTATTAATCAGATTGTTACTGACATATTGATATGCCCCTTATGTTTTTGACATCACTCAGAACATTATAAGATTGTACTAAAAGTGTGTTAGGTATGTTTCAAGAAGCAAAGCGTCCCCCATTCAGTTACTACCAAAGCCCTGGGGACCAATTAGCTGCGTACAGATGGACTTTTGTGAATTACCACAAAGTCAGACTTTTCATTATGTGTTGGGTATTGTAAGATTAAATTCTGAATAGGTAGAAGCTTACCACTGTTCAAAGAATCATGTGACAACAGTTGCAAAGAAGACTTTGAACAATGGAAAAGACATGAATGCTTAAGACGGGAGTTAATTCAGGTAGTTGAACAATTAAGAGAAGACAAAGAAAGAGTAGTGGCAGGGTAAAAGCAAAACCATTTGTAAATAGGTAATACCCTAGTCAAGATTACTGCATGTTTTGTAGGATTGTAAAGAATAATATAGGCCATGTGGTAATAAAGGATAATAAGGACTCTGTGAAATTTGCAAATATGTAAAAAGTTAATGTTTTACTTAATTATCCTTGATAAAAGTAGTGTGAAGCAGGAAGAGTAGGTTGTAAGAGTAGGGAGTAAACATTATGTAATGCTTTTGCTTTGTTATATATTAATAATAGTAATTTATGATGTAGGAGAATGAGAAAAGCGATACTAGAAATGTGTATAGGATGTCAATATTGGGCTGAGCAGATATGCAGCAAGGAATGGATGGTCTAAAACCAGTCACCAATGGAGTAAGTCAAAAGCATCATGCACTCGCACTACTATGGCTAATTTAGAGTGCCCAGTACACCTACTGCATGACTTTGGAGTGTGGGAAGAAACTGGCATACTCAGAGAAAACCCACATGAACACAGGGAGGACATGCAGACTCCACACTGAAGGCAGTCTAGCCAAGAATCAAACCAAATAACTTCTTGCAGTGAGGCAACAATGATACCAACTGTTCCATGTGTTGGAAGTTAAGAAGGAAAAATGAAAATATTTTCCAAAACACATTCTATCATTGAGCATAACAGTTCAACTTTGTGCATCAAATTTTCCATGGATATGCATATATTCCCTTACTGCCTCAATTCCATAATTTTTAGGAATGACGGTAAATAATGACCTGATAGCCATAGTAACTAGAACAACATCAAGTTCATTTACTGAATTCCGGTCATTTAATGCTAATATGAAATCTTTTCTATCTTTAATATAAGTAAAATTAAATTTCAGCAGTGGTACCAGTTGTCTGTTTGCATATTTTGAGATTGCCATTGTAACCAGTCTTTTCCCTGAGACCACAGTTCTCCTGGGAGGCTTAGTTATACATTTATGCAGTTTCAGTAATCCATAAATAAATTAAATAGCTATGTATAAGTAGTTGTAATTTTCAGGACTTATACTAACTTCCATTAGTAATTCATAAAGGAAGCTTTTAACTTATAATATTATTCACAAATAGTTTATTTACTATCTTAAAAGTTGTTGTATCTGACAAAAGTTCATTCATCTATTCCACATTTTGATAGTCATCCATTATCACAATCATGCCCCCCTTATCTGCAGACTTGATGACAATATTTTCATTTATACTCAAGGAAAATAATGCATCTTGTTCATTTTTACTAAGGTTATAACATTTTTTACCTTTGTACTTGCTAAAGACCTGATAAATATCTTGCTCACACATTAAGAACGCTTTGACATTAGGGGTATTGGATGGTACAGAAGTGCTAGAACATTTCAGAGCATTATCAAAAGGACATTCATTCTTAAATAGTAATTTAAGTCCAAATTACGAGAAACAAACGTAACTCAGTTAATACATCGGATAAATCACCTGCTGTTGAGGGTACGAATGTTAAACCCTTGGCTAAAGCATTCATTTCACTATCACTAAGTACATAGCTTGACAGATTAGCCACATTGCCACAAATCATTACTAAAGTCTCTTTTTTTTGTATTTTACCTCCTTGCCTACCTTATTCTATAAGTTCAGTTGTTTCTGTTGATTCTCTTCACCATACCGGATACGTTTTCAGCTGCTGCTTCTCCCTCGACTCCATTCCCTTATTGCTACAGGCTCCTTCACTAAAACAATCGCCACTTGCTTCAGAATGGATTTGTTCAGCTCTTTGCAAATCCTTCAGCACACTGCTTCAGGTTTTGTACTGGTCTGTAAGACAGGTGGGAAGTTGTCAAGTTTGAGACTGCTTCACCACATTTCACTGGCACTGATGGAGAGGGCGGTGCTTGTTCTATTACTTCTAGAGATTGGTTGGTCTGAACAAGCACACATCCATTCTTTTCCAGACCGGAAATGCTTGATTTTGCATAACAGGCAGAGATTTCTCAGCTCTTTTATCCAATTGGTTAATTGCAACTGGATTTTGTAGTCCCATTGGTTGTTTACCTCTGGGCCAAGAAAAAATATTTCTGTTGAAATCATTAATATCACATAACAATTTATTCATAGAAGTGTGTGGTTTTAGATGCTGATGAAGAGTTGTACTTGAAAGCTTCTTCTTTGTTGTTTTATTAAAAGCATTGAGTGGTGGACTTTGTTTTCTTTTGTTGAAGCCTAGAGATATCCTTATCCTTAAACCTCCAGGATTCCAGTCTGAAGCCTTTTCAGCAGAAAAAGTAATATCCCTGAAGAGTATCTCTTCTTGAAGACAAGGTCTTGCTCATAAATAATTTCTTCTTAATTTCTGACCAGAAGTCTCACTCAATGGTAACATGGGGTACTGTTCTATCCCCTTTGTAGGGTGGCCATGACATTTTGAGACTTGTCTATCATTATGGACCTGCACCTACAGGCAGTGTACATCTTCATCCAACACAATGTGGTAGTAGACCACTTAAGTAGGCAGCTAGGGAACTCTCATCAATGGATGATGGACAGACGGGCATTTCTAAATGTCTTGAAAGATGGCATGTCATATACACAGAACAGTCCATATTATGGAACAATCACCAGATGCAGAAGTTATCTTTTAGGACTTTGTGCCTCACAACCACCAAAACTTCTTCAGTCTAATGGAGCCAAGATTTATATACTTTCTCTCTTATTCAACTTATTCTAGAGGCTGTGTTACAGCAGAGAATGTAAAGAACAAAAGTCACTTTGAAATTGTCATGCTGGTTAATTCAGACATAGTTCTCCAGTTAATTTACCCACTTTCATGAAGATTGTTGACACAGCATGAAGGAACTCTCATACACTGTTAGGTCATAACCTTAAGGAGCTCAGGCTTAAAGTTTGGAAGATTTCAGGTCAGCTCATTGTAGTCACTTTTTCTCCCCAAGTGGTCTGTACCATTTGGGAAGCTAGGAGGGCAAATGCTGAGATGTCCAGCTTAGTCAAGTGGAACAGATGTTTTTAATTTGGTGTGGCAGCAGATATGTTATCCAGCAATCTCTACCATCTCACAGACCCTACAGTATCTCAGTACCTTTTGTCCAATATGAAGCTTGTTCTTCTATTGTGATTTTTTACTGCAAGTACTGCCTTCCTGCCATTGGACCACCCTGCTTGTCTTCACTAGCTCTACAGTATTACTCTTCTTGAAAAGTTCTCCCACAAGTTGCATCTCCCATCTCAGGATAGGAGTACCTCAATTTAATGATTTAGTTAGTTTTCCTGCTTTTGATGCTGAAGGAATTGATTGCTAAGTTTGGTGTCCCTTGCAGTACCCATTCTGACAGGGTAACCATTTTCTGAGTCAGACAAAACAGATGTGTAAAACGTTAAATGTGATTATTCAGTTTCATTGCCCCTCTGCCCCCAACTGTCAGGCATGGTTGAGCATATTAATCTAGCAATTATGATTGTATTGGTACAACTTTGTGAAGGAACCAGCCTTAAGTGGTCAGATACCTTGCCTTAAGTGGCATGTAGTAGTCATTGTGCAATAAGCAGTTCTGGAAAGTACTGTTCCACCAAATGTCAGACATCCTGTGAGGATGCCAGCTGCACCACTTTACACAAATTTAAAAGTCTGGAACACTGATGAAGCAATTCTACCTTATAGTACAAAACTTTGTTCTGTTTTGCAGCCCAGCAGTAAACTGGCCCCGCCTCCTATCACTAAATTCACCCTAGTGACTTGGTCTACATTTAGTTATTCTCCACAAAGTGTGCTCTCCAGCCAAGGTGGAAAGATTTATTTCTTGTTATTCTAATGACAGTAACCACTATTAGGTGTGAAGGTATGTCTGCCTGGATCCATGCCTCACATGTCAGGAAGCACCATACAGATGGGGGCCGATCTGAATCAAGACCACCAGAATAAACATCACCCAGATCAGCAACCATCACAGAGGAACAGCTAATCAATCAGTTTTGCTGTGCCAACCTTGGAATGTGAGCTGCAGCCCAACTTGGTACAACCTGAAGGAACTCACAACGCCGTGCCAATTTTGACATTATTCAGTGAGCCTGGTGACATAGCATCCATTTCAGATTCATTATATGAGTCAAGCAAACAGACACCACTCACTGGATGCGCTACACCTTACAGCTTACCTGGGGACAATCTGAGTCAACAACGGAAGAAGACAGCTCATCCATGTTTGAGCAACTGTTAAAAACTCACCCATTGCAGAATTATTGCAGCTTTTCTTTTTTTTACTCTTGTTATAATAATACTCATCCTGTTAATGCACTTCTGTTTCTTTTCTGAACAGATACTGCAAGCACTGTATACTTCCCCTCTAAGACTCTGAAGTGAGAATGGCATTCCATATGTAATATTTTATCAGCAATTTTAACCACTTATACAACTGAGTTCAATGTTTTGAATGGTTGTGTCTGTGCTCATATACTGTCAGCACGTGGAGGTATCCAGGTGATAATTGTTCTCTGGAATAAAATTGACTTTGTGAGCTACAGTACGAATCAGGTAATTAATTCCTTCATAATGTGCAAGTTGAATTAGAGACTAGTGGGACTTAGTCTACAACAGAATATCACTGGTCCTTACAGCTTTGAAAGTTTGACCGGTAAACCTAGACTGATTGCAGGGTTTACTAACTGTAGCAGTTGACTGTACAGTTTATCCAGTGGTGAAGACAACTTTAGCCATCAGGTACTGTTTCTGTTGCCTACCAATCTGGCACCCATTTTGTGTGGGGGACAAAAGCTTACAGATGGCAGGATTAGTAGCAGATTTCTGCTTACATTTACCCTGTTATTTGAATTAAAACAAACTACCAAAAGGAAAAATTAGAGAAATTAATTAGAAACCTATAACAAAGAAGAACCATTTGGAGTGCTAGAAAATCAAGATGGAAAGAATGACGCATCATGAATTTCCTTTTTTTTTGCTTGGCATCTACAGTTCTCAAAGAACTTGCTTGTATGGACTAGGAGGGTGATCATGCCATACCTGGGACAAGCATATTATAATTTAATTGCACAGTCAGATCTGTTTGAGAGCTAAAAATAATTGTCTAAATTATTGGAAATTTGAAATAATGCAACTTTTGAGTCAATTAATCAAACTACCATAGAAATGACAGTTATGGGTATAGAAGTGTTACAGATCTGGATAGCCCTTGATTTTGTATTAGCCCCAAAATGCCATACGAGTGCTCTCATCATGATGGATTGCTTTTTTCATATCAGATAATGAACATGCTATCCAAAGTAATTTAGAAATTATTCAAAAACTAGCAGAATTGCAAAATGGAATGTTTAACAAATGTATTTTTGGATGGGAAGAAAGTATTTTGAAGTTTATTATGCTAATTGCTAACCGGAGTTCCGCTGTGGCGACCCCTAACTGAGAAAAGCCAAAAGACACAGATTATGCTAATTGCTAACATTGCTATTTCATTATTTCTTGTGCTGTTTCTTGGCACTCTGTAATTGCGGGGCTTATTATATTTAGAAATAGTATAAAACTGTAAAACATATAGAAGATGGCTGCACACTGAGTAACAGCCTGTTTCAAGCTCTCCCAGTATGAAAACAGAAACTCTGCAGAGAAGGCCAGTATACTTGTGTTTATGGGTGAATTTCAGTGATTGGCTGGTGGGTGCACTGTCTGGATGCCAGCAATAAAAAAAATATGGGAGACCTGGGAAAAAAATCAGCTACAACAAGTGAGGAAGAAACACTGACTAGGTAGAGTTCTGTAGCTGTTAAGCAAAAAGTAATGCAATCTTCAGACATGACTTCCAATAACCTACAGGAAGATACAAGACCACTTCATACCAACCTGGTTTAAATATTATATATTAACACAAACAACAAAAAGATGGAACAAATGAAAGAAGCTTTAAACAGATATTCAGATGACAAAGCTTCAAAAATCAGAGGTTGAAATTAAGAAAAGGCTGTTTCAAAAAATAATAGAATTAGAGGACAGAGCACATAGGGAAAACTTGAGATTTTCAGCTGTACCAGGACGCTGGAAGGAACAGACTGCATTAAATTTATGAAAGCACAAATAAGCAACTGGACTGGTATTCCAGAGCAGGATTTATTAGTTGAATGGGCACTCCATGTGTATGCTCCAAATCTAGCTATAAAAATAACCTAGACCTCTAATAGTAAGGATGCAATCCTACCAGCAGAAAGAGTTGATTTTGTCAAAACTGTGGCAGAAGGGCAAATTACTAAAAGTAGGAGACAGCAGAGTGTTTGTGGAGAAAGATTACTCATTGTATAACAGGCAGAAGAGGAGCAAATTCATTCCTCTATTCAGAGAATGTCGAGACGCAGGTATGAGATTCAAACTGCTGTATCCAGCTGTCTTCAAGGTATTCTTCCCTGGAAGGACAAAATAATTTTTTGATGAAGTGCATGTTGTCCAACAAAAACCTGAGTTGTGAAACAGAAGGAGACGTGGCTTCTTGTTAATCTGGTACTAAAGTCCACAGAGAGACTGCACCTGTAAAACCTTTTCCAGTTTTTCAACAGAAAATGTTGGAGAGAAGGAAGGGAGCATGAGCGTTGACTAGTAGAATCAAGAGTATGTTGAAATGAAATAGAGACAGGTTTAGGGTGATGTAGAAGAACAGTAATAAAATCAGAACCTTAATGTTGGATTACAATGCAATAATTATATTTGTGAAATATGACAGTACAAGAACATCTGGAAATATTGGACTTCAAAATCTGTTTGCTGTGTGTGTGGGACTCAAGTATATGTCCTACTGTCCTAATGTCATCGTGTCATTAATTTTTGGAAAAATACTTTGGGAAGAGAGGAGAACGCTAACTGTAAGTAAAGAAAACACTTTTCTTTATAGTACTGTATTTGTGTTGAATGGTTTTCTTTGCATGCTATTTTTGGGTGTAATGGGGCTTGTAAACAGGTGCTGTTTTTATTTTCTCCCCTGTTCTCTTTTTCTTGAGCAGTTTTGAGAAACAATGAGCAATGAAATGATTAAAAGAAAATAAAGAAAGCCTGGTTAAAGGGGTTTGACAGATTTCAAATTAATGGGGAAAAGACTGATTAAGGACCTCTGTTTTAAGTGGGAGAGCAAGTAAATGAACAATCTTTTGAATATTATAAGGCTTTCTTTTCTAACACTTGTATATATGTATGCTAAGTAGCATTTCTGCACCTGGTCTTTATGCTTCAGTGGAGACAATCTGATGGAGAAACTGGAGACAATCTGGTGGAAGGGGACTGGTTGAGGGAAAAGAAAAAAAAAGAACAGAGAAATTGCCTAAGGCATTGTTTTCAGGGAACATCATAAGGGGTTTTCCAGGTGTGACAGCTTTAACGATAATGCAAAACCAATTAGACTTGAAGTAAAGTTCTCTGTTTTTTAATGCAATGGGGATACTAATATAAAAATGTGCTTTTTATTTTTCTTGTTCACCCTTCTCTCTTTTTCTTCAGTTTTGAGAAATGTAGGTACTGCAATGGGAAATAAAAGGAGGAAAGAGGAGATGGGGGGAGAGAAGGGTCTAGTTAAGAGTATAACAAAAAGAAAAATCAGTGTGCTTTTTCCCATGCTTGCATTGGGAAATGACTGGGTAAAAACCCTAGGCAGTATCCAGTAACAAGTTTATTACAAAGCATGTAAATGAAAAAGAATATTGAATATTGTGAGGCTTTTTTCTGATGAACAAGTTTCGTGTCTGGTTTGCATGTCACGAAGACAATTTGATAAAGAGAAATGGCCTGGATGAAGTGTCTACTGAAAGCATTCAAGTGTTTTTTCAACTGGGAGAGTTATATAGATATACAAAATCAAATAGCACTTACTAATAGCACAAGCTGTACCATGCATCTTAGCATGACTAACCTTTATTTTTGGTTGACTTTAGCCTGTCTTAGTAGTGAACAACTTAGAACTTGTGTTCTTATTAGGAAGCAAAAACTTCAATATTTGAAGATGTACATAGTTTTGTTTGTTATTGTTAAGTCCATAGGATTTATGATGTTTTTTGGGGGTAGTTTTTTTCTGTTTGAGGGCTTTCAAAAAAACAAAAAGTTATGTAAGATGTGGCATAGGCACAAATGGATATGACAAGAAACAACTGTGTAAAAGGCCAACCTGCTGAAGAGTATATACATGTAAAATAAAAGTTGGAACTTTAGCAAAAGAGCAGGTATATATAAAAGGTGGTAATAATTCTGTAATGTCTTTCAGTTTCAATGGTCTTACAGATAAATATAAAAAACAAAGTAGTGAACAATATTAAAAATGTAGAACTCCTAGAAGGATTGAGTCAACGCAATGAATAAAATATACAGTCCTTTTAATAGTAAAAAATGTGA